>NW_023270454.1:49164885-49474779 GCF_011800145.1 Mirounga leonina
TTTCTTTCTTTCTTTCTTTCTTTCTTTCTTTCTTTCTTTCTTTCTTTCTTTCTTTCTTTCTTTCTTTCTTTCTTTCTTTCTTTCTTTCTGAAATGAAGTGATGATACCTATAATGTCAAATGATAATATATAGAAATCTACAGGACTGTGGAAGAAGATATAATCGAGGTAAGACGAGGGATGCTAATAAGAATTAAACTAAGGTTGACTAGAATTGTATATTTTAGCCAAAACGTTTAGAATACATTGTTCTGATATACAACATATTTTATGCTATGAGAAATATTTTCAAGCTGCTATTTAAATCTAGTCTTTCTCTCCTCTTTCCTGGCCCCCCAACCTTACCTATCTGTCATTTGAATTGGTGGCTGCCTTGGTTTGCTGTCAGGAGGGAAAATCAGGCAGCAATGTGAGGGTCTACTGGGACTGTCAAAAAGAGAGATAGCGATGAGGATGTCAGAAACTTTTTTTCTCTTCCTTAGAATAATATCATCAAAGGCTTTTCACCTAGAAGATATATAATGCAATCATAAGGAAGAATACTGCATGGAATATTCTCAAAATTTGTTTAGTACAAACTAGTACAACAGTATACTTCAGAGTTGTTCGAAATACCATTTTGAAGCGGAAAAAAGATAAAGTGAGTAAAAAATTGTTTGGGAGACTAATAATTCATGTGTATTGTGTTGACCTTCCTTGTATCTTATAGTAATGACAAGAAATGTAAATGCCATTACTTCAGTATATAAATAAATCTGCTACATTTAGAATTTTATTTCTCTTCATCTATGTTTTGATTTGTCTCCTCTAAAATTTCCTCTTTAATCCTCTATATTGCTCTTGCAAATGTTTATTTTTAATCACTAAATTGTGTGCTAGTTTTTTTTTTTTTTAATTTCATAAGTTGATTTAAACTATAGTACTATAGGAAGCTTTTAAAATTCTCTCATTGTTGGGGCGCCTGGGTGGCTCAGTCGTTAAGCATCTGCCTTCGGTTCAGGTTATGATCCCAGGGCCCCGGGATTGAGCTCCACATCGAGCCCCGCATCGGGCTCCCTGCTCTGCGGGAAGCCTGCTTCTCCCTCTCCCACTCCCCCTGCTTGTGTTCCCTCTCTTGCTGTGTTTCTCTCTGTCAAATAAATAAATAAAATCTTAAAAAAAATTTTTTCTCATGGTAGTTGTGCTGATCTTAGTAATGAAGATTCTTTATACTCTGCTATTAAAAATAAGATTCTGTATCAATTTCCAAAATAAATGCCAAAAGTGGCACTCTGAAAAATGAAGGAAAAAACTGAAGAGGTAATGAATAATTAAATAAATAGAAAGAGTAATAGAATAAGATATTGATTAGTGTTATTTCCACAAGTATGTCATTTAGATGATTAGATGGAGTTGTCACAGCTCAAATATAAATATGCCCAAAGCAAGCATTTTCTGTAAGTGATGTTTCATTGTCAACTAGAGCTGAATGTCTGATGTTGTGACATCACTTCAGGCAATCTTTCATGAAGGACTGTAATAACATGGCAGCTTTTTGCAATCTTGAATCCCCTTAGGAAAATCAGGTGTCAGGATGATATGCATACAAGTAGAAAGTCAGATTATTCTCATGTCCAAGTTTACCAGTACTAGAAAAGGTTGTGCTAAAATTTCGGGACAAAAAAATGTAAAATGAATAAAGGGCATCTTAGGAAAATGTAATTGGCAATCACTTTTCTTAAAGATTGATCCTAAAGCATTTCATGCGTAACTACATTACATTGTGAGAGCCAAACAATGTGTAAAGAACTATCCAATTCTACCAGGTAGCTATTATATGATCTAGAGAAAAAGAAAATGCTCATCATCATTGTCAGTATACTCTAGGGAAAATGTCATCTGTGCCCCACTGGACATGTGAATGTAAATCTCTATAGAGTGCTCCTAAAAGGATTCACTCGTTTAAATAAAAACCAAAATAAACAAACAAAAACTGTGCTCAGTAGTAGGAAATAAATGGCAGGTACTGACCAAAATCCCAAGGAAAGGATATAAGCAAACAGAACAGACCTCGTTTTTGGTTTTTGTTTTTTTCCTCCCCTTTTTCCTTTAAGAACACAGCCAGGCATTTAAATTTGCTTTGCCAAGCCACTTGAGACTTAATTCTTTCTGTCATTTCATTTTTCTCATTTCTTCTGCCAGCCCTTGGGCTTTTTTCCCTTATGTGTTCTACAAAAAATAAAAAGAAATAGAAGATTCCTTTACCCATATATAAAGAAAAATCTACATGTACACATTTATTCATTTCTAACTGTTCTCTAATCTTTTGCCTTCACCTTAATCACGCCCATAATGCAACCACTCTGTTTGATCAGCACATATTTTTCAAATTCTATTTTTCCTCCAACACCTGCACCCTAATCTCTACTGATAACCACCTCCAATCCTTGCTGATGTGCACAACCCTGCAGCACTGCCCTCACAAGACAGGCTATTGCTGTCATAGCCCCTCTCCACAATTCAGAGCTGTGCCTACATGGAGCTTTCAAGCTCTCGGGTCTAGCTCATGATTGTCTGCAATGGTCATTCAGGAAATTGATCTACAGTATCTATAGATATCTATAAGATCTATGGTAAGTGATTTCCTATATGTGTTTGAGGATATCGAACTAAACCACATCTTCCTTTGCCCTCTGGTCTGCTTCTTTTTGTTACAGAAGTATTTGTCTTAGGACCTGCTTCCTTTTACCGATCACTTCCATGATTATACGTAATATTTGCTGGCATTCGTAATTAGAGTTAGTCGCTTTTGAAAGCTTTTCCAAACAGCAATTTCTATGTGTATTTAAATAATATCTAATCCTGCCTAAGTTATTTTAGAATGCTACTTACTCAATGAGGGAGCTTCCTGAATTCAGTGGTGAAAAGCTCAGAAGCATAAGTGGTATTTTGTATTACAGGATTTAGTGCTTTTAATGCCTGCAGGCAAAAATCTCCCCAAATTTCTCTTGGATGAAAGCACCTGAGAAGTTGGAATTATTCAAGGAGCACTTTTTTGCATGCTAGAAGGGGATTTGGAGGTTTCTAAAAGCTAAGAAAAGCCAAAATCCTTTCTGAAATATTTATATCTTCTCTCTCAGATAAATTCTTCTCTGAACTCTCAATGATTTTTATTGCATGGATCTGTTTTACATGTTTTAAAGCTAAAAGTTGGGATAGTGTATATATCTATATAAACTCCAAAGACATAAATTTACAAAACTATCACATTCTATATAGAATAACTGACTGTCCATATGCATTTTCTAGAGGTAGTTTCTCCCACAATAACAGGGACTTAATGTTCATTTGATTTTTAATCTCTAAAATAGTCTGTAGCTGAATAGCAAAAAAGAAAAAAAGAAAAAAAAAAAGGAACTTAAATGATGAGTTTTTGCACCCAGAATGCCTTGATACACACACACACACACACACACACACACACACACATATATATATATATATATATATATATATATACACTAAGCTGAATGATGGCCTAAAGATATCCGTGTCCTAATCTGCATAACCTGTGAATATACATCAGCCTACATGCCGAAAGGATTTTGCAGATGTGACTAAATTAAGAATCTTGATTATCTAGGATTAGTGGCTTGTCTGGATGTGTCCATTGCAATCACAGAGCTTTTGTAAAGGGAGCCACGAAAGTTAATCTAAGAAGGAGGTCTGATAATGAACACAGAAACGGAGAGAGTTTGAAGATGCTATGCTGCTGATTTGAAGACAGAAAAGGGAACCACAAGCCAAGGAATACAGACAACCTCTAGAAGCTAGAAAATGCAAGGACATTGGATGCACTCCTAAAGCCCTGGAGGGGAAAGCATCCCTGCAGACTCATTTTAGATTTCTGTCCTCAAGAATTGCAAGATAATAAATTTGGGTTTTAAGCCACTAAGTTTATTGTAATTTGTTCTTTCCACTGTGTTGTGTGTGTGTGTGTGTGTGTCTACAGAGAAATGGTTCAAAGACAAAATACGTAAAATAGTCCTTGCAAAGATTAGCATCCTAGCCCCCTGTCATTTGGACTTTAAATTATCTGGGTGCCCCAGGCAACTTCAGGCATTTAATATGATAGCAACATATTGCATGAAATAGAATTTACTATTCTGTTTACTATTTGAAGGAAGCTATTACTAAAACAAACATTTAATTATTCAAAAAATGTTTTTTCCTCAAACATAAAAATCTGAGAGAGTGATAATTAGGAACATAAGGAAAAAATAACCTATAAATAAATGCCACCAGAGAACCAAGTGACAAAAGAAATAAACCTTTTTCACCTTAAAAATAATTTTGACATTGACATTATTGTATAACTCTACTCACAATGATTAGTCAAAATATGAATCATTGTTTAAATTTTCCCCATGAGTTTTTCTCTCTTCCCGAAAGTGTTAAGTTTTCCATTCTTTGAATATCTCATTAGATTGAACTTTCAATCTATTTTTTCAACATATATTTGGTGTTTGTAAGTGAAATATTTAAATAAGATAATTTCTGAACTTAAGCATGAACAAAATGACTTCCAGGTATGTACTGTCCAACATGAATGACGCTCCTTGCTCAGTTAGAATTCTGTACACAAACTTGTCCTCTTCTATACTTGGTAAATACCATTCTATAGTACTCTGTTATTTGTACTTGAGATGGGAAGTTTTGATGTTTTGCATTACCCTTTGGTAGGAATTCTGCTTTTCTCTCTGGGTTTAGCTATGATTTTTAAAAATTTTCATTGACATTAAAAACCTTAAGATAGGATTATATTTTGAGATGGATCACGGTTATGTTTACATGTTATATGTGGAATTTTTCCTCTAAATATTGTAGGGTCCCTCCATCAGAGTTTTCAACCTTAAACCCAGTATTGCATTTTTAAGGAGTTCTTCCTTGACCATATTATTTAAAAGTACAAATCAACCTTTTCCCCTTCCAGCACTATTTTTTTTTCACTTGTTTATTTTTCCCCTTAGCATCTGTTATCTTCTAATATATAACTTACTAATCTATGTCTGCCTTTACAGGGATTTAAGTTCCATGGGGGTAGGGGAATTGATCTTTTTTGTTCACTGACCTGCTTTCAACATCTAGTATATTTGGTGAATAAACCAGTATCTGAATGGGTGATTTTGTGAATTTCTTTATTATGTTTTTTGTGTATTGCTTTAACACTGTTGATCTAAAGACTTAAGTCTTTCTTCAGGTCATGGAAGCTTTATTCTATTATTTCATTCTTTTTAATGCATTCAGAGTTATCAGGGTAGCCCTTTCATCTGAAATATTTTTAATAGAGTTGATAAATTTCTCTGTCTATATATTGTTCAGTATGAGGATTTAAAATATATGTTGAGATTTTTGGATTCTTATTTCAGTACTTCATTTAAATTAAAGAAACTGAAAATAATGGTTACATTTTCTGGGTTATACTTTGTTAACCAACATATCCATTGATCTACAGATGATCAAGTAAGTCAAAACTGAAATCAGTGAATGCCTGATTTTTATTATCTTTGTCATTTATTTATTATGGGCCTGCTAGTTAGTTAGGTGAAATAATAATCCAATTATTTGCCTGGGACCAATCGCCTAGTTCAAAATGAGGTATAGCTGTGTTCTAGTTCTATTCTTGTGTAGCTGCCCAAGTAAGCTATAAACTTGGAATGAATTTTCCATGGCTTCACCATTCTATGTAGCTTTTGGGTTCTGATGAGGTTCTTAATGATCATACTGGAATCCATGTATGACGTAAGACTACTTTATGACCTCCTTAATTTGTTTCTAAAGAGGGCTCTTGATCTTAATTTTGGACGAATCTTTGCCTCACACATAGGTTTTTGGATTGAGCTTTCAATATAATTTTTTTAAAGATAAGTATCTCAAATTTTGTAGCATGCAATTTTTCAGCATTTTCTAGTTAGTATGGAAATGTTTCTTGTTTGTTTTTCAAGCCCTAATACATAATGACAATAGCAGTGTATGCTCATATCAGAGGTAATGAGAAGCAAATGGGAATTTCAGTTCATCAAGTATGCAAGTGTATGAACTTGTCTGGTTCAGCTTACGTGCTTTAAAGACACAGTCCCAGTCTGGAAAATTATATCAAACCATGTCTGTGCAAGGTGACCTTGCAAGTAGGCAGTTCTTGTGGAGTTAATTCTATAACAGATCTTTAAACTTGATTTTATTGACTTTTCAAACTATATTGATATCTTTTTTTTTAACCAGTACACTTAGCCACTTTCCTCATTTTATAAACTATTTTAATTTTCTCCTTTCCCCAGATTCTTAAGACTAACAACCTAATGGCTGTCATATTTACTTTTATTTGCAGGCATAATTTCTTTCCATTTATATATGTTTTCTCAAGTTGGTAAAACATCATTTTCTATGACTATGGCTAATATTTCCTATTTTCCCTATTAGACACATATCATCACAATTTTTTTCATCAGAAATAACATTAAATGTTGAATCAAATAGCTGAACATATTCCACATGCTATGTGATTTTGTTTTATTTTTGCTTTTCTCTATGAGATTTTATATAAGCCCCTTAATCTCTGAACTCATCTTTTCTTATGTGTAAAATGTGTGGTTTCAACGAGATAATATCAAGCTTCATTCAAACACTAAAACTCATGACTTCTCTGTCACCCACCAACTCTTTTCTTGTTGGATGGAATTAAGTTAAAAATAAAAGTCCTTTTACAATGACTCATGGGGATATGTAAGATTTTTTTTTTAGTTAATTTTGCCAACATTAATGTAAATGACAAAAACAAAGTGTGAGGTTTTTAGGTGATGTTTTTTTTTTTTTTTTAATGACTTACAAAAGGGAAGATTCATAATCATGGAGAAATCAGATTTATCTGAAGATTTATATGAATTTTAGAATAAGTGTAAGAAGAAAGAGGCAGAGAATGGACTGAGGTTTTGTAATAAATGCCAACAGAAACAGATAGTTGTGTTTGTTTTCATTTGAGATTGAAGAAAGAACACTCCTTCTAGATACTGTTTTGTGAATAGATGACTGATAAAGCAGACATTCAATGTCTTTCATCTCCATTAAGGAAAATGATCTTTATTCTGGAGACTTAAGTCTAAAAGGAAATGGAGCTTAGAAATATTATGCTACACACACACACACACACACACACACACACGTGTGCCCACACACATGCACACAAAAACTACAGTTGTTAAGAACAAGCAGGTACTTTAATAGCCTGGCTGCTACCATGCCCCAATAAATTTCCAGTCTGGCTGCTGAGATCAAACAAAACAAAGCAAAACAAAAAACTACCACCTGCTAATTTGACCTTTAGACTAAGCTCTGAAATCAATCCATTTACTAAAATTTTATTTGCCCTAGGCTACCAGCTTGATGGTTCAATAGAAAGGCAACCTTATGATTGGTTTTATTCTGATCTTGAATCTTGATTCTCAGAATCATGTGTTGTGAATAGGCTGTTATGCTAGAACTATCTGTTAAGTCAGCAAGCACCTACTCATGTTGAGTAAAAGCCATGAAGCTAAAAATCATATATGTTAACCTTTAAAAACAAAATTAATTATCTCATTTCTAGAAACTTCTGCCCTTTTTTTCACTGCTAATATGTATGAAAAGAATAGATAAAAAATAATATCAAAATACTATTGGGGGTGCCAAAATTGGCATTCTTGAAAGATCTTTCTGGAGTGGAGAATTACCGCTGTCACACTGCAACTCTAAGCAAAGTGCTTTTGCCCAGCTCAAAACCTGGATTCACAGCAATCACCTGCATGCACCCCCTTTAATGCTTACTTCTTAGTTTCTATCCTCTGACTTATTTGAACAAAAATTGGAATTACCCAGTTAGGTTTTTCTCTGTTCACATAAAATATTCTAAATTACTGATAGTAAAATATAGACTGATTTTTTTCCCCCAGTCATTAACCACCTGTGGATGCTTAGAAGAGCATATATAGGTCAGGATTTCTATTTTCTTTTTCCTCTTCTTCTTCTTCTTCTTCTTTTTTTTTTTTTCTTTTTTGCACTTAGTACCATGTATTGGGTGGGGTCCAGGGAAGCTAAATATTTTATACATGTATGGAAACCTAAGACTTGCTTTTTCAATTTTTTTTAATTTTTCAATTTCTCTTAATTTCCTTTATTAAGATGGAAGTGGAAGCCCCTTAAGACTAAAATCAACCTAAAATATATTAAAGATTGCATTATGTGCTGAATTAAAATTAAGGAATATGGTACCTTCTTCTGATAACATTTTCCTAAATTTTTGAAATTTAAAAACTTAGTGCATAATGAGGGAACATGGAGCATGGGCATGAATCTCATATTCTGATGGGGAAATTGTGAAGTATGACCATGTTCTTTAAAAACCACCCCTTCATAGATAGAATAATGTGTGACATAGCTCTTGAATCTTACTAAGTTGAGCAAGTTGTTTGTTCTTAGGTGCATTTTCTTTAAAGAACCTTAAAAGCTGGAAAAAGTTTTAGTCATGCCTTATAAATTAAGGGGGTTGGACCTGCCAGATCTAAAGTCTCTGCTGACTCTAAGATCCTATGATCCTTTACTTTACATAGCAGTGGCCAATAGTAGAATTAAAATGAGGAGGGGGGACATGATAAATACATTACTAATGAGGGAAAAGATACGCTTAGGGGAATTTAAAAAGAGGTAAAGTAATAGTGAATCCTTTGCTTGGTATTAAGGCCTTAATAACTTTTTTAAAAAATTCTTTTATAACTATTTGTATTGTAAGTAGACTGTAAGTTCATCAAAAGCAATGTCTTTAAATTTTAATATTTCCTTTCTTCACGGCAGCCTGTTAGGGTATTTAAAAATGTTTGGCGCAGGCCTGGGTGGCTCACTTGGTTAAGCGACTGCCTTCGGCTCAGGACATGATCCTGGAGTCCCTGGATCGAGTCCCGCATCGGGCTCCCTGCTCAGCGGGGAGTCTGCTTCTCACTCTGACCCTCCCCCCTCTCATGTGCTCTCTCTCTCTCATTCTCTCTCTCTAAAATAAATAAATAAATCCTAAAAATGTTTGGCAAAATAAGCTGATCTCTATTTTTTAAAAATATTTTATTTATTTGAGAGAGTGAGAGAAAGCATGAGCAGCGTGGTGGGGCGGGGCGGGTGGGGGGATGGGCAGAGGGAGAAACAGACTCCCGGCTGAGCACGGATCCCAATGTGGTGGCTCGATCCCAGGATCCTGACATCATGACCTGAGCCAAAGTCAGGTGCTTAACCAAATGAGCCACCCAGGGGCCCAAACTCTATTTATAAAACAGTTAATTCATACTTTTTATCCATGTCTGTTGAGGTTTAAAATTCAGGTGTTATGAGATCTAGGACATAGTTGCTCAGATAAGCTGTAGACTTTCTTAGTTGCATCTGTCTCCTTGGTAATAATGACAAGCACTAAGGTTGTCAGCAAGTTCTAGATCATTTTGTGGTCTCAAGTTACCTCATTTCCTCTACTTATCCCACAACTCATTCAACTCATTTTGGTCATGGTGTTTTCCTTTGCAAAGGACAGAGACCTAAGTTAAAGGTAATTAAAGCAACAAAAACAACAATAACAACAACACCAACAACAACACCAACAACAAAATTATTGGCTTATCTTATTTGAAAAGTTCAGCAGTTCAGGCACAGCTATGTCCGGGTTTTCAAAAACAATGAATTCAGGGATCTTTCATTTCCCATTTACCAATTCTGCACTCCTCTGCACTGGAAAAAATCTATCAGGTTTCCATATTAAGGTTAGAAATACAGCCGCTAACATTAGAAAGCTTACATAATGTTCAAGCTCATTATCTCAGAAAGAATCTCTTGATTGATCTATATGAATCCATGTAAAATGATTTCAAATGGTTCTTTTAGGGTCACATGTCTAACATTAATTCCCATTTATTTGTGCCCGCCCAGTATGTCTCCTGCTTGTATCAGCCTAATTTGTTCATTAAAACAGGTGTTTGGATTTGTTATTTTTGGAATTATTTTCCTCTCATCCTCAATCTATTAATCCTAGTTTCTAGTTTTCACAATTTGAGATTCTTAGGTAGAGTCCTTAATATTAAGAAGGCAGAATTGGCAGAATTCTAGATAGATGTGTACAATACAATTTAGGAGGTAATTGCCACAATTTGGGGTATAAAATAATAAAGTGAAATTATTATTTATAATAATAAATACATAGTGCAAGGAGAGATACAAAGAAAATTTCTCTGTGTTTTTGCTGCAGGAGTCATATTGTCCATCACAAACATCTATCTGCATCAGAATTTTCTTAATAATACAGACAGATACTTGGAATTATATTTTCTACATCTGTTTACCTAGACTGAAATTATAATAGTAAAAATTCAGTTATTTGAAGCACAGATTAATTCTTTTTTAAAATTATTTTTCCCTTCTCATTTTAAATTGAAAAGATGGATACCAAAAACTTTTTGCCACTACAGTGAAGAGAGTAAGAGGAAGTAAAATCTAAAGTCAGACTATATGCCATTCATTGGTAAACTGGTGCTGTTTTAGGGCACCTGGGTGGCTCAGTTGGTTGAGCGACTGCCTTCGGCTCAGGTCATGATCCTGGAGTCCCGGGATCGAGTCCCGCATCGGGCTCCCTGCTCGGCGGGGAGTCTGCTTCTCCCTCTGACCCTCCCCCGTCTCATGCTCTCTCTCTCTATCTCATTCTCTCTCTCAAAAACAAACAAACAAACAAACAAACAAACAAACAAAAAAACTGGTGCTGTTTTATACGAATGTAGTTCCATAAACTCATTGCTCAGTTTGCCCTATAATGTCGGGTAAATCACAGTATTACTGAGAAAATAGCTTAGATCAAAGAAAGCCAAAACATTCAAGTCAATTAACTCATGAACTTCAATAGCCGGTGGATGGTAAGACTCAAATTTATTTTAAAATGTGACAGTTGAAGCAGAAGGAGGCTGGTTTAGAAGTTGCACCTGGGAGGCATTAGCTGAAAGCAGCACAGATTTTGCATCACTTTTAGAACACTTTAAAACTCCATTCAGCAGTATTAGAAAGATAAATGAACAAAGAAAAATAAATGAAGGGGAGATATAAATTAAGAAAAAAAATCTGATAAAGTAGAAGATTTCAACTTCACTGTTGTAATATTTTCTGATTCTGTTTTATGTGTATTAGAAGACGTTGTATTATTCATCAAAAGTGAAAGGGATTGAATTAATAAGCCATAATGCTGCTTATTGGATTCATGCTTTAGAAGTTTAATGCAATAGCAATTGAATGGACATTTTCTATAAATAAAGGAAAAGAATTTTTCTAAACTCTATGTTAAGGGCCACTTCAATGCTACCAATTATCAACTCTGTATTAAATAAAGTTTAAGACAAAGCTTGTATCACCTTGTCGATTTCTTATGTATTAAAATATGGTCTACTCATTTGAAATACAAATGCAAATATTACACAGTTGAATCTAGAAGTTGCATCTTTAAAATAGAGATAAATGTCATTTGAATGTTTTCATCTAAAATAAATTGTGTGTTATCAGAATACCTTTAGTATTTATAGTGACAGGTTTTTTTGTGTGTTATATTACAGGTAAATAATCAAAGCTAGAAATATTGAACTCACAGGATCAATGAGGGAAGGGAACAGATGTTGGTGAGGATGCGGAGAAAGGGGAACCCTCCTACACTGTTGTGTAAGTGCTGCCACTGTGGAAAACAGTGTGGAGGTTCCTCAAAAAGTTAAAAATAGAACTACCCTATGACCCAGCAATTGCACTACTAGGTATTTACCCAAAGGATACAAAAATACTGATTTGAAGGGCTACATGCACCCTGATAGCACCTTTATAGCAGCGTTATCAATAATAGCCAAAGTATGGAGGGGCGCCTGGGTGGCTCAGTTGGTTAAGCGACTGCCTTCGGCTCAGGTCATGATCCTGGAGTCCCTGGATCGAGTCCCGCATTGGGCTCCCTGCTCATGGGGGAGTCTGCTTCTCACTCTGACCCTCCCCCCTCTCATGTACTCACTCTCTCTCATTCTCTCTCTCAAATAAATAAATAAAATCTTTAAAAAAAAATAGCCAAAGTATGGAAAGAGCTCAAGTGTCCAACTAATAAATGGATATAAAAAGGTGGTATATATACAAAGTGGAATATTACTCAGCCATAAAAAAGAATGAAATCTTGTTATTTGCAATGACATGGATCGAGTGAGAGAGTATTATGCTAAGTGAAATAAGTCAGTCAGAGAAAGACAAATACCATATGATTTCACTCATATTTTTGAATTTGACAGATGAACATGGGGATAAAGAAAAAGGCAAACCAAGAAAGAGGCTCTGAATTATAGAGAACAAACTGAAGGTTGCTTGAGTGGAGGTGGGTGGGGGCTGGGTTAAATGGGTGATGGGTATTAAGGAGGGCACTGGTTTTGATGAACATCGGGTATTGTATGTAAATGGTGAATCACTAATTCTACACCTAAAACTAATATTACAGTGTATGTTAATTACCTAGAATTTAAGTAAAAACTTGAAAAAAAATAAACTAATCATGTTTTTAACACCCTTCCCAACTTCCTCAACAAATTTTTGGAAAGGAATTTTAGCTATAGGACACCTCAAGAGAAAATAAAGATACTATGAGGATATTACTCGGGGTATTTATTTATTTTTTAAATATTTTATTTATTTATTTTGACAGAGTGGGAGAGACACCGAGAGGGGGAACACAAGCAGGGGGAGTGGGAGAGGGAGAAGCAGGCTTCCCACTGAGCAGGGAGCCCGATGTGGGGCTTGATCCCAGGACCCTGGGATCATGACCTGAGCCAAAGGCAGACGCTTAACGACTGAGCCACCCAGGTGCCCCAAAATGTCCAATATTCTTAAATGTCTCTTTGGTTTCAGAAATGTAACAGGTACCTAATTGGGTCCTGGCTAGAGATGATGGTTGTGTTTTAGGAAAACATACTTTACATGATTAAAAAATGTTTAAATGCTTTTAGAAAACTATTTTTTTTTTCAAAGATTTTATTTATTCATTTGACAGAGAGAGATACAGTGAGAGAGGGAATACTAGCAGGGGGAGTGGGAGAGGGAGAAGCAGACTCCCCACTGAGCAGGAAGCCCGATGTGGGGCTCAATCCCAGGACCCTGGGATCATGACCTGGGCCGAAGGCAGGCGCTTAACGACTGAGCCACCCAGGCACCCCTAGAAAACTGTTTAAACAGTCTGTGTACTATTTACTGAGGGAAGGCATTAAGTTTCATTTTGACCGTTCTTAATTTAAAAATTGAGTATCGGGCTCCTGGGTGGCTCAGATGGTTAAGCGTCTGCCTTCGGCTCAGGTCATGATCTCAGGGTCCTGGGATCAAGTCCCGCATCGGGCTCCCTGCTCCTTGGGAGCCTGCTTCTCCCTCTGCCTTTCTCTCTCGCTCTGTCTCTCATGAATTAAAAAAAAAAAAAAAAAAAAAAAAAAAAACCTTAAAAAATAAATAAATAAAATAAAAATGGAGTATCAACTCCCAAGTTCCATATCTTTTTTTTTCCTTTTTTGCCTAAAGGAAAAACTGGCTTTCAGAAATAAGCTGGAACAGAGATTATTCCTGTGCGTATTTCCACGTTAGCAGTAAATCTCCCTTTTGATGGCCTCTTTAATAGGAAAGTGTCCTTTGTACGTCTAATTGTTCACAATCAAAATACAGGGCCTTTTACCTGTCTTCAGATAGTTTGTTACTATAACTTGCAGTTATTTAATAATAACTTCAAGGTTCTTAGCATTTTCTTTTTTTATGTTTTATTGGTCAAATCAATAAAGTGACTTTTAAAAGATATTATTCACGTATTTATTTTTTTTTCCTGGAACATAAAGAGATTTTAAACTGGATATTCAATGGATTCTTCACTCTCTTTCACCATTCCTTCCTTTTTCTCCTTCTCCTGTTATTTCTGAGTTTCTTTCTATTTCTCTTATACTTTTTCTTCTGTGTAATTTTAAGAAGTGCGAAGATAAACTCTCTCCCACCAGGTCCCCTGATCTGTGGAAAAGTGAATGTTAATCAAATGCCAGTTTTAAAACTGTAGCTCGCAAAGATAAATGTATGAAGGATTTTCTTAGAGAATTGGCTCACCTTGTGTACTTCAGTATCATCATTTATAACATGGAATAATATTTACCTCATTGCATTATTATAAAAAGTGCCCCACACAATACTTAATGCAGAATGATACTTAGTAATTGTTCATTCCCCTCTGTGATAGAGGATCTTTGCTTTTTATCTCAGTTTTTTATATACTATCTTAGACATAGAAAAACTACAAGAATGTTACATGTCAGAAAAGAACAATACATTGATTAGACCAAATATCCAATGGAAAAACAATGGTTAGGTGATATGTCTTTGATATTTACTTTCAGTGAAGACCTTTTTTTGCATTAAATTGTGGTTTATTAAGTAGATTTTGGATATTTATTATTCAATCATGTCTGTATGATGGTGTGCAGTTTATATGTTTAACACTTCCAGGGTAGTAGGTAATTATAGCTGAGTAAAACTAAGATACAAGTTTGGCAAGTTATCACAATAAGCAACTCTAGATATCTACTCACATGTAGGCTTGGAAGAAGTAGCTTTTTAGAAGATTTTATATTCTGGAACACAGGGCTAATCCAGAGAACTAGAGGGGTTTTATAATGTTGTTTCCCAAATCATACATGCATAATGATCTAATCTTATCCCGTTAGGGAGAGTATTAGAACATACAGAGCAGGGGCTCCTGGGTGGCTCAGTCTTTAAGTGTCTGCCTTCGGCTCAGGTCATGATCCCAGGGTCCTGGGATCAAGCCCCACATCGGACTCCCTGCTCAGCGGGAGGCCTGCTTCTCCCTCTCCCACTCCCCCTGCTTGTGTTCCCTCTCTCACTGTGTCTCTCTCTGTCAAATAAACAAAATTAAAAAAACACACACACACAGAGCAATTGGGAAATATATGAAAATAAAGCTTATGAAAGAGGCATGGGATAAATTATGGAGGGGCTTTTTAGACAAAAAGTGCTTAGATTCTATCATAACCTCAGTGGAAAGTCATTGAGGATATTTAATCAAGGGGATGATTATACATATTGGCTTTTTAAAAATTTTTATCTATATTTTAAAGATTTTATTTATTTATTTGACAGAGAGAAAGCACAAGCAGGGGGAATGGCAGGCAGAGGGAGAAGCACACTCCCCGCTGAGCAGTGAGCTTGATGTGGGACTTGATCCCAGGACCTTGGGATCATGACCTGAGCCAAAGGCAGATGCTTAACCGACTGAACCACCCAGGTGCCCCACATATTTGCTTTTTTAAAGAAGAGCTAACAGATATAAATTAAGTAATCTCAATTCAGTGATGCCATAGTATTTAAACAGTAATTAAGATCAACTTTAATATTTGAAACCTCATTAATTGTGTATTAGGTACAAGAGAATTTAAATGTGCCAACAAATGGAATCACAGAATTTACCAAAAAAAAAACAAAAAAAAAGAGTTCCATCCACGAGTTTTTCAGATTTTAAAACATTCTAATTTTGGATAAATATTCAGTGAATTTTAAATATTAGCTCTTGCTTCTGTCATGTTGAACACTTCTCTAAGACCCAGGTTATTACTGGTTTCAATAAGCTACCAGAGGGCAAAGGTGGAAGCAATGTTAGACCTAGCTTCTTTTTTAACCCTTATCCTCACTTTTGTTTTGCATAGACCTGGTGTCTACTGCAAAAGCAGGGAATGGCAGGGGGAGGGGATAGCAAAAAAAAATATTAGCCTAGATAAGAAAAACACACATTGGTTACAAGTTTTCAGGCTCCTCCCTTGAGGTTATAGATATTCTTTTCTTCTAATTGCATTGCCATTGGCTTCCAGTGTGCTGTTGGTATCCACATACTCTCTCCCATGAGGTGCACTTGTTGTTCAGGCTGTCACACAATAACCCCCCCCCTTCAGTTCTCTAATTTTGGTGAGCCATTCGAGGTGGAAATGTTTTTTTGTTTTGTTTTGTTTTGTTTTGTTTTTACCACATTCTTATAACTCTTCTTCTACATCATACCCACATACTGCAGGTGCTCAGTGCTCATTTACCCTCCATGCCCCTAGGAGAAACACATAGACCCTTTCCACACCAAGAAGTGGGAATCACAGAGGCTGCAATCTCAGCTCTACTGTGTCTCTTCTTTTGCATGCCCATATTGCAAAAGAAACACCAGTGGTGTGAAGGCTCATCAAAATTCAGTAGAGTTTTCTCAGTTTAGGAGTAAAAGAATGGAGAATTGGTAGCAGCATTTGATTCCACCCTCCATTTATAGGAAAGGAGGAGAAAAAGTATCAATAACTTATGAAATTTTCTTCTTAAAATGACAATTCCCTTCTCTCCCTTCCTGCAAACGCCAAAACAAGTGTGGATTAGTAGGAAAGTTGAAGTGGATTATATGGGTCTGGCACCAGAACTAGGACCATATGGAGCATGGTGTCTTTCTTTGCAGTTTTGTATTATTTTTACATTGTAGCTATACCTTCTGCATGCTCCTTTACCGGGAATAGTAGCAGGGGCATGGCAGTCACATTCCTACACACATCCCTCTGGCTAGAGTTAGAATGGGTGAGAAGTGAAAAAGAAAATGCAATGAAAACAGTAGGGAGGCTATGGCAATAATCCAGGGGAGAAACAAGGGTGGCTTGAAAGAGAAGCATAATACTGAACACAGAGGGAAATGGATTCAATTAAAGAGAGAGAGAGAGAGAGAGGTAGAATCTATAGTGCATGGTGATTTATTTCATCTGAGAATGGGAGAGAGGAAGGACCGAATCTCTCAAGAGTATTGTTTGATAAGCTAGGTGAGTGAATGAACAGATGCTGATTAGATTGTAAAATATTTAAAAATATGAAGTCATCATGACTTGAGGGTTTTTTTTTTAAGATTTTACTTTTTTTTTTTTAAGATTTTATTTATTTATTTGAGAGAGAGAGAATGAGAGAGAGAGAACACATGAGAGGGGGGAGGGTCAGAGGACGAAGCAGACTCCCTGCCGAGCAGGGAGCCCGATGCGGGACTTGATCCAGGGACTCCAGGATCATGACCTGAGCCGAAGGCAGTCGCTCAACCAACTGAGCCACCCAGGCGCCCCATGACTTGAGGTTTTATTGGAAGTGGAATTTAAGAGAAATATGGAGTTGGTGAGTATTAACTATATTTTAAGAAGTTGATATGAGGAGGGTTAGAAGTTTATGGTGAATGAAGTATGGATTTAAATTTGGAGCAAACCGAGAAGAGAGTAGAGCCAATAGAGAGGAACTAGTCAATGGTAAGAAGAGCAAGACAATAATGAATGATCATTGGTCAGTTTATGGGAACGGTGAAGGATTTGGTCTTGAACAGGTTTTGGTCTTAAAACCAAATAGTTGATAATAGATTGTTTTTACATAAATTGTAGTCCTGGTGATGGAAAAGAGGAAAGCAAGAATATGAAAGATGCTAATCTTGACCTATTTTTTGTTCAGTGGGAAGCAATAACTGAGCAGCAGTTACTTGTCTTTTAGATCAGTGGTGAACATATGCTTGTTCAGCTATTTGTTTATTTATTGGGCAGTGTCTATGGCAATATAATATATCAGGAACTATGTTAGGAAAAAAAATATAAACTTTTAACAGAATGGAACAGTCCTGGATATCAAGCTACGTACAATTGGTTGTATGATTTGCAAAGACATGATTTTAAGCAGCTGTAGTCTAGCATTTAGGAACATAGGGTTGAGGGGAGAACACCTGGTTTTTAGCCTTAGTTCTTACTTACACAATTTGTTGCCTTGAGAATTTACATTCTTTCTCTCTCTGCTTCGGTTTTCTTTTCATCTAAAAAATGGTGCCTTTAAATGTTTAAAACAGTTTTAATAATTAATTGACATTACTCATATAAAAAAGAGCTTCCATTATTATTATTATTATTATTATTATTATTATTATTATTATCAGCATATAAACTTCTGAGGACCAGAATCATTTTTTTTGCCGACATCTATGTTTTTTCTTCCAGGAATACAGCCTGACACACAATAATTGTTAAAAATATTGCTTCAATACACAAATATTGATTGTTGATGAATTAATTAAGTCAGTGTTCTTTAAGGTTATGAATTTTGAGTTAAACAAGATTAGTGTCATGGCTACCATATTTCATAGAGCTTCTATAATGCCAATGTACATTATGCAATTCAAAGGTATTTCTTACACTTGATCACACAATCTGTATCTTGCATTGCATCTCTTGACATTATTCTAATAAAGGATGACTTTGGAAATTGCTGACCAACTGTGTGATAAGTAACTATTTAGTGAAAAACTAAATGTTGTTTGGGGCTACAAAAGAAATCTAGAAAATAAAAAAAAAGTGAAGATATATTTTTAGATAATCATTATACTTAATATGCATGTATGTGCTTTAGAGAAATGTTTCCTATAAAATTTCATAAAAATATACTTGGTATCAATTATATATTATGGGAATATATTTTTATTGAGGACAACTTACTTAAGCCAAAAAGATATTTGTCATTAGGATATTCTATTGTTGAGTGGAAATCAGAATCCTTTAAAAAGTTTGTGTTAATGAAGAGAAGCATCTTCAGTGTTCTACTTTAGTCAAAAGAAATCTAAATATGTTACTGGTGATTTATTTAAAAATATGAGGTAAATGTGAGTTAAATGATTTTAATATTTTGGAGAGCTAAATTCTTGGCTCTGGGATACTGAGAAGAATAAAAGTCTGAGAAATGTCCTAAGAGCTAAATGCATTTTAAAATAAGAATGGAGAGGGAGGTTAGAATGGGGTAGGAGGCAGACAGAGAAAGAAAGAGACAATTTTAATGTTGACAGGCTTTATATACCCTGAATATAGGAACTATATTAGGCTCTCAGAGCTATTAGAAAAATTGGACATGGCACAGGCTTTGGAAAATTATATCTTAGCATGTGTAAGTACAGCAGGTTTCCCTTTAGAATTCTACAAAGAAGAGAAATGGTTGGGGGTGGCAGGGATTATAGTTTAATTTAGGAGGCATTTGTAGGAGGAATTTTTAGGAGACTTAAAACCAGTTATCTTATTTTCTGATAAAGAAACTCAAATATTAAACATTAAGTATTCTAGCTTGGTGATGAAAGCTTTTAGAAGTTCAATAATTAGCTTTCTCTTCTAAAACAGAGTTTTATTCCATAACCTGGCAATTTGACTTAATAATGAATGAATATTGAAGGCTATCATAACAGGCTCTTTTGGGAAGACAAATATTTTTCATACACAAATAAATAATTTCCTGAATTTGAAACATCTCATGCAGCACAGCCCAGCAATTTATCACCCACCCTATTAGTTCATTGAGTGGAGAATAAGCTTATTTAAATCATGTACTTCTTATGAAACTAAATACCAAAAAAACCCAAAAATATCCAGTTAAAAACTGGGGAGAGGACATGAATAGACATTTTTCCAAAGACATATAGATGGCCAACAGACACATGAAAAAAGGCTCAACATCACTGATCATCAGGGAAATGCAAATCAAAACCACAATGAGATATCACCTCACACCTGTCAGAATGGCTAAAATTAACAACACAGGAAACAACAGATGTGGATCAAGGACATGGAGAAAGGGGAACACTCTTACACTGTTAGTAGGAAAGCAAACTGGTGCAGCCACTGTGGAAAACAGTATGGAGTTTCCTCAAAAAGTTAAAAATAGAACTACCCTACGACCCAGCAATTGCACTAGTAGGTATTTATCCAAAGGATACAAAAATACTGATTTGAAGGTCTACATGCACCGTGATGTTTATAGCAGCATTATCAACAATAACAAAAGTATGGAAAGAGACTAAATGTCCCACTGACTGATAAATGGATAAAGATATGGTGTGTGTATACACACACACACACACACACATACTAAGGATACATATATATATATACAACGAATATTACTCAGCCATAAAAAAGAACGAAATCTTGCCATTTGCAACAACATGGATAGAACTAGAGGATATTATGCTGAGTGAAGTAAGTCAGTCAGGGAAAGACAAATACCATATAATTTCACTCATATGTGGAATTTAAGAAACAAAGCAAATGAACATAGGGGGAAGAAAAAGAGAAGCAAACCAAGAAACAGACTCTTAACTATAGAGAACAAACTGATGGTTATTGGAGGGTAGGTGAGCCAGGGGGAACAGGTTAAAGAGGTGATGGGTATTAAGAAGGGCACTTGTAGTGATGAGCACTGGGTGTTGTATGGAAATGATGAATCACTAAATTCTACACCTGAAACTAATACAGCACTGTATGTTAAGTAGCTGGAATTTAAATAAAAACTTGGGAGAAAAAAACAAAAACAAAAACAAAAAATACAAACCTCAGGAAAGGACCATACCAAGGTCATGCCCACTCTTTTATAATCCATATGAGCACTCATGACATCTGGGCAGATCCAATGTAGCGAGCCACAGTATCTTTCCTCTTCTGGATAGTTCTCCTGTTACAGAAACAAAACTCCACAAAAAAAAGTATCTTTTTTTCCATCTCTTTAAAAGAAATGAGAAATTTGCTTTAAAAATAAGAAATGGTTGGATTTGCTCCATTTTGACAACTTTGGAATAAATTAAGTGTAGCTAGAGATCAAATGCTAAATGTTTTATTTAATACATTTATAAACCTACTAAATATACTAATACAAATAACTATCACTATTACTGTAATAAAGTAATAAAGCAATATACTAATAAAGCAATAAATAAGAATTTGCTAGATACGAACTGGGTTATTTACATCTCTTAAATTACCTCATTTAATACTCACAATAATCATGTGAGGATGTTTTGTTAATGCTTGTTTTGCAGTGGGATAACATATTTAAAGAAGTGAAGCAGCATATTCACAGTCACACAAAACATATTCAAGGTCACTCAGCTGGTGAAAGGAATAGCTAGGAAGAAGTCAGACTAACCCAAAAATTGTTCTTAAACTTGATACTACAAAAGCATATAATTTCAGTTTTATAAAAAAAATGCAGTACAGCTCATACATTTATTAAGAAGTTTGATTTTGTTGTTTTATTGTTTGATTCTAAGATAGCAAGAAAATTATTTAGCTAAAAAAATTTTACTCTCAAATAATTTTTTTTTTTAAGTGTAAATCTCTTCATGCTCAGGATCTAGTGTTTCTTACATTTAAGACCTGAGACCAGTGCTCTGTATCATTTCCAATCCATTTTTTCTTGAGATATGGCTCAAACCTGTTAGCTCAAATGTCTCTGGTATCTTCAAAAGTCTCCCCATGGTTGCCAGTTGTTTTCTGTCCCCTGGAATTCTACCAATTCAGGCAAGAGGAGGTGAGTTGGTGTATGAGAAGCATGAGTTGAGGCGATCATCTTTCCCAGATTCTATCCATGGTTCTCAGAAGGATAGGTGAAGTTGTAATTAACCTAATTTTAATAATGTACTTTTATAAAGATATACTTTAATCCTGGACACACCATCCCCCATGTTGAATGGTCTTTTCTATTTTTTTATTACATGTGACCAAAAATGTCTGTAATGGAAGTTTTCTTGGAATAACTATGAACAGAAGCTGAGTACTTTACATATAACTCTCTACATTAACCATGAAAGACAGGAGGCCTGTCTTATAGATGAGGAAATTAATATTTAATATACATATTTATGTATTTATTTTTATTTAAATTCAATTAGCCCACATATAGTACATCATTAGTTTCAGATGTAGTGTTCAGGGATTCATTGGTTGTGTATAACACCCAGTGCTCATCACATCACATGCTCTCCTTAATGCCCACCACCAAGTTACCCCAAACCCCAATCACCTCCCCTTCCACAACCCTCAGTTTGTTTCCCAGAGTCAAGAATCTCTCATGGTTTTTCTCCCTCACTGATTTCTTCCCATTCAGTTTTCCTTCCATTCTCCTATGATTCTCTGTGTTATTTCCTAATGTTTCACATATGAGTGAAACCATATGATAATTGTCCTTCGTCCATCTCTGATTGACTTATTTTACTTAGCATAATACCCTCTAGTTTCATCCACATAGATGTAAATGATAGGTATTTATCCTTTCTGATGGTTGAGTAATATTCCATTGTATATATGAACCACATTTTCTTTATCCATTCATCTCTTGAAGGACATCTCAGCTCCTTCCACAGTTTGGCTATTGTGAACATTGCTGCTATGAACATTGGGTTGCAGGTGCCCTTTCTTTTCACTACATCTGTATCTTTGAAGTAAATATCCAGTAATGCAATTGCTGGGTCATAGGGTAGCTTTATTTTTAACTTCTTGAGGAAAATCCATACTGTTTTCCAGAGTGGCTGCACCAGTTTGCATTCCCACCAACAGTGTAAGAGGGTTCTCCTTTCTCCACAGCCTCACCAACATCTGTTGTTTCCTGTCTTGTTAATTCTAACTGGTGTAAGATGATATCACATTGTGGTTTTGATTTGTATTGCCCTGATGACAAGTGATGTGGAACATTTTCTTCATGTGTCTATTGACAATCTGTAAGTCTTCTTTGCCCATTCTTGACAGGATTATTCGTTTTTTGGGTGTTGAGTTTGATAAGCTCTTTATAGATCTTGGATACCAGTCCTTCATCTGATATGTCATTTGCAAATACCTTCTCCCATTCCATAGGTTGCCTTTTAGTTTTGTTGACTGTTTCTTTTGCTGTGCAGAAGCATTTTATCTTGATGAAGTCCCAGTAGTTCATTTTTGCCTTTGTCTCCTTGCCTTAAGAGATGTGTCATGCAAGAAGTTGCTGCAGCTGATGTCAAAGAGGTTACTGCCTGTGTTCTCCTCTAGGATTTTGAAGGATTCCTGTCTCACATTTACTTCTTCCATCCATTTTGAGTTTATCTTTGTGTATGCTGTAAGAGAATGGTTCAGTGTCATTCTTTTTCATGTGGCTGTCCAATTTTCCCGGCACCATTTGTTGAAGAGATAGTCTTTTTTCCATTGGATAATCTTTCCTGCTTTGTCAAAGATGAGTTGACCATAGAGTTGAGGGTCCATTTCTGGGCTCTCTATTCTGTTCCATTGATCTTTGTGTCTGTTTTGTGCCAGTACCACAGCTTTGTAATCCAGCTTGAAGTCAGGCATTGTGATGCCCCTAGCTTTGATTTTCTTTTTCAACATTCCCCTTACCTGGGGTCTTTTCTGGTTCCATACACATTTTAGGATTGTTTGTTCCAGATCTGTGAAAAATGCCCATGGTATTTTGATAGGGATTGCATTGAAAATGTAGATTGCTCTGGGCAGCATAGACATTTTAACAACGTTTATTCTTCCAATTCATGAGCATGGAATATTTTTCCACCTCTTTGTGTCTTCCTCAATTTCTTTCATAAGTGTTCTGTAGTTTTTCGAGTAGAGATCCTTTACCTCTTTGGTTAGGTTTATTTCTAAGTGTCTTACGGTTTTTGGTGCAATTGTAAATGGGATCGATGCCTTAATTTCTCTTTCTTCAGTTACCTTGTTAGTGTATAGAAATGCAACTGATTTCTGTGCATTGATTTTTTTATCCCGTATGAGTTCTAGTAATTTGGGGGTGGAGTCTTCTGGGTTTTCCACATAAAATATCATGTCATCTGCGAAGAGTGAGAGTTTGACTTCTTCTTTGCCATTTTGAATGTCTTTTATTTCTTTTTGTTGTCTGATTGCTGAGGCTAGGACTTCCAGTATTATGTTGAACAATCAGTGAGAGTGGGCATCCCTGCCATGTTCCTGACCCTAAGCAAAAGCTCTCAGTTTTTCTCCATTGAGAATGATATTCGCTGTGGGCTTTTCACAGATGACTTTTATGATATTGAGGTATGTTCCCTCTATCCCTACACTTTGAAGAGTTTTAATCAAGAAAAGATGCTGTACTTTGTCAAATGCTTTTTCTGAAGCAATTGAGAGGATTATATGGTTCTTGTGTTTTCTTTTACTAATGCGATCTATCACACTGATTGATTTGCAAATGTTGAACCACCCTTGTATCCCAGGAATAAATCTCACTTGGTCATGGTGAATAATCCTTTTAATGTACTGTTGGATCCTATTGGCTAGTAAGATTCAATATATTTAAATTGTATATATCCCGCGTGAAAATAAGCCCCATGGAAAGTTTGTATACTTGTTCTCTCAATGTTGTATCCTCAGTGCCTAGTACCATGTATGGCACATAATAGGTACTCAATAAATAATTGTTAAGTTAATGAACAAATAAACTGGCCTAGCCATTCAGAAATATATCTCTGACTCCACGTCATTTGTTTTTATCATTTAAGATGAAAATAGTTTATTTTATTTTGTTATGTGCATTTTAAACATTATTTTTAGTTATTTATGATTGCTAAATGTCTTGGAGAAGTTTTAAGTTGTTCTGAATGCTTCAGAAACCACTGCCTCCAAATGAGGGAAATAGCTCTAGGCAGTTAGTTCCCTATACCCAGGTTCTCAGGATATGCATGATATAGCCTCATTTACCTGGACAAATCTTAAGAGATCAGAAACAAAGGTAATGATCCATATCCTAGCTCTAAGTATTTGAGATTCTTGGGCTTTACAGTTCTGTGTGAGAGCGCAAATAATTATGGTTGCTGACTGAGAGATACAAGCAATGGAGAAGACCACAAATTAGGAATTATTCTTAACCAAAGCTATGGCTTCACCTTAAGCCATGCCCCTTTCTGAGACAGTCAGTATCCCCTGCTCATTGGGGCGCTACAAAGGCAGAGCCCTGTGCCTCAGCTGAAGATAACTTGAAAGGGATATACCAGTTACAGGCTTTCCATTCAGTTGCTCCCTGCCCATCCCACTTCCCTCCCTTCCTCATAGCTGTTGTTCCCTAGAGCATTGATACACACCTGTCTTGTGAAACAAGCTCCAACTCCATGTCTTTCTATGGAACCCAGTCTGCTACATCAGAATCTTTGGAGACAGGAACCTGAGAATACACATTTTTTATAAATTTGTTCTGGTGATTATAATGTACCCAGTTTGAAGTAGCCACTTCTCTAAGGAATCTTGTGTTTGACATGAAGATTACCAGCTAGCAAATTTTGGTAGAGGCCAGATTAGAAAAGAGCAAGACTAGGCTAATTCTGCGATTACTGGGGAAAAGTGCATGGCTTATTAGTGGCTTCTCTTATGAATGGAAGGAATAAGCAGATGTTGGAGAAGAGCAGAATTTCTCATCTAGAAAACAATAATACAAATATTAATGAGTCTCCATTGGCCTAATGAATCCATCCTTGTTAGCACTACAAACATTTAACTTCAGCAGAACGTATTCTCCCTGTGTGTATTACTGGATATTTTTCATGGCAGAGCACACAATCCTTTACTCATTGTTGTGCTCTTTTGTTTATGACAAATGGCAGTATCTCTGTGGCATCTACACATGTGTTTAGATCAGTGTAGCAATAAAGCTATCATCAAAGAGGGGGACAGGTAAATTTCACACCATAAAACACTACAATGAACCAAAGACAAAATGCACTTAAAATCACCAGAGTCAGTGAATCATAATGAAGAAATCCCCTCATTTACCAATTATTACTTCTAAAATAAATGTTTTTTAGACACAGAAACTTTATATTCAAAAAGAGGCCTAAAAGTCCAAACAGCATAACCAAATTATCTTGCAAACCAAATACAGATGCATCTTATTTTTCACTGTTGAAATTCAATGAGTGTCTGAAACCCGGTACAAATACTTAGGTAAGGGAAGTTTAAATCACAGGGCAGAAAAATAGGGCTATTTTTATTGGGGTTTTATTTTTGAATGTGTAATATGAACACACACCTGCAGGTATTTGTTCCCTTAGCTGGCATGGAAACCAGATGTATTAAAGAAAGCTCAGATAATACACACAGAAGATAATTGCTTAAAGTTTTTCATCTCAGTAGTTGTAGTTGTTTTATGTATTTTTCTTTTTTGATCCTATGTTATGGTGTTTTAATAGATGAAATAGGTTATAACTGCAGTCTCTGGCAACTTGTGTAGACTGCTGAGCATATGTATAGTTAGGGTTGACCATTTCAATGCATTAGCAATCTCAGTCACATTCTTAAATGTGAGTAAATTCTTCATCTTGTTTTGAAAGTTCAGATAAGCAGAGAAAAAATGGTGACAGAAATATTCAAAAACAGAGATCAAAGGGTAACATATATTTTATAAATGTCCTCTCTTCTGTGCTTTGATGATGTTAAAGTCTTTCCAGAGCTTTTACATGTCTGCAGAATAGCAAATGACGTGTTCTGCAGACAGGCCAGTGGTGATAGAAATATAGCCCAAACTCAGATAGGAAAATATTTCAGTTTATAAGTTTTTCTGGAATACTGCCTATAACACCATACCAACCAACTTGTCAGCATACAGTCCTACAGAAAATATTCTTTAGATCAATGACTTTTTTTTTAACTTTTAATTTTTTAAATTTTATTTTATTGTTATGTTAATCACCATACATAATATCATTAGTTTTTGATGTAGTGTTCCATGATTCATTGTTTGCATATAACACCCAGTGCTCCAGTCAGTACATGCCCTCTTTAATACCCATCACCAGGCTAACCCATCCCCCAATTCCCCTCCCCTCTAGAACCCTCTGTTTGTTTCTCAGAGTCCATAGTCTCTCATGGTTTTTCTTGCCCTCTGATTCCCCCCGTTCATTTTACCCTTCCTACTCTCTTCTTTATTGTAGTGTATAATGTATTATTTGTTTCAGAGTTACGTGTCCGTGATTCCAGAGTCTTACACAATTCACAGCGCTCACCATATCATACACCCTCCCCAGTGTCTATCACCCAGCCACTCCATCCCTCCCACCCCCACCACTCCAGCAACCCTGTTTGTTTCCTGAGATTAAGAATTCCTCATATCACTGAGATCATATGATACATGTCTTTCTCAGATTGACTTATTTCGCTCAGCATAATACCCTCCAGTTCAATCCACATCGTTGCAAAGGCAAGATTTCATTCCTTTTGATAGCTGCATAATATTCCTGTGTGTGTGTGTGTGTGTGTGTACCACATCTTCTTTATCCATTCATCTGTCAATGGACATCTTGGCTCTTTCCATAGTTCGGCTATTGTGGACATTGCTGCTAGAAACACTGAGGTGCACGTACCCCTTTGGATCACTACATTTCTATCTTTGGGGTAAATACCCAGTAGTGCAATTGCTGGACCGTATGGTAGCTCTATTTTCAACTTTTTGAGGAACCTCCATACTGTTTTCCAGAGTGGCTGAACCAGCTTGCATTCCCACCAACAGTGTAGGAGGGTTCCCCTTTCTCCACATCCCTGCCAACATCTGTCGTTTCCTGACTTGTTAATTTTAGCCATTCTGACTGGTGTGAGGTGGTATCTCATTGAGGTTTTGATTTGGATTTCCCTGATGCCAAGCAATGTTGAGCACTTTTTCATGTGTCTGTTGGCCATTTGGATATCTTCTTTGGAAAAATGTCTGTTCATGTCTTCTGCCCATTTCTTGATTGGATCATTTGTTTCTCTGGGTGTTTAGTTTTATAAGTTCTTTATAGATTTTGGATACTAGCCCTTTATCTGATATGTCATTTGCAAATATCTTCTCCCATTCTGTCAGTTGTCTTTTGGTTTTGTTGGCTGTTTCCTTTGCTGTGCAAAAGCTTTGTTACTTGATGAAGTCCCAATACTTCATTTTTGCCCTTGCTTCCCTTGCCTTTGGCGATGTGTCTAGGAAGAATTTGCTGTGGCAGAGGTCGAAGAGGTTGCTGCCTATGTTCTCCTTTAGGATTTTGATGGACTCCTGTCTCACATTTAGGTCTTTCAACAATTTTGAGGCTATTTTTGTGTGTGGTGTAAGGAAATGGTCCAGTTTCATTCTTCTGTATGTGGCTGTCCAATTTTCCCAACACCATCTGTTGAAGACACTGTCTTTTTTCCAATGGACATTCTTTCCTGCTTTGTCGAAGATGAGTTGACCATAGAGTTGAGGGTCCATTTCTGGGTTCTCTATTCTGTTCCATTGATCTATGTGTCTGTTCTTGTGCCAGTACCATACTGTCTTGATGATGACAGTTTTGTAATAGAGCTGGAAGTCCAGAATTGTGATGCCACCAGCTTTTGCTTTTCTTTTCTTTTTTTTTTTTAAGATTTTTTTTTTTTTAAATTTATTTATTTTGAGACAGAGAGAATGAGAGACAGAGAGCATGAGAGGGAGGAGGGTCAGAGGGAGAAGCAGACTCCCTGCCGAGCAGGGAGCCCGATGCGGGACTCGATCCCGGGACTCCAGGATCATGACCTGAGCCGAAGTCAGTCGCTTAACCAACTGAGCCACCCAGGCGCCCTGCTTTTCTTTTTCAACATTCCTCGGGCTATTCGGGGTCTTTTCTGGTTCCATACAAATTTTAGGAATATTTGTTCCATTTCTTTGAAAAAAGTGGATGGTATTTTGATAGGGATTGCATTGAATGTGTAGATTGCTGTAGGTAGCATTGACATCTTCACAATATTTGTTCTTCCAATCCATGAGCATGGAACGTTTTTTCCATTTCTTTGTGTCTTCCTCAATTTCTTTCATGAGTATTTTATTTTATAGTTTTCTGAGTACAGATCCTTTGCCTATTTGGTTAGATTTATTCCTAGGTATTTTATGATTTTGGGTGCAATTGTAAATGGGATCGACTCCTTAATTTCTCTTTCTTCTGTTTTCCTGTTGGTGTATAGGAATGTCACTGATTTCTGTTCATTGATTTTATATCCTGTCACTTTACTGAATTTCTGTATGAGTTCTAGCGGGTGTGGGGTGGAGTCTTTGGGTTTTCCACATAAAATATCATATCATCTGCAAAGAGTGAGAGTTTGACTTCCTCTTTGCCGACTTGGATGCCTTTGATTTCTTTTTGTTGTCTGATTGCTGTGGCGAAGACTTCTACAAATATGTTGAATAGCAGTGGTGATAGTGGACATCCCTGCCATGTTCCTGACCTGAGGGGGAAAGTTCTCAGTTTTTCCCCATTGAGAATGATATTCATTGTGGGTTTTTCATAGATGGCTTTTATGATATTGAGGTATGTACCCTCTATTCCTATACTCTGAAGAGTTTTGATCAAGAAAGGATGCTATACTTTGTCAAATGCTTTTTCTGCATCTATTGAGAGGATCATATGTTTTTTGTTATTTCTCTTATTAATGTATTGTATCACATTGATAGATTTGCAGATGTTGATCCAAACTTGCAGCCCAGGGATAAATCTCACTTGGTCATGGTGAATAGTCCTTTTAATGTACTGTTGGATCCTATTGGCTAGTATTTTGGTGAGAATTTTTGCATCCATGTTCATCAAGGATATTGGTTTGTAATTCTCCTTTTTAATGGGGTCTTTGTCTGGTTTGGGGATCAAGGTAATGGTGGCCTCATAAAATGAGTTTGGAAGTTTTCCTTCCATTTTTATTTTTTGAAACAGTTTCAGAAGAATAGGTATTAACTCTTCTCTAAATGTTTGGTAGATTTCCCCTGGGAAGCCATCTGGCCCTGGGCTTTTGTTTGTTGGGAGATTTTTGATGACTGCTTCAATTTCCTTAGTGGATATAGGTCTGCTCAGGTTTTCTATTTCTTCCTGGTTCAGTTTTGGTAGTTGATACACCTCTAGGGATGCATCCATTTCTTCCAGATTATCAAATTTGCTGGCATAGAGTTGCTCATAATATGTTCTTATAATTGTTTGTATTTTTTTAGTTGTTGGTTGTGATCTCTCCTATTTCATTCATGATTTTATTTATTTGGGTCATTTTTCTTTTCTTTTTGATAAGTCTGGCGACAGGTTTAAAAATCTTATTAATTCTGTCAAAGAACCAGCTCCTAGTTTTGTTGATCTGTTCTACTGTTCTTTTGGCTTCTATTTCATTGATTTCTGCTCTGATCTTTCTTATTTCTCTTCTCCTGCTGCGTTTAGGCTTTTTTTGCTGTTCTTTCCCCAGCTCCTTTAGGTGTAGGGTTAGGTTTTGTATTTGAGACCTTTCTTGTTTCTTGAGAAAGGCTTGTATTACTATATATTTTCCTCTTAGGACTGCCTTTGCTCCATCCCAACGATTTTGAACAGTTGTGTTTTCATTTTCATTGGTTTCCATGAATTTTTTAAATTCTTCTTTAATTTCCTGGTTGACCCATTCATTCTTTAGTAGAATGCTCTTTAGCCTCCATGTATTTGAGTTCTTTCTGACTTTCCTCTTGTGATTGAGTTCTAGTTTCAAAGCATTGTGGTCTGAAAATATGCAGGGAATGATCCCAATTTTTTGGTACCGGTTGAGACCTGATTTGTGACCTAGGATGTGATCTATTCTGGAGAATGTTCCATGTGCACTCGAGAAGAATGTGTATTCTGTTGCTTTGGGATGGAATGTTCTGAATATATCTGTGAAATCCATTTGGTCCAATGTGTCATTTAAAGTCTTTTTTTCCTTGTTGATCTTTTGCTTAGATGATCTGTCCATTTCAGTGAGGGGGTGTTAAAGTCCCCCACTATTATTGTATCGTTTTTGATGCATTTCTTTGCTTTTGTTATTAATTGCCTTATATAATTGGCTGCTCCCATGTTAGGGGCATAAATATTTACAATTGTTAGATCTTCTTGTTGGATAGACCCTTTAAATATGATATAGTGTCCTTCCTCATCTCTTAGTATAGTCTTAGTTTTAAAATCTAATTTGTCTGATATAAGGATTACGACCCCAGTTTTCTTTTGGTGTCCATTAGCATGGTAAGTGGTTTTCCACCCCCTTATTTTCAAACTGGGGGTGTCTTTGGGTCAAAAATGAGTTTCTCGCAGACAGCATATTGATGGGTCTTGTTTTTTTAATCCAATCTGATACCCTGTGTCTTTTAATTGGGGCATTTAACCCATATACATTCAGGATAACTATTGAAAGATATGAATTTAGTGTCATTGTATTGCCTATAAGGTGACTGTTACTGTGTATTGTCTGTGTTCATTCTGGTCTGTGTTACCTTTAGGCTCTCTCTTTGCTTAGAGGATCCCTTTCAATATTTCTTGTAGGACTGCTTTCCTGTTTGCAAAGTCCTTTAGTTTTTGTTTGTCCTGGAAACTTTTTATCTCTTCTATTTTCAGTGTCATAGATCAATGACTTTTATTCTCAAGTTTAGTTCAGTAGTTTTTGTTCACATATATAAAATAAGATGTCAATTGAGCTATTTAATTTCATAACCTTACCACCAGATTATATGTTAAAGGAATTTACAAAGATTAGATTGCCTGGAAATAAATAGATAAATGCTTTTTATAATGACTCTAATCTTTTTTGTCTACTTAACACAAACATATTTAAAATGTGAGGCTCAATGTAAATAATCGCTTTTTTTCTGTTTTTCTTTTAGTCTATATATAGTCTTTTCTTCTTCTATATGTATATCTCAAGAGCTTATTAACATTAAGTGTTTATTTTGTCCTTTGTGGACTTCCAGGCAATGTTTTATGGTCTAGTTTTTAATAGAATTGTTTATCTAGGCTTAGGTCTCTAAACTGAGGAAGTATAAAGCATTTTAGAATATATAACCAAGATTAATACAAAGGCAAAGGGGATAGAAAAGATGTGAATACTGCTTTGGAGAAGATATGACTGTTGGGTAATTTAGTAACTATTGTCAACTAATTAAGGAGACCATTTGTAGATGGTAATGAGATGGGAATATAGCCTATTCAAATCTCCCTTCAGGGGAGGTCTTGTTTCTATAGCTTTTAGGAGTCTATAAGCAAAAAGCCATCAGTTGTCAGCCCCTTTCTGGATTGCCTCTGTTGAAAGGACACTGTCACCCAAAGTCACACTGTGTCTGGGAGAGAAATATTCAGTTGATCAATAAGGTGAGGGTCTAAAGTCCTGGTGATTTCTGCCCAACATAGCACAACAATTGTAAGACCATTTTAGCTTTGAACTCCATGTGGAGTCAACTGAGGCAAGTAATAGGCCTGTACCCAACTTCTCTTTTCCCCCAACTCTCCTCCCTCTTCTAACTCCTCTTTCCTTAGTGTGGATCTTAAGGAAACGATTTAATGAATACCCTTAAGACTAAACTCCCCTTAGAGGTTGCTTCCTACAAAAGCAACCTGCAAAGGGGATCGTCCAACTGTTTTTGTTTTTGTTTTCTAAAATTATAATAGATGAGAAAATCTAAAAGAGAATTATATTGTAATGAGCTGCTATATAAAGGGCTTTTAGTGGAAAGTTAATCTTATTATCCACTCATATTTCTAAAATTCTAAACCACAAATCTAATATGATTATTCTACACTTTAAAGCCGTCCAAGGAGATACCTGTCTAACTTCCCGTGGCAGTATTTTGTAGTGTGTTTCTCTGTTCATTAGTCCTGTGAGTCTTGTCAGGATCAAAGAGTATACAGTTATATATCTTTTTTAGACCCTGAATCTCTCTTTCTTCTTGGTGATTCTTTATTTGGGCAAATTCCTTACCTAATTCTCCTTCTCTCCATTCTGTTTCCCCAAAATAGCAATGAACTTCTTTCTCTACCAAAATACTGATTATTCCCCACCCCTGCTTACTACTGTCCATCTTTCACTGATCGCATCTTCATTATGTATAAAAAGAACAGGCTTAATAAATGTTTTCCATATGGAAGCAAAAAGAGAGACAGCCAGATAGACCAACCCCCAGGAGGTAGGATTGTATGTGTTAGGGTATAGTCTGTTTGGATTGGCAAATACTAATATTAAGGCGTTCTTCCCCATTATATGTATCAGATCCCAGAATCGCTTTTATTTCAGTTATAGCTATTGTAATCTGACAGAATTACTGTATAGACAACAATTTTTGGGGGGGAAGGTGGGGTGGAACAGGAGGTATTTGTATGAGCTAAACTCCAAACAACCAAGCATATCATGCCAAGGTAACCATCATTTAGCTTTGAACAATTATTTACATCTGATATATTTTAAACTACTTTTTAGCCATCTGCATCCTATTTCATGTTTCTGTAATTTTACACAGCTTCTTCCTTATCTACATTATCTTGCTTCATTTGGTGTGCTCCTATTCATCCTTCAAGAATCAGGATAGGAGTCATTTCCTTAAGGAAGTCCACTTTTGTCCTGCAGGAAAACTAGACAGTTCCTCTTTCTGTTTTCCCATGGCATATTTTCTATGTTTACCTCAACACTGATAACACTTAATTATGTTTTTATTTTTTGGCATACCTCCCTTAACTGTAAGTTTCTTCAAAGATATGGTTTCAGTTATCCATTTCGCATCCAAGGAATTCAAGATGAATCTTTGTATCTGATTAAGGATTTATATTTTCTTATGTTTTTTCATGTGTTTTGCTTAATTTGTAAAGATATGTTAAAACATATGCTGATATTAAATCATAGCTTACATAAAACTGTGATCTAGATTCTTAAAAACTTCATCTCAAATATTACTGTTTCCCCTCTATAATTCACTGATTCATTTCTTTTTTTTTTTTTTTAAGATTTTATTTATTTATTTGACAGAGAGAGACAACAGTGAGAGAGGGAACACAAGCAGGGGGAGTGGGAGAGGGAGAAGCAGGCTTCCCCCCGAGCAGGGAGCCCGATGTGGGACTCAATCCCAGGACCCTGGGATCATGACCTGAGCCGAAGGCAGACGCTTAACGACTGAGCCACACAGGCGCCCTCACTGATTCATTTCAATTGCTTTAAACATTCTATATTAAGGATTGCTAAAATTTTATCTTCTCTAGCATTATTTGTGGTTTAATTACAAAGGCTTATATTTTACATCATTGGGTTGAATATGATTCTAATGATTATATCAAGACCATAGAACAGTCCTCATTTGGCTTATCATGCACAACTTTATATTTCATATTACTTTAAATCTAAAAAATAGATACTTTGGGGTCACTGAAGTCATAGATGATAGTCCACTGTAACAAGCTGCAAAGACACAAAAAGCCATACATAATTTGTGTATATTTTCTGAAGCTGTTTTTCATTTAAAGTAGGCACAAAAGGGGCGCCTGGGTGGCTCAGTCGTTAAGTGTCTGCCTTTGGCTCAGGTCATGATCCCGGGATCCTGGGATCGAGTCCCGCATCAGGCTCCCTACTCAGCGGGAAGCTTGCTTCTCCCTCTCCCACTCCCCCTATTTGTGTTCCCTCTCTCACTGTGTCTCTCTCTGTCAAATAAATAAATAAAAATCTTTAAAAATATAAAGTAGGCACAAGAAATATTATTGGCATAATATTCTGGATAGGTACCATACTCAATCAGAGGTCTGTCTGTTGTGTCAGACTGGCATGGCATATATTATTCAGGTACTTTTGAACACAGAGGTTTTTTTAATCTTTTGAGAACAATTGATAAAATCCTGAGTACTTGATTTCCGAAGTGAAAAGAAAAAAAAAAAGAAAAAAAGAAAAGAAAAGAAAAAAATAAGATTAAAAGGAAAGGAAAGGTTCATAATTATTAATATCTTACCAGAAAATGTGGACTTCAGGAGCACCTGAGCGGCTCAAGTCAGTTAAGTGTCTGCCTTCAGCTCAGGTCATTATCCCAAGGTCCTGGGATTGAGCTCCGCACCAGGCTCCCTGCTCAGTGGAGAACTTGCTTTTCCCTCTCCCTCTGCTGCTCCCCCTGCTTGTGTTCTCTCTCTGGCAAGTAAATAAATAAATAAAATCTTAAAAAAAAAAAAAAAAAAAAGTCTAAAAAATGTGGACTTCAAAGATCTTTTATTGCTTTGACATTTCATCACTATGAAATATCACAACATATTTCTTGCACCTTTTAAAACATAAAGTATTCAGCTTCATTTGAAAGCATGTGCCTTTAATTTATAATGTCTATCTCAGTTCACTGAGGTTTATCTTTTCATGAGGAGACAAGCTTATAACTTGGAGCTGTATGAAGACAAGTGTTTCCAAGCATCCAGTATCATTTGCCCCAAGACATCTACCCCGCACTTCATCTTGATGTTACACACAATAAACATTAAAAACAGAAGGAGAAGGAGAAAACATGTAATAAGCAAATGCTGCTCTATTCAGGACTGCCCCAGCAGATGTCTGTTATGGGCCAGTTAAGGAATTTCAGGTTGAGAGCATATTGAAGATACTGCAAAGTTGGAAGGAAAGAGTGATAGAGGCAACATACTCAGCTCAGCTGGAAATGGAATGGGAAAACAAGCGGAGGGATCCCAAGTCAACCTGATAGCTTCTGTGATGTTACCCTCAGGGGCTTTGCCTTCTTAAACTGCTTCCACTCTGATTCTTTCAAGATCCAATTCTATGAAATAAGACAGTCTTGAATTTCCGTTTCTTTTCTCTTTCAGCCCCTGCTATTAGCCAGCCTTTCATTACAGTTTAGAAACACATGAGAGATGATATAACACCTGCACCATAACATCAGGAAGAGGAAAGAGATTATCTCTGGAATGAGTTCTTCTTTTGTTCATATGGTCCATAATAGTTCTCTCTACTCTCTTCAAATGTATTGGCATGCACGTATTCACATTTTCCTAGTTTTCTCCTGCCTCAATTAGATAAATACACCTTATTCTGTTCTGGGCTTTTCCTTCTGTGTCGTCACTTAGAAATCCTTGCTTTATCATTCATCGCTCTTCTTTTCTTCAGCTTCTCCTTCTCCCGTTGTACCACCTTTTGATTTTTTTTTTTTTAAGATTTTATTTATTTATTTGACAGAGAGAGACAACAGCGAGAGAGGGAACACAGGCAGGGGGAGTGGGAGAGGGAGAAGCAGGCTTCCCGCCGAGCAGGGAGCCCGATGCGGGGCTCGATCCCGGGACTCCAGGATCATGACCTGAGCCGAAGGCAGACGCTTAACGACTGAGCCACCCAGGCACCCCCCACCTTTTGATTTTTATAAACATGTTCATGACCCTTTGTTAAATTTCATGACTGTCTTATACATTCCTTTCCCCTTCAAAATAAAAGTTTTTTTTTCAATAAGTAGTATGCTTTACTGTTTTTCCCTCACGATATTTCATTCTCTGTGCATCCCATTGGAACCTGGTTTCTGTCCTTGTCACTCTGATGAAACTGTTCTTGTCAAGGTTGCCAAAAACCTGGAATAATGCCAATTCTTTTAGGCACTTTAGTTAAAACTTTATTTTGTTGATCTCTCTGTGGTATTTGACGTGGTTCATTACTCCACTCTTTCTAACATTTCTCTTTCTTCAGCTTCATAATATTCCAAAATTCTAGTCAACTTTTCCATCTTTGGTTATTCTTTCTTTGCTTTTTATTTTTTATTTTTATTTTTTTTTTGTTGTGTTCTTTGTTTAGTTTCTCTTGTTTTTGTTTGCTTGTAAGTGGGATTTTTCTCTGTCTACTGTTTAAATGAAATTCCATTCATAACCGTTCGTATATTTTCCTTTTATCCAAGGAAATTACAAATTTATATGGCGGCAAATATTTCTGCATTTTGGTGACAAAAATATCTATCTTTAGAAAAGACTTACTTCCAGGGATGCCTTGGTGGCTTAGTTGGTTAAGCGTCTGCCTTTGGCTCAGTGAATGATCCCTGAGTCTTGGCATCGAGCCTGCATTAGGCACCATGCTCAGCAGGGAGCCTGCTTCTCCCTCTGCCTGCCATTCCCTCTGCTTGTGCTCTCTCTCTGACAAATAAATAAGTAAAATTTAAAAAAAACAAAACAAAACAAAAAAAGGGCGCCTGGGTGGCTCAGTTGGTTGAGTGACTGCCTTCATCTCGGGTCATGATCCTGGAGTCCCTGGATGGAGTCCCCCATCTGGCTCCCTGCTCGGCAGGGAGTCTGCTTCTCCCTCTGACCCTTCCCCCTCTCATGTGCTCTCTCTCACTCACTCTCTCTCAAATAAATAAATAAAATCTTAAAAAAAAAAAAAAAAAAAGATTTGCTTCTTATGATCAGACACAATCTCCAGGTATTTTATATGTTTTTACTTGTGCACCTATGTGTGTTCATAATCTTCTTCTCATATCTTCATATCTAAACTTCTACCAGCGCTCTTCATTCTGCTATTAATACCACTGTCTCCAGAATTAGAAATAGAAGAATCATCTTTATTTCCTACACTTTCTCTCTTTCTAAGTTCAATTGGTCACTGACTTTTGGATAGCTGTAGCATAAATATTCTTCATTTTTTCTATATCCTACTAAAAAAATCTCAGTAGTCTCTGCCTGTATTCTAATTATTAAAATGTTAGGTAAATGCTCTCTTCACCTTTCTTACTGCTCTCACCTGAGCCTAGGTCCCCATTATCTGCCACACCGTGCTATTGTAATAGCCCTCCAAGTTGTCTCGATGTCTCCGTTTTTCATTATTTCTACTCCTTCCTCATGTTAAATTGAACAATCAACCTTTTTTAATTTTTTTTTATTTTTTCTGCCAAAGTGAGAAACCTAAAGCAACAGCCTGAATCATGCCACCCCTCTAGTAAGTATCCATCAACAGCTTCGTTTTAGGCCAAAGAATAGAGTCTAGTTTTCTTAGACTGGCAAGTATGAGTCTCCAACCTTCTGCCCTTGCCAGCTCAAACTTTACTGCAATTTCCCACCTGGCAAATGACACATAAACCAAGCCGAAGTAATTAGAATTGCTCTATACTTGCTATTATCACTGCCTCCATATTTTCACACATTTTTTTTTTTGCCTACATGGGGTTTTTTTTCTTCTCTTTTTGCAAAGTATCAAGACATAGCTCATGCTCATGTGTCTCCTTCATTAGCATGCATTAAGTCCCTTCAGTCAGAAGACTCATCTGTGTGACTCTCCTAGGCCTTGTGCTTCCCGATTTTGAGAGTCTTTCTACATTATTTTAAAAGACTATAAAAAAAACAAAATGAAAGATTGACTGACTTCAGATTGTGGAAATGTGTGTTTTTCCTCTTTATTTCCATATTTTCCAAAATTTTTATAATGATCATATATTGCCTTCCTAATATAGAGACATAGTATATAAGACATTAGAACTTTTATAGTTATATTTTTAATAGTAACACACATAAACATTCCTCACTAAAGCATAAACTTCTTGTAGACAGACTTTTCCTTTTTTCTTCTCTTTCTTTTTCAAAAATGTATTTTACAATTTATCTCTCTTTCAACTGGGAGACTGCTGACTAAATTATTATTATACATTAATAGCATAGTATGTCAAAAGAATGAAACAATGACTATAACTTAGCAAATTAGAATTTTAAAAGCAAATGAAAACACAAATATGGACGGCTAGCCTAACATGAAGAGCTGAAGGACAGATGATGTTTTAAAATTTGTCTCTTTACATTTTAGAAATGTATTTGACGTTTGTCCTAGCATACGCCATTTTGTTGATATTAAATGTGCCCTGTACTTAATCCAATTTCTAAGTTTGGAATTTTTTTTTTTTTTTTTTTTTTGTAAAGCATGTTTGCTTACTTACATGTTTTAAAGTCCATTTGTTTCATAATGCTTTAGACTGTTTAGTGCATGTGTATTTATTTTTTATGTGTCCCAATCCTCTTTGTTTTGTCACAGTTTGCTTATCTAAACTGCCTTTCTAGGTACTTCTCATATTCTTGCCATGGCTCTTGGTCTCATATTGTTGCCTCCCACTAAGGATTATTTAATTTGATCCTCTTCTTACATCTTTCATACTCACTCTGATACTAGAATTTAGTACTCTAAAATCTTCTTTTGGTACCTTAATGCTCTCTGTTTCATCAAAAAATCTCATAATGTAGCAACATTTTCACTGTTGGCTTACAGCTTTTAGAATATGATTTTGAGATAGTCTGTAATGTGTATTTTCAGAGTGGCCTTATGGATAAGTTTCAACATATCATTTTACCACATCGTTACCCTATATAACATTAGGAATATCATTTCATATAAGAATTTGTTGTAACTTCAATTAGTGTTGAATATATTACGAGTGGAAATTCTTATTGTCCTTCAAATTACACTCCATGAACATCAGATCATTCTTCCTCTGTGTTCTCCTAATACAAATGCAGAGGAGGGCTATATTAATGAAATCCAGGAGAAAGGATAGGTATTTGCCAAGAGTTAAGGTTATCATCTGTTTTAGAGAATGATGACACTATCTGTCAACTGCAAAAAAGAATTATTAGTAGGAACCTAAGTATCACAGAATAACAACAACAGACTCTAATAAAATAATGCAGTGTCTAATGGCTCATTGACAAGTGAAAAATGACCAGAACTGTTTGTAATACATTTAATTTTCAGCTGAGTGATGTTATTTAATCATGTTTGAGAGAAGAAAAGAAAATATTATCTTCTTTGATATCCAAATATTTCATCCACAGTTTTGGCTTTCCTAAAGGAGAATTATTTCATTTTTTATTATGTTAAGAATAAGAGAAACTAAGCAAACTCATTTAATTTAATTCATACTATATTTTTGCAAAAAATGCATATAATTAAAATGATTTGATTATGAAATATTTGTATTTTATGAATATTTGAAATATTTGCTTTTCAGCTAATTATATATGATCTATAATTAAAATACAATATGACTTTTTGTCAATCTATGACATTTAAGTTTATGAGGTATTTATTATAAATAATAGGGCTGCTTAATATTTATGATTATTAGGAAAATAAATGTCTTTAAAATCTTTGGTAAAATAACTTTAAATTGTCTTCTCAGAGCCAATAAATAAAATTTTACAAATTGAGCATATCAAAAGCATTCTCAATATGGAAAATACATAAATGGAGTAACGCTATGAAGGATAAATTGGGAAAAATAAGATACAACTTTGAAAAAACTCATCCTAAAAATTAAAAAGAAAGCAATACTTTAGAAGAATAAGAAATTAATATCTGATAATTTTTTTAAAGATTTTATTTTATTTATTTGATAGAGAGAGACACAGTGAGAGAGGGAACACAAGCAGGGGGAGTGGGAGAGGGAGAAGCAGGCTTCCCGCTGAGCAGGGAGCCCGACGCGGGGCTCGATCCCAGGACCCCAGGATCACGACCTGAGCCGAAGGCAGACGCTTAACCATTGAGCCACCCAGGCGCCCCTAGATCTGATAATTTTTATAAGGTAAACGTAAATGGTCAACAAACACATGAAAAGCCTTCAACCTCACTCATAAATATTAAATGAAATTTAAAATGGGACGGTTCCACCTAAAAATTAGACAATATAAAACTTTGATGTTTCTCATATTAGGTGTCCCCCTTCCAGGAGCCTTACTTGGCAATATTAAAACCAGAAATATTATATGCTTTGATGAATGTGTATTGTTTATACTATCAACAATTTAAGAAATAATAAAAAAATATTGTTCAATATTTAACAATAGTCTTTATACGGGTTGCCATTTCTTTCAGGTTCAACTCTCTCTATATGCTTTTGAAATATTAATTAATTTAACTCTCATAGCAACTTGGCGAGGTACTTACTATTAATGTCTCCATTTTCTACCATGGTTCTAGAGCTATTGAGTGCAGTAGTCACCTAGTGAATGCAGTTCTAACATTCAAACTCCAGGAGTGTGACTCTAGAATCTGTGTACTATTTCACTGTCCTGCACTGTTTCTCAGAACAGGTGGTGAGTTGTACGACCAATAATTCATCCATGTAATGTTATGTATATGTAAGAAGTAGATCTGGATATGTTGATAGGAAGTAGCTCCAAAATTCAATATCATTTGCAAAAACAAGGTGACGTAGGTATGTATAATATGAGCATGTTTTTAATGTTAAATTGAAGAAAGCAAAATAGAGGAGACATGGGGGTAGAGAAGAGAGACAGGAGAGAAGACCGGGGAGGTGGAAGGAAGGAGGGGAGTAACAAGCTCAGAGTCTAGTCTGGAATTTTAACACTATCTGGTCTTGGGCAAGTCACTTTTCTTACTTGGGCCTCAGTTTCTTCATATATAAATTTGGGGTAAGAATAGAATGAACTGTGTGGGGTTGTTATAAGGATTGAATGAAATAATGCATGTGAAATTCTTAGGACAGTACACAGAATGTAATTTGAATTCTGGAATTGTTAAAATTTTTGGTTTGTTTTCAATAGCACAGGATTATCCAATTGTGAAACTTGTTTTGTGCTCTCTTGTATTAAAATAAACCACTTGTAATTGTTTATAACGAAATGTTAAATATTGACACTCTTCAGAAAAAATGAGAATATATCACAACTTTAATTTATGCTGGAATATTTATATAGTATTATTCTATTTTCCCTGACCTTCCTAGTGAATTCCCAAAGTTAAAATCTGTTACATATAGGATACATACCTTTTCCTCTTAAACTTGGAGGAGTTGTTACCCTAAGTTGGATTTTTTTTAAATGTGGTATTAGTCTTAGGAGTGTATTTAAAACTGTACTAAGATCAGTCTAACACAGCATCTTACTAATAAGAGAAATATTGATCAGTGCATAGCCTGAATCTGAATTCATACAGTTGGCAAGCACTGAGTATAACTGCCACCTTTAGATGGGGCAGATGCTTTCTTTTTTTTGCCATGGTTCTCATCATTTCGAGTTTTATTGTTGTCACTGATCTTAATAAGTCAGCTCTTATTTGTCATCATAAAACAAGCCTCTTCATTTAGAGATTAATATGAGACATGTTGTGGAATATGGAATTTGTGAAAACTATACAAGTATCTAATCATTAGATGATCTCTGTGACTCTTTTTTATTACTTTTTGGGCTCTCAATAAATGATAAGAACTTCAATTGATCTACCTTCCAGGTATAAAGACAGGAGTTTTCCATATGATTTAAGGAGAGAAAGTATGAAAAGAATGAAGCAATTTATTCTGGAAGAAAAAAATTCAAAAGATATATCTCAAGGCTTTAATTTAAGGACATCTTTCAGTGTGATACTTACTTTGTATTTTGGCGACATATTCTCAACTTCCTAACTCAGATTGGGCATATTGTTTTGTCCAAAATATAACCTGTTTTGATAAGAATCTGTGTACCCCTACTTTCCATCTTGGAGATCATTCCCACTGTGGTACTTTTGCTTTCAAAGTAGACATGCAAACCATGTATAATAAGACATTTGGGAAAAGGCTAGGAAAAAATAGTTTCTTTGTAGCTGAAATAATGTTTTTTTTGTTTTGTTTCGTTTTGTTTTTTACTTTTTTGCTGATATTAGTACATATGCAAAGCAGCAATGGTGTCATTTTCTTGTTCCTGTCCCCCCAAAACAGCACACTGTATGAATGCTTTGGCAACTGTTCTGAGAACTTCGTTACCATAAAATGATCATGGAAACAAAAAGTCATAATTTAGTTCTGTGTTTCACCAATGTAATTTTTTACATCAAGAGGAAGTTTTCAGCAAATGTACTTGAAAATATTCTGCAGAAGTTGTCAGAATATATACCCACGAATCCAAATCCGAAACAAAACGAAACACCCTGGGAAACTTATTCAGCTGATAAATTGGAACTTCTGGAACCACCTCCAAGAATAGTTGTGGCACCAGCTGTTTAACCTGAACCACAGAGCTCTGATAAATGTTGATGGAAATGATCGTCCTCTTTATTTCAAGTTAATCAGTGAGCAACACAATTCACTTAGTCAGCACTAAGGGTTGACATGCCAATGATGGAATATAGTGTTCGATGCAAATACTCGTCTATTACTCAATCATAGTTTGTAGAAGGTGACAGTAAAGATCAATGTGCATGCAGTGTATACCTTTTTAGCTTCATAGCAGACTTGGTGCTGAAGGACAGATTCTGCTATTTATATAAGTTCAATTTGGAGATTTATTTTCTCTCTCTCTCTTAATTCTCTTTATCTTTTCCACCCCACACATAAGGAAACTCATGAACAGAATAAAAAATGGCCAGCAGAGTATTTAAGATGATTATTTTAGATTAAAAAGCTATGCATCCTTTCAGCATAGAATCTTTAGAAATATAGGAATGGATTTGATCATTATTAATCTACTAGTTACTAAGCAAAATACTAGCATTTCACATCTATTTAGTTCTCCAGCAAATATTATGAAGTAAGTGAAGGGGTGAAGAGTGTGAGCTTAGGAATCAGATCCCTCCTTCTGTTTCTTCTGTGCTACTATTTATTTTTTTATTTTTTATTTTTTTTTAAGATTTTATTTATTTATTTGAAAGAGAGACACAGTGAGAGAGGGAACACAAGCAGGGGGAGTGGGAGAGGGAGAAGCAGGCTTCCCGCAGAGCAGGGAGCCCAATGTGGGGCTTGATCCCAGGACCCTGGGATCATGACCTGAGCCGAAGGCAGACACTTAATGACTGAGCCACCCAGGTGCCGCCAAGATTTTAGACTGGATTTCGAGCTAGTGTGTTTTTTCACAGTCTACATCTTTTCTCTCCAAAATATTATTGACCATTTCTTTGGAAAGAGATAAAGGGAAAACCACTGCATTTTTAGATGAGGATAATAAATTATATCAAACTCCAAGGAAGTATCTCCTCCACCTCCTTGTTCTCTTCTCACCTTCTTTACAAAAATCTGAAATTTTATACACAATTTGTTATAAATAAAATAGAGTGCAACACTTTACATGGAGTAGTAAATTGCCATTGGTTCACTTTACCCCCAGGGGTTTTAAGCACTCTTCTGGAGAGATTTATAATTCTGTATTACATATTTTCTCCCAGCTAAAAAACGCCTATAAGTTCTCAGCTAAATAATTGTTTGATTTTTCTTTCTAACATTTTTCCTTGAATGAAAACATTAATTATAGTTAATATGTAGAAAATTCTATATTGTAGTCTTTTCTGTATTTCTTAATTACCATCTCCTTCAGGCACTGCTGGTTCTGCAGGATATTCTTCTGGGAACTGTATTCCTTTTAGTGATACGTTCAAGGCAACATTACTCTAAAATAATAATGTATATGTACGATTACTTTTCTAACAGTGAAATTTTCTTTCTTTTTTTGTTACTCAATCATGTCACCCTTGGGCTTAACATTTATACTGTAGCATAAGAAACAGACATTAAACAATAAGTCTGTAAAAAAAAAAAAAACAGTCCATAATTTAAGTGAGCTTGCTTGACAGGAGCTAACAGAAAAATAGCGGGAATATCTTCACCATGGAAATTGGCAAACACTGCAAATCAGGACTATCTTTCAAAGAGCCAGGTGTTAAAACATTTGCTAGCATACCAATTTATACAAATAAATAAAATCTTGCTTTCCTTGAGCAATTATGGAAACAAGTGAGCAATTTCTGTAATGATTGTGTAGCAGTGATATTACCCCCTCTTCTTAGCTGTCTAGACGTGTCCCTGTTCCTCAACTTCCCCCCTTCCTTTTTCTGGATTATCAGGTTAGAATAAGTGCTAATGGACCAAAAGAAAATCAATATATGTGACTCCTTGAGAGGGCTAGACTATCTAACCTAGGCAGAAATGCAGTTTTTCAAAAAGAATGCAAGCAATAAGGCCACTGAAAGAATTCAAGAATTCTTACGGCCAGCCAGAGGAATGTCATTTGGGGCATGTGGGATCCTGGTGTCCTTCCGTTTCTGCACAGGTTTGCAAGCCAAATTCCTCATTTCACTAGAAAATGTGAAAATATGCATATAGATAATATTCACTTAACATAATATTTTGAAAAAGAAATGTGGTGACTTAAACATCTTATTCAGATGACTTTTCTGAATATATTTTTCAATATCAAAGATGATATGCAAATTTTTGAGTAGCATAATAAATCAAAGTTGATAAATATATAAATATAAATATATATATGTATATTCTTCAAAATTTATCTTTTAACTTTCAATGAAAAGATGACAAAATAATTTGGAAAAACAACACATAATATTAAATTTATATGTATATTTTTATAGTGCCAATAAAATAACTAATTTAATTATTCTCTCTTAGAAGAGATTAGAGAAGCAAAATTTTCAAAATATGGGACAAATATGTTTTCTTTCTTTAACTCACATTGGATAAAGATGGAACCATATATTTTTAGTACTTAATATATAGTATCATTCATTCAATAAATATTTATTAAGAAGATACTATGTTTTATACATTCACCATGCACTGAAACTACAAGAGTACAAAAACACAAACAACCTACCTTCTGTCATCTACATTCTTTTTATTTTTCAAGATTTTATTTATTTATTTGATAGAAAGAGAGTAAGTGTGAGAGAGAGAGAGAGTACAAGTCAGTGGGGAGAAGCAGAGGGAGAAGCAGACTCCCTGCTAAGCAGGGAGCCTGATGCTGGGCTGGATTCCAGGACTCCAGGACCATGACCTGAGCTGAAGGCAGTTGCTTAACCAACTGAGCCACCCAGGCACCCCTGTTATTTATATTCTATTGATTACCTATTTTAATTCTACTACTTCATAAGAAAAAATAAGATTCAAAGAATAAAGGCTTATCCTCCCATCTCCACCATACTTGAAGACTATTCAAATTTTTTCAGTTTTTTTTCTTTTAAACTTAAACAATGAATAATTTCCATCTTGCTTGATTTTCATATTTCAAAATGCTAACAATCATCATTGAGATTCCCATTTAAATTTTCTAAACTAGGTGCCTCGTTAGCACAGTAGGTAGCGCGTCAGTCTCATAAATTTTCTAAACTTTATCAGAGTTTAAGGGTTGATGAGTATAGTTTAATCACAAAATCTGAGGAAAATTATTATTCATATTAATTTTTTTCTTTTTTTTTTCTTTTTTTTTTTTTTAGTAGGCTCTACACCCAGCGTGGAGCCCACTAACTTTTTATTACATCCATTAAACTTACTTTTGGAAGGCACAAATGTTGTATCTTATGTTAAGAACCTTCTTTAGAGGGGCACCTGGGTGGCTCAGTCCTTAAGCGTCTGCCTTCGGCTCAGGTCATGATCACAGAGTCCTGGGATCAAGCCCCGCATCGGGGTCCCTGCTCAGCGGAAAGCCTGCTTCTCCCTCTCCCACTCCCCCTGCTTGTGTTCCCTCTCTCGCTGTCTCTCTCTCTATCAAATAAATAAATAAAATCTTTAAAAAAAAAAAGAACCTTCTTTAGAAATAAAAATCTGCTAAACAAATAATAAAAAAACTTCATTCCTATTCATATTGAAGAATATTCATTAATATCCAGAATGAGTGAAATAAATTCAGTTTAAGCACAACCAACTAACATGATTTCTAGATGAAAAGCCCCCAGACTAGCTATCAGAATTCCCTGGGTCCCAAGAACCACCTAAAATCTACTAAATCAGATTTTCTTTAAGTGGTATCCACATAACTATATTTTAAAAATATCACTCCATGGAGAAAACACTAATCCAGAATTTAATTGTTGATCTACACATTAAAAGACATGAAATCACCCACAGGCTTCCAGAACTCAAAGTTAATTATTTTCATCACATCCCATTTCATAACCAGGCTATTAAAATCAAGAGGGGATTGGTGCTCTTATTATCTGTATATTAATTCTGATTTTTACCAGCCATTATATACAATACTAAATGTTTAAAACTGCTTTTATTTTTCCTTTGATCTTCTTAATTTAAATATCACTTCCTTAATGTGTTCTTTGTAGGTGAGAAACAAGTTCATTTGGAAAAAAAAAAAAAATGAAATAAATGCTAACTAAAACTTTGCCCTTCTGAGAAAATGTAAGAAAAATGTTAAGTTTTATGTATGGTCAATTCACATAAGAATTGATGAAACAACTCACTTTAGAACAAAATGTAGATTTTTAATTTTTAGGCTTTAGTTAAATAATTTTTCCATATTGTCTATTTTAATATATCTGACCAAGAATACAGTGTGAAAATTTATATTGTCACTGTACTTTCCATGTGCATTTTAGTTAATGCTCCAGATTGATGCTTATTGCTACAAGCATGTGGTAGTTACATGTGAAAATACTATTTATGGGGGTGCCTGAGTGTCTCAGTCGGTTGAGCATCTGACTCTTGATTTGGCTTAGGTCATGGTCTCAGGGTCTTGGGATCAAGCCCCACATTGAGTCCTGCATTGGGCTCCGTGCTCCCCGGGGAGTCTGCTTGAGGATTTCTCTCCCTCTCCCTCTGCCTTCCCCCAGCTTGTGTGCTCTCTCTCTCTCTCTCTCATACACACACACAAATAAATAAATCTTTTTAAAAAGTACTATTTATGTATCTGTATCCTTTCCTTGACTGTTTCTGTTCATCTCTTCATAACTGGAAATCATAACTAGTGCCATCTACTCTCTACTTTTTTTCTTTTTCCATTGTAAATTCACTGGTTCATTTTTCATCATAAGTTACTTTGTACTAAAATTATAAATCATGTATAGAAGGTCATCACCTATATTTAGTTAGGCACCTATTATATGTTTCAAAGGTACATTTTAATATAATTTATTATAAATAGTTTGCTTCTCAGGGCACCTGGGTTGCTCAGTTGTTTAAGCGCCTATATATATGACTCAGGTCATGATCTCAGGGTCCTGGGATAGAGCCCCACATCGGGCTCCCTGCTCCGCGGGGAGCTTCCTTCTCCCTCTCCTCCCCACTCCTGCTCTCTCAGTCTCTCTCTCTTTCTTTCAAATAAATAAATAAAATCTTTAAAAAAATAAATAGATTGCTTCTCATGGCGAGTGGACTTAATATTCATTAAGTTTTGAAAGTATATTTATGTGAGTAATTTGTTTATTAGCAGGACCTGAAAAGATTAGTTAAAACCCAGCTAATGATGTTTTTCCAAAAGTTTTATTTTTATGTTCAAACAGTAAAATGGTATATGGGCTACATCTTGTTTGTGAGCAAGCTAACGGAGATACCACATTGTTTGAGACCATGGTAAAAATGGTGTAGGTATAGCACCTAGAATTTACCAGATGAAAGTTTATATAAAGATCAATATATATGCTCCCTCCCTCCCCCTCCCTCCCTGTGAGCCGCCGTTCACTTACCGCCTCCCTTCCTTCTTTCTCCCTTCGCCACCCGAGCACCAGCTGCGCTCTGAGCTACCCCCGGGGTCCCTCCCCTGCCGCCAGAGGAGCAGCTGCCGCCGCCGCCAGCAACAAATTAGAAGGGAGGAAGGAAGGAAAAGAGGAAGGAAAGGGAGCCGGGGCGACTACCAAGAGGGAGCCGGTGAATGGGCTTGTGGTGACCCCATCCCCCTACCCCACCCTCCCTTTCCACCTGACCCCCAACCCCCATCCCCAGTTAGAGCCGCCTCCCGAGAAGCCGGACCTTCGTCTTAGGAGGAGTCCCCACTACCACCTCCGCCATGGAGCTGATCGCCATCCTCCAGAAGACCGTGTCTCGGCTGGAACTGGAAGCGGCACAGAAGTTCTTGGAGCGTGCGGCCTTGGAAAACCTGCCCACGTTCCTTGTGGAACTGTCCAGAGTGCTGGCAAATCCAGGAAACAGGTTACCAGAGTCGCAGCTGGTCTACAAATCAAGAACTCTTTGACATCTAAAGATCCAGATATCAAGGCACAATATCAGCAGAGGTGGCTTGCAACTGATGCTAATGCTCGATGGGAAGTCAAGAATTATGTTTTGCAGACTTTGGGCACATAAACTTACCGGCCTAGTTGTGCCTCACAATGTGTGGCTGGTATTGCTTGTGCAGAGATCCCAGTGAACCAGTGGCCAGAACTCATTCCTCAGCTGGTGGCCAATGTCACAAACCCCAACAGCACAGAGCACATGAAAGAGTTGACATTGGAAGCTATCAGTTACATTTGCCAAGATATAGACCCAAAGCAGCTACAGGATAAATCCAAAGAGATTCTGACTGCCATAATCCAGGGCATGAAGAAAGAAGAGCCCAGTAATAATGTGAAGTCGGCAGCTACAAATGCACTCCTGAACTCATTGGAGTTCACCAAAGCAAACTTTGACAAAGAGTCCGAAAGACACTTTATTATGCAGGTGGTCCGTGAAGCCACACAGTGTCTGGATACAAGGGTATGAGTGGCTGCCTTACAGAATCTGGTAAAGATAAAGTTCTTGTATTATCAGTACATGGAGACGTATATGGGTCCCGCTCTTTTTGCTATCACGGTTGAAGCAATGAAAAGTGACATTGATGAAGTGACCCTACAAGGGATAGAATTCTGGTCCAATGTGTGTGATGAGGAAATGGACTTGGCCATTGAGGCTTCCAAGGCAGTAGAACAAGGATGACCCCCTGAGCACACCAGCAAGTTTTATGCCAAGGGAGCACTACAGTACCTGGTTCCAATCCTCACACAGACACTAACTAAACAGGACGAGAATGATGATGACGATGACTGGAAGCCCTGCAAAGTGGCAGAACTGTGCCTCATGCTCCTGGCCACCTGCTGTGAAGATGACATCGTCCCACACGTCCTCCCCTTCATTAAAGAAAACATCAAGAACCCTGACTGGTGGCACCAGGATGCGGCAGTAATGGCTTTGGCTGTATCTTGGAAAAACCAGAGCCCAATCAGCTCAAACCACTAGTTATCCAGGCTATGCCCACCCTAATAGAACTAATGAAAGACCCCAGTGTAGTTTTCCAAGATACAACTGCATGGACTGTGGGCTGAATTTGTGAACTGCTCCCTGAAGCTGCCATCAATGATGTCTACTTGACTCCCCTGCTGCAGTGTCTGATAGAGGGCCTAAGTGCTGAGCCCAGCGTGGCTTCCAATGTGTGCTGGGCTTTCTCCAGTCTGGCTGAAGCTGCTTATGAAGCTGCAGATGTGGCTGATGATCAGGAAGAACCAGCTACCTATTGCTTATCTTCTTTTGAACTCATAGTTCAGAAGCTCCTGGAGACCACAGACAGACCTGATGGACACCAGAACAACCTGAGGAGTTCTGCATATGAATCTCTGTTGGAAATTGTGAAAAACAGTGCCAAGGATTGTTACCCCGTGGTTCAGAAAAATACTCTGGTTATCATGGAACAACTGCAGCAGGTGCTCCAGATGGAGTCACATATCCAGAGCACATCCGATAGAATCCAGTTCAATGACCTTCAGTCTTTGCTCTGCGCAACTCTTCAGAACGTTCTCCGAAAAGTGAAACATCAAGATGCTTTGCAGATCTCTCATGTGGTCATGGCCTCCCTGTTAAGGATGTTCCAAAGCACAGCTGGGCCTGGAGGAGTGCAAGAGGATGCCCTAATGGCAGTTAGCACACTGGTGGAAGTGTTGGGTGGTGAATTCCTAAAGTACATGGAGGCCTTTAAACCCTTCCTGGGCATTGGATTGAAAAATTATGCTGAATACCAGGTTTGTTTGGCAGCTGTGGGCTTAGTGGGAGATTTATGCCTTGCTCTGCAGTCCAACATCTTACCTTTCTGTGATGAGGTGATGCAGCTCCTGCTGGAGAACCTGGGGAATGAAAATGTCCACAGGTCTGTGAAGCCACATATTTTGTCAGTGTTTGGTGATATTGCCCTTGCTATTGGTGGAGAGTTTAAAAAATATCTAGAGGTTGTCTTGAATACTCTTCAGCGGGCCTCCCAAGCCCAGGTGGACAAATAAGACTATGACATTGGGATTATCTGAATGAGCTAAGAGAAGGCTGCTTGGAGGCCTGTACCGGAATTGTCCAGGGATTGAAGGGAGACCAGGAGAATGTGCACCCGGATGTCATGCTGGTACCACCCAGAGTAGAATTTATTCTGTCTTTCATTGACCACATTGCTGGAGATGAGGATCATACAGACAGAGTAGTAGCTTGTGCTGCTGGGCTGATAGGGGACTTGTGTACAGCATTTGGGAAGGATGTACTGAAATTAGTAGAAGCTAGGCCAATGATCCATGAACTGTTAACGGAAGGATGGAAGGACGGAGATCGAAGACTAACAAAGCAAAAACCCTTGCTACATGGGCAACAAAAGAACTGAGGAAACTGAAGAACAAAGCTTGATCTGTTACCATTGGAATGATAACCTGAGACCCCCACTGGAAATCTCCAATCTTTTGAAAAACCCGGAAGTGAGGAGTGTACACGGATGCTGAATGTTCGGGAAAGAGAGGATGAGTGAGTGAGGCTTGAAAACACACCATACAGGGCGCCTGGGTGGCTCAGATGGTTAAGCGTCTGCCTTTGGCTCAGGTCATGATCTCAGGGTCCTGGGATCGAGTCCCGCATCGGGCTCCCTGCTCCTTGGGAGCCTGCTTCTCCCTCTGCCTTTCTCTCTTGCTCTGTCTCTCATGAATAAAATAAAAAAAAAAAAAAAACCACACACCATATTGAACATCCTGCTGCAGCCATTGGCTGCCAACAGCAGTGCTGTTAGTGAGCTAAGTAAACACTGGCTTCGTAGAAAACCGTAACATCAGCCATCTCGGAAAAGAGAAAAACAATGGATTTACTTGCTTAGAAAAAAAAAAAAAAGTTATCTCTTCCCAGGAGAGGCTAGAACTAGCTTTTCTGTCTTTGGCTGGTGCCAAGTGGAGTGACTGGTTTGGGAGAGGAGGAGGGACTGGGTTCAGCTGTGGTGTTTTGTTGTAAAAGGCAGACTGGCCTTTGCTACTGATAAGAAAGATGGAGCCTGGGTCTCAAGCCCACCTTTGGTGTACCTTTGCCACATGGTACTGTTTGTGTGCCAGCTAAAAGGAGGGTGAGGGATTCTTTAAAGTCAGAGAATGAGTATGTGTGAGTGAGGCTGTATCCACATTCTCAACTTCAAGTCATTGCAGTTTCTTTTTCCCAGAAAAAAAGGGGTTAGATGTTGCATTTCATAAAACTAACCAAAGTTTTGTCTACTGATGCAGCACAAGAGATGTGTAAAAAAAAAAAAAAAAGAAAAGAAAAGAAAAAAAGGAAAGACACTCTTTAGGTTTTGTTTTTTGTCTTGTTTTCTTTTTTTGTTTTGTTTTGTTTTTAATTATCTTCTAGGGAAAACACTGATGAATGGTCAGAGCTCCCGTATCCTGACCTTTTCATCAAGGTGCCTTTCCTAAAAAATATGGTTCAACTGTGAACATAGAAGTGGGGGAGGGGGGAGAAAAAGAAAACTCTGGAGTTAGAGGATCTAGAACAAATTCAAATGCAGTTGTTACAAATAAAGGACACAAACTTCAAAAACAAAAGAAAGCCAGAACCCAAACAAACCAAAATTTTAGATGCTCAGAATTCACAGCACAAAAGAAAAGTTCTCTCCTGACAAGTATCGCGGTAGTCTGAACACCCCCAGAAAATTGTGCCAGAGTTTAGAAAACAAATACACAATAAAAGTACACACATGTACACACACCTGCACACACAGCAAACTTCAGGTAAATATTTTGGATTGCAAACGAGGATAAATATAATGTTCAAACAATCTGATAAAATAATCATTTAGAAAAAAAAAGATCAATATATATATGTATATACTGATCTTAAACATGGTTAAAGAAACAGGGAATCTTTTTTATTGTTATGTTAATCCCCATACATTACATTATTACTTTTGATGTAGTGTTCCATGATTCATTGTTTGTGAATGACACCCAGTGCTCCATGCAGACGGGCCCTCTTTAATACCTATCACCAGGCTAACTCATCCTCCCACCCCCCTCCCCTCTAGAACCCTCAGTTTGTTTTTCAGAGTCCATCGTCTCTCATGGTTCGTCTACCCCTCCGATCTCCCCCCCTTCATTCTTCCCCTCCTGGTATCTTCTTCTTCTCTTTTTTTTTCTTAACATATATTGCATTATTTGTTTCAGAGTTACAGATCTGTGATTCAACAGTTTTGCACAATTCACAGCGCTCACCATAGCACATACCCTCCCCAGTGTCTATCACACAGCCACCCCATCCCTCGCACCCCACCCCCCACTCCAACAACCCTCAGTTTGTTTCCTGAGATTAAGAATTCCTCATATCAGTGAGGTCATATGATACATGTCTTTCTCTGATTGACTTATTTCACTCAGCATAACACCCTCCAGTTCCATCCACATTCTTGCAAATGGCAAGATCTCATTCCTTCTGATGGCTGCATAATATTCCATTGTGTGTGTGTGTGTGTATGTATGTATATATATACCACTTCTTCCTTATCCATTTATCTGTCGATGGACATCTTGGCTCTTTCCATACTTTGGCTATTGTGGACGTTGCTGCTATAAACATTGGGGTGCACATACCCCTTCGGATCCCTACATTTGTATCTTTGGGGTAAATATCCAGCGGTGCAATTGCTTGGTCGTATGGTAGCTCTATTTTCAACTTTTTGAAGAACCCCCATACTGTTTTCCAGAGTGGTTGCACAAGCTTGCATTCCCACCAACAGTGTAGGAGAGTTCCCCTTTCTCGGCATCCCTGCCAACATCTGTTGTTCCCTGACTTGTTCATTTTAGCCATTCTGACTGGTGTGAGGTGGTATCTCATTGAAGTTTTGATTTGGATTTCCCTGATGCTGAGTGATGTTGAGCACTTTTTCATGTGTCTGTTGGCCATTTGGATGTCTTCTTTGGAAAAATGTCTGTTCATGTCTTCTGTCCATTTCTTCATTGGATTATTTGCTCTTTGGGTGTTGAGTTTAATAAGTTATTTATAGATTTTGGATACTAGCCCCTTCTCTGATATGTCATTTGCAAATATCTTCTCCCATTCTGTCGGCTGTCTTTTGGTTTTGTTGACTGTTTCTTTTGCTGTGCAAAAACTTTGTTACTTGATGAAGTCCCAATAGTTCATTTTTGCCCTTGCTTCCCTTGCCTTTGGCGATGTGTCTAGGAAGAATTTGCTGTGGCAGAGGTCGGAGAGGTTGCTGCCTGTGTTCTCCTTCAGGATTTTGATGGACTCCCTGTCTCACATTTAGGTCTTTCAACCATTTTGAGTCTATTTTTGTGTGTGGTGAAGGAAATGGTCTAGTTTCATTCTTCTGCATGTGACTGTCCAATTTTCCCAACACCATTTGTTGAAGAGACTGTCTTTTTTCCAGTGGACATTCTTTCCTGCTTTGTCAAAGATTAGTTGACCATAGAGTTGAGGGTCCATTTCTGGGTTCTCTATTCTGTTCCATTGATCTATGTGTCTGTTTTTGTGCCAGTACAATACTGTCTTGATGATGACAGCTTTGTAATAGAGCTGGAAGTCTGGAATTGTGATGCTGCCAGCTTTGCTACTCTTATTCAACATTCCTCTGGCTATTCGGGGTCTTTTCTTTTTCCATACAAATTTTAGGAATATTTGTTCCATTTCTTTGAAAAAAGTGGATGGTATTTTGATGAGGATTGCATCGAATGTGTAGATTGCTCTAGGTAACATTGACATCTTCACAATATTTGTTCTTCCAATCCATGAGCATGGAACATTTTTCCATTTCTTTGTGTCTTCCTCAATTTCTTTCATGAGTATTTTATAGTTTCCTGAGTACAGATCCTTTGCCTCTTTGGTTAGATTTATTCCTAGGTATCTTATGGTTTTGGGTGCAATTGTATATGGGATCAACTCCTTAATTTCTCTTTCTTCTGTCTTGTTGTTGGTGTATAGGAATGCCACTGACTTCTGTGCATTGATTTTCTATCCTGCCACTTTACTGAATTCCTGTATGAGTTCTAGCAGTTTTGGGGTGGAGTCTTTTGGGTTTTCCACATAAAGTATCATATCATCTCCAAAGAGTGAGAGTTTGACTTCTTCTTTGCCCATTTGGATGCCTTTTATTTCTTTTTGTTGTCTGATTGCTGTGGCTAGGACGTCTAGTACTATTTTGAATAACAGTGGTGATAGTGGACATCCCTGCCGCATTCCTGACCTTAGGGGGAAAGCTCTCAGTTTTTCCCCATTGAGAATGATATTCATTGTGGGTTTTTCATAGATGGCTTTTATGATATTGAGGTATGTACCCTCTATTCCTATACTCTGAAGAGTTTTGATCAAGAAAGAATGCTGTACTTTGTCAAAAGCTTTTTCTGCATCTATTGAGAGAATCATATGATTCTTGTTCTGTCTTTTATTAATGTATTGTATCACATTGATTGATTTGCGGATATTGAACCAACCTTGCAGCCCAGGCATAAATCCCACTTGGTTGTGGTGAATAATCCTTTTAAATGTACTGCTGGATATTATTGGCTAGTATTTTGGTGAGAATTTCTTCATCCATGTTTATCAAGGATATTGGTCTGTAATTCTCCTTTTTAATGGGGTCTTTGTCTGGTTTTGGGATCAAGGTAATGGTGGCCTCATAAAACGAGTTTGGAAGTTTTCCTTCCATTTCTATTTTTTGGAACAGTTTCAGAAGAATAGGTATTAATTCTTCTTGAAATGTTTGGTAGAATTCCCCTGGGAAGCCATCTGGCCCTGGGCTTTTGTTTGTTGGGAGATTTTTGATGACTGTTTCAATTTCCTTAGTGGTTATAGGTTATCCAGGTTTTCTATTTCTTCCTGGTTCAGGTTTGGTAGTTGATACATCTCTAGGAATGCATCCATTTCTTCCAGATTATCAAATTTGCTGGCATAGAGTTGCTCATAATATGTTCTTATAATTGTTTGTATTTCTTTGGTGTTGGTTGTGATCTCTCCTGTTTCATTCATGATTTTGTTGATTTGGGTCATTTCTCTTTTCTTTTTGATAAGTCTGGCCACAGGTTTATCAATCTTGTTAATTCTTTCAAAGAACCAGCTCCTATTTTCGTTGATCTGTTCTACTATTCTTTTGCTTTCTATTTCATTGATTTCTGCTCTGAGCTTTATTATTTCTCTTCTCCTGCTGGGTTTAGGCTTTATTTGCTGTTTTTTTCTTTAGCTCCTTTAGGTGTAGGTTTAGGTTGTGTACTGGAGACCTTTCTTGTTTCTTGAGAAAGGCTTGTATTGCTATATACTTTCCTCTTAGGACTGCCTTTGCTGCATTCCAAAGATTTTGAACAGCTGTGTTTTCATTTTCATTGGTTTCCATGAATTTTTTTTTAATTCTTCTTTAATTTCCTGGTTGACCCATTCATTCTTTAGTAGAATGCTCTTTAGCCTCCATGTATTTGAGTTCTTTCTGACTTTCCTCTTGTGATTGAGTTCTAGTTTCAAAGCATTGTGGTCTGAAAATATGCAGGGAATGATCCCAATTTTTTGGTACCAGTTGAGACCTGATTTATGGCCTAGGATGTAATTCATTCTGGAGAATGTTCCATGGGCACTAGAGAAGAATCTGTATTCTTTTGCTTTGGGATGGAATGTTCTGAATTTGTCTGTGAAGTCCATTTGGTCCAATGTGTCATTTAAAGTCCTTTTTTCCTTGTTGATCTTTTGCTTAGATGATCTGTCCATTTCAGTGTGGGAGGTGTAAAATTCCCCCACTATTATTGTATTGTTGTCAATGTGTTTCTTTGCTTTTGTTATTAATTGGCTTATATAATTGGCTGCTCCCTTGTTAGGGGCATAGATATTTACAATTGTTAGATCTTCTTTTTGGATAGACCCTTTAAATATGATATAGTGTTCTTCCTCATCTCTTATTACAGTCTTCATTTTAAAATCTAATTTGTCTGATAGAAGGATTGGCACCCCAGCTTTCTTTTGGTGTCCATTAGCATGGTAAATCGTTTTCCACCCCCTCACTTTCAATCTGGGGGTGTCTTTGGGTCTAAAATAAGTTTCTTGCAGACAGCATATCGATGGGTCTTGTTTTTTAATCCAATATTATAGCCTGTGTCTTTGATTGGGGCATTTAGGCCATTTACATTCAGGATAACTATTGAAAAATAGGAATTTAGTGCCGTTGTATTGACTGTAAGGTGACTGTTACTGTATATTGTCTGTGTTCCTTCCTGGTCTATGTTGCTTTTAAGCTCTCTCTTTGCCTAGAGTACCCCTTTCAATATTTCTTGTAGGGCTGGTTTTGTGTTTGCAAATTCCTTTAGTTTTTGTTTGTCCTGGAAGCTTTTTATCTCTCCTATTTTCAGTGACAGCCTAGCTAGATATAGTATTCTTGGCTGCATATTTTTCTCATTTAGTGCTCTGAAGATATCATGCCAGTCCTTTCTGGCCTGCCAGGTCTCTGTGAATAGGTCTGTTGCCAATCTAATGTTTCTACCATTGTAGGTTACATATCTCTTCTCTTGAGCTGCTTTCAGGATTTTCTCTTTGTCTCTGAGGCTCGTACATTTTACTATTAGATTTCGGGGTGTTGACCTATTTTCATTGATTGTGAGAGGGGTTCTCTGTGCCACCTGGATTTTGATGCCTGTTTCCTTCCCCAAATTAGGGAAGTTCTCTGCTATAATTTGCTCCAACATACCTTCTGCCCCTCTCTCTCTTTCTTCTTCTTTTGGGATCCCAATTATTCTAATGTTGTTTCGTCTTATGGTATCAGTTATCTCTCGAATTCTGCCCTCGTGATCCAGTAGTTGTTTATCTCTCTTTTTCTCAGCTTCCTTATTTTCCATCATTTGGTCTTCTATATCACTGATTCTCTCTTCTGCCTCATTTATCCTAGCAGTTAGTGCCCCCATTTTTTTTTAGCGCCCACATTTTTGTTTGTACCTCATTAATAGCCTTTTTGATTTCGAGTTGGTTAGATTTTAGTTCTTTTCTTTCTCCAGAAAGGGTTTCTCTAATAACTTCCATGCTTTTTTCAAGCCCAGCTAGTATCTTTAAAGTGATGATTCTGAACTCTAGATCCGACATCGTACTAATAATGTCCGTATTGAGTAGGTCCCTGGCAGTCGGTACTACTTCTTGTTCTTTTTGTTGAGGTGATTTTTTCCATCTTGTCATTTTGTGCAGAGGAGAATAGATTAATGAGAGAACAAAATGTTAACAGGTTAAGAATGTCCCCAGAAAATATACTCTAAACAAAGCAGAAAAGACCTGAAGCCAGGGGAAAAGAAAATGAAAGAAAGAAAAAAGAAAAAGAAAAGAAAAGAAAAAGAAAAAGATAAAAACAAGCAAAAACAGAACAAAACAAAACAAAAAAACAGAATATGATCAAATATGATAAGGCTGGTGCATAGATCAGTGCCACACACTAGATATTGGGTGTATTTTGGTCTGTTAGAAGAAAGTGCCTCTGAAAATTTTAAAGAAAGAAAAACTTATATATGTACAAAAATAAGGGTTGATATGATGAAGGGATGGGATATGACTGTAAAGATGAAAATTATAAAAAATTTTATAAAAGGAATTGATAAGAAGTTGTTTGAAAAATAAATACGAGGATTTAAAAAAAAATGAAAAGAAAAGGTGAGAATCTGATCAGGCAGGAGAGTAGAACAAAACCATACACTAGAGATTTAGGGTATATTTTGATCTGTTAGAAGAAACTATCTCAAAATTTTAAAGAGAGAACAACTTATATATATATATATATGTCAAAAATAAGGGTAACTACTATGAAGGGATAGAATATGACTCTAAAAATGAAAAATAAAAACGTTTTTTAAAAAAGGGATTGATAAGATGTTGGTTGAAAAAGGGAAAAAGAAAAATCCAAAAAAAAAGAAGACAGTTAAAAAAATTAACTTTGAAAGACTAAAGAATCATGGTAAAAAAGCCATGGATTCTATGTGCTTATTCCCCTAGCGCTGGAGTTCTGCCATTCTCATTGATCGGTAAACTTGGTCTTGGCTGGCTGTTCTCACTGATCTTCTGGGGGAGGGGCCTGTTACCGTGGTTCCCAAATGTCTTTGCAGGAGGCGGAATTGTCCTGCTCTTGCCAGTGGGGCTAAGTAATCTGCTCCAGTTTGCTCTGGGGAGCTTTTGTTCCTTGCAGCTTTCCCTACAGCTTTAGGACAGGAGTGAATATGGTGGCCTCCCAGTCTCCACCATGGTGGAGCCGAGAACTCATGGTCCTGCTCCTCAGTGATTCCCCAGAGAAAACAGTCAATCACTCCTGTCTCCCTGGTCTCCGGCAGCACTCCGTGCTCACCCGGCCTGTGACCAAGCATTTCTATCTCTGGCACCCGACCCCGTGTGGAGTCTCCAAATTCAACAGATCCCTGCGGTGCACTCCTGTGCCACTCTTCCCAGGGGAGGAAGGGGAGTTTCCCTGGATCTGCCGTTTGTTGGGTCCCTGCTGGAGGAGCAATGGCCTGATTGTGCCACAGATCCCGGTTTATGGCAACCCCAAGATGAGAGCCTGCCCCTCGGCTCCATCTCTGCAGCCAGCTTCCCCACTCTGATACCTGGGAGCTCTGCTGCACTCAGACTCCCCCGGTCTTTCTGTGACCCTGAAGGTCCTGAGACCACACTGTCCCGTGAGGGTTCCAATCCCCGCTTAGCCACTGGAATGAGGTCCCTCAGTGGAGCAGACTTCTACAAGTCCCAGTTTTGTGCTGTGTGGCTCTATCACTTGCCAGAAGTGGCCAACGGAGGTCCCCTCCCCCGGCGTCTCTCCTCCCAAATATCGCCTCGGATTCACTTCTCCCCACGTCTACCTTCCAGAAAGTGGTCACTTTTCTGTTCAGAGAGTTGTTGCTATTCTTTTCTTCAATCTCCTTTTGAGTTCATAGGTGTTCAGAATGGTTTGATTCCCATTCGGCTGAATTCCTGAGACCAGACGAAATCCAGGTCTCCTACTCCTCCACCATCTTGCTCCGCCTCAATGAAACAGGGAATCTTATGTCTAAGTATTTTATATTGCTATTTCCAGACTGTATCTGCATAAATGAATGGAGGTGATCATCTTATTTGCCAGTGTTTCAAATGGTTTAAAAAAGCTATAGGTGAGGAAATCAAGTCATGAAGATGTTAAGTCACTTGCTTGAAGTAGCACAAGGCTAATGGGAAAAAAACTGAGATTTTTCCCAAATGCATACTCTTTCTTGTGTGCAATGCATCATACTTAATAAATACTGTGTACTGACTGAACTTTGTATAAGTGGGTACCATCGTAATCCTTAATATGTTTCTGTCCTTGACCTATTTTAAAAGAAAATTGTATGTAGCTGTTGGCTGAACAAAACAAAAAATATAAAAATATACATTTCAAAATATAAGCTAATTGGATATGCAATCTGACATGTGAAACCTGAACAAATGTTCTGTTTGCAATGACTTTGCTATCAAGATTTTGTATGGATTGAATATCATTTCTAATTTAAAACAGTTGTTTTCTGAGGATGACCTTTGGGTCTAACTTTAAAAAAATCCATATTTTACTATCATTTAATGGGAAGAAACATTAAGAAAAAAAAAACTTTTGTAGCACTCTTAAAATAGTCAATTTGATGAGGGTCACTTCTGAATGAGCAATACCCTATTATAAAGATTGTGGCTGTATTTTTACAAATGGCTTTTGGTAGTTCAGTGTAATGGGACTTGCATGTAGTAAAAACATAGCCTTCTTTATCAGAAACATTTAAATCAAATTTTTTTAATTTTTATTTTTTATTTATTTTTTATTATGTTAATCACCATACATTACATTATTAGTTTTTGATGTAGTGTTCCATGATTCATTGTTTGCGTATAACACCCAGTGCTCCATTCAGTATGTGCCCTCTTTAATATCCATCACCAGGCTAACCCATTCCCCCACCTCCTCCACTCTAGAACCCTCAGTTTGTTTCTCAGAGTCCATAGTCTCTCATGGTTCTTCTCCCCCTCAATGTCCCCCCTTCATTTTTCCCTTCCTGCTATCTTCTTCTTTTTTTTTAACATATAATATATTATTTGTTCTGTACCTCTGAAAGCAAATTTATTTTTTTAAATTTCTATTTTTAGGGACACCTGGGTGGCTCAGTCTGTTAAGTGTCTGTCTTCAGCTCAGGTCATGGTTCCAGGGTCCTGGGATCGAGTCCCGCATTGGCCTCCTTGCTCAGCGGGGAGCCTGTTTTTCCCTCTGCCTGCCGCTCCCCCTGCCTGTGCTCTCTCTCTCTGACAAATAAATAATAAAATCTTTAAAAAAATAAAAATAAATAAAATTTCTTTTTTTATAATATGAAAAAACATAATGAAAACAGAAGGATTATACATTTGATTATGCAATTCTAATAAGTGTTTTGAATTTGTCCTCATATATATATATATACAAAAACTGCTCACATCAAATAAACTACAGCAATATAACTTGTCATAACTATTGCCAAGCAAATGTTAAAAAAGAAACTTCCTGAAAACAGGGATTTCTTTCTCAATGCTGGCATCTGACTTGAACACAAAATAAGGTGCCCACTGCAGTGTCAGCAGGAGAGCTGGTAGGAGCAGTCTTCACTGGGATGTGGTCCTAAACACTTAGAAGATGTGGAGTTTAAAGGCTTCAAATAGTTTGAGAGCAAATGTAAAGTACTGTGGGTTTTTTGACATCGTGTCTGTGTGTGTGTGTGTGTGTAAACTTACGTCTGGGCTTTTGATAAATGTTGCATGCTTAGTAGAATTACCAAGTAAGTGGATGACAGGATATATTTTGCTTGACACAAGATTTTATTTAGCACTTGCCATGTTGAGCTAAAGACAACATAGCTATAAAGAGTCTTTGATTTCCTTTGCAGTTATTCACATTCTGTTTCTTGTTGAATTTGGGCAAGTAATCGAAGCATAGCACAAATTGATGCATCATTCAGTTTTCAACTTGAAGTGTTAACTAAAGACACTTCAGACTTTATTTCCTTTGCTAAGCCATCCGGAACTACTAACTTTAAAATACTCTCAATTCTGAATGAAAGTCAGAATTTGATAGATGTTCTAAAGTATTTTAGAAAACTCTAACACCACTGTTCTTAGATAAACTTTTTTTTATTTCCATTATGTTTAGATCACACTTGAGGACAGATCCATAGCATTTTAGTTCAACACATTTCTGAAAGAATTAAGAATTGGACTGCACTAAAATATTTTGTCTAAATAAGACAAACTAGCAAAATCTTCATCAAGCATAAGTGGATATGATTTAATTTGGGTTACTTGAGAAAATCCTAGCTGTATAAAATAATGAGAGATTTTTAAAAATTGTAGATAAAATAAGATTTAATATTTAGGTTATCAAATATAAAAAGTTCCTTAAAACAACACCCAAAATCATAAGAAAAAACTGAACTTAAGTTAAATTATAGTACCACAACTGAGAACAGCCCCGTTATGGTGGGAAGGAAGAAATTTCTAATGTTATCCTCATCATTATTATGTATACAAACCTAGCTAATACAAAATCAGGGAAAGATTACCAACAGCAAATAACTCTCCATTCACTTTTTCAGAGATTATTTGTTTTGGATCTGGTAAGTAACAATTATTGCTGTTTAGATTGGAAAATAAAATTAGCTATTACAAAAAGATACTATCTGTCAAGAGCAGAGCTGAGCTGGAGAGAGCTGAGCTGCCAGGTTTGAGTAGGTGATTAAAGCAAGACAAAATGTAAGGAACAGTTAAGCCTTTAATCAGTGCAATACTATAACCAAGAGGCTAAACTGGAAAAACTCCTCCCCCACCTTTCCATATTCTCCATGGAACAGTACAGAGTTAGGGTCAAGGATCTCTGGAAAACTGGAAAGCATCTCACTGATGAAGGAGACCCAGAAAGAAAGTCCCCTCTCATTTTATGGACTCGGGCTTAAGGAGAGGAAGGGAGGGACAAGGCTAGGACGTGAAAATTATTCAGTAATGAGTTAGAGTAGAGGAAAATGTCTTTAAGATTCCTCTGTTTCCCCCAATGAGGTCGCAGCAGAGGCACCTGAGGAAGATATTGGCCAAACACCTCCAAGAAGGAGGCCTCCAAATGGAAGCAGCTGGGCTTGGAATACAGCTATGCATGAGAGCCTCATGGGCCAGGAGGGCCTGAGTCCTTGACTGCAATGGCCTTATGAGAATGCAATTCACTGTCTGTGCAACAAACCTGATGTGAGAAAGACAGTTTTCTTCCCAGTTGAGGTGTGCCAGGTAAAGCCTTTGTAGTTGCCTATAGTGGGGCTTGGAAAAAATTACACCTAGGATTTTGACCTAGGGCTAGATAACTCGTTATGCACAAGAATCTAAATAATAGTTTTTCAAAGAAACATAGAGAAATATTTTTAATTCCTTATATTTATTTCACTCATTTTCAAAAATTATAAAGAATATTTTATTAAAAGAAATTGGTACAGGGCGCCTGGATAGCTCAGTTGGTTAAGCATCTGCCTTCAGCTCAGGTCATGATCCCAGGGTCCTGGGATCAAGCCCCACATTGGGCTCCCTGCTCCACTTCTCCCTCTGTCCCCCTCTCTCTTAATTAATTAATTAATTAATTAATTAATTAAAATAAAAATTAAAAAATGGTATAGACAAATAGACTGCTGTAGATGAAATTAAAGAAAAATAAATGTAGACTAGTATAACTAAGAAATATTTTGTAAATACTTGTAAATTAAACTTAATAGAATGAACTGATAGAAAATTACATATGAATATCAAGGTACTAATGAAGCCAAAAGACTGTGACACCCTTTTAAAGTTATTCAACCAAAAAAATATTGTCTCAATGAAATTTCAGAGCCTAAAATAACATGTGGCAATTATCATATACTAAATTTCATTTAGTGTTGAGTGGTTTCACATCATTGCTATTTGACTCACTTAATAAATAAAAATGGAAAAATAATATTATAGTTTGGTTGGAAAGCCAAAAAAGAGTGTGGAAAATAGCATGTGGCACTAATAGGATAACAAAGAAGCCAAACTGGATAGTAGAGAAATGCACCTTTAGAGGTACTGTATTGATTTGGGGGAGAGGGGCATTAAATGATAGAATGAAAAATTTGAATTTTATCTGAAAAACAAGTCAAAGTTCTGATAAATATCTTGTTTAAGTAATAAAGTAATAAATAAAACACATATGTATAATTAAGTACATAAAGATATATATCCTTATGGAAACAAAGATATACCAAACATTTACTCCTTTAAAATGGACAGTTCATGGTTTTTAGTATATTCAGAGTTGTGCAACCATCATCACTGCTTAATTTTAGAAAATAGTCATCAGCATGAAGGAGATATTTCAGGAAAATTAATCTGACAGCAGAATGCATGGGTGGAAGAAATTATAGGAGCTCTATTAAAAGCGATAGAAACCCAGTTCAAATGGGCCTTGACATTAATGCCCATGAATTGCCAAAAGAGGTTGCATATTTATGGAAAGGGCAGGAACTCATCTGGGTTTCAGCAACAATTGGCCTTTAGGACTTATATAGCATCAAGACTTACTTTCAGTTCCTCACTTCTACGTCTCTATTTACTTAGTAAAATTTCTCCTCTTTCACTGCTTTTTGTTGTGGCTTCCTTCATTTGGTAAGATTAGGGCTGAGACAGGGCACATGACATATACCTTAAACTGATAGATAGACAGACTGACTGAGACCCATCTTTTCCTATGCTGTATAAAAAGAGAGAGAGAGAGAGAGAGAGAGAGAGAGAGAGAGATCAGTGGAAAGATGTACTTTGGGTAATGTGCTAGCAATGATAGGACCCGTCCATGAGAGGTGAGAGCAGCATCATGTAAGAAAATGGCACTCACAAGATCCTCATGATGAAGTGAGGAAAAGAGCAGCTTGAAGATCAAACTATAGGTAGTGGAGAGCTCAGATGAAGTAATAAGCTGGATTCATGTCAAGAGCTCTGTGAAATGTGTACATGATTCACAAAAGACAAGAGTTAATGTTAGCCATTAAACTTTTTGGTTGTTTTTAATTGTAGAGGAAACTGGCAAGTACATTTCTATAGTATTAAAAGAAGCATTGACCAGTGAGCTTGACATTTTGACTCTTAGAATTTTGAAAAAAAAAAAGTACTGATGGTTTGGAAAGCATGAAATTGGTGTTCAGAAAGAATGATGATGAGTTAGGATGTGGTTATGAGTGACCATGAACTCTAATAATGGTAGAGAAAACAGAAACAAGTTATAGTCATAAAGTTATAATAATAATAATAGTCCATTCAATAGCATTAAATAGGTAGACCAAATAATGTTAAAATGAACAATGAGTTGTTGAGTTGGGGTCCCTTGGCTAGACATTTAGAAATGATTATGAGTAATTAGTGACACCTAATTTGCGCTCCTAGAAAAGTTAAAAAAAAATGGCTAACATCGTCACATGATTAATTTGAAAAAGTGTTATCCCAGGATGTTCAATCAGGTTTGAAAAACTTAGTTTAGCTTTTAACATATAAAATATTATTAGAGTACAACTCTTCAATTTAAAAAAAAAATCTAAGTTATTTGACAGTTTGTGGAGGTCACAAGGAGAATCAGATCTGTTGCTGTTTGCATTAAAATGTGGACTGCCATGTATGTTTAATATTAATTGCAACTGCTGCCAGATTCTGTAACAGAAATAAGAAAAGAGTGAGATCTCTTCTGGTAGTGATTTTCTGAACATTATGTCTTGTGTAAAGTAACAACTAGGAAAAATTAGTAAATTGAGCCTAGTAGAATGAGTTGATGTGAAACTACATATGAATGTCAGGGTACTGAAGGAGTCAAAAGATACAACTGTCTGTTAAATTAAAATTACTCTACAAAACATTGTCTGTCTGACTGAAATTTCAAAACCAAAAATAATATGTGGCAGTTAACATGTACTTAATGCTAACGAGGGTCAATAGTTTCACATCATTGCCATTTGATTCACTTAATAAATAAAAATGAAAATAGAATTGCCTGCTGCTTTGATCATTCTTTGCAAAATATTTAGCTTATTTTCTTGAGTCCTCAATTTACTTTGAGCATCTTAAAAAAATAATTTCTATGTTCAATTGCTTTGGAAAATGTGCTATTATAATTTAGTCTTGTTAAATTTGTTTTTATAAGTGTTGCTATTTATGTCAAATTTGCTCGTTTCCTTAGCACTTCTTCATTTAAATAAAAAAAACAAACAGCTTCTTTTATCCACTTATTTAAATTTTTATCTATGTACTGCCAAAACATAAACATTTAACACTTCCGAACTGGTGTAGGCTGCTTCCAAGTGAAAAATATTCACATAAAGGGCATTGCAATTTATTCTTAGTTGAGAAAGTTTAAGTGGAAGAGAGGTGGGAGAAGCACTATTTTGCTCAGATCTGAATAAGAAATCTGACCACATAACAACAAGCATCCATCTCTGCTGTACACAGTGATCTGGACCAGCTCTTGTTTAGGACACACATTTTGGCAGTCTTTAAAACAGGAATATTTTGGTGAAGAGGTATTGCAAAAATGTGTCAGTTTTTAAGAGCTGTGTTCGCTTTAGGAACACTTCAGAATTTTGCAAATTTGACTTTTTTTCTATTGCTGATATCATTTCCAGCTGAAGCGTTGTTAAATGGAATAAGTGATAGACCAGGAAGCAAGCTATTTGCTCTACCCCACTGGGATGATCATTTTATAAGACAGATATTTTGACCTATAAGTTTCTGTGAGGTGGTAGATTTAGGAAATGGAGTGGAGAAATTCCTTCCCAATAGTTTATATATGGCATAAAGGTATCCTAAAGTATGTATATAAAATGGCAACATTTTCTCAAATGCACAAGAAAACACTGCTTAAATGCCATGAATTATCCCGAAAGTGACTAAGGCAGATCATCTCCAGATTTGTTTTTTATTTATTTATTTTTACATTTTTGATGTGATTTCTGATTTCTAGGCAATCCAATGGTCAGTTTAGAATTATGCAACTATCTATATTCCCAAAGTTATTTCAGTTTAATAATAAGCCAGAACTATATGTTCTATCTGTACCAAAATTCTTTCAGATGTCTCAACTGAAAAAAATACTTTAATCAGCTTATTTGACTTCAGTGTTTTTTAAAAAGGCAAAAGGCAAAAGAGTCTTGTGAAACTGTTATGTATCCGTCTAAAAATGTTTCAGGAATGCACAGCTCTTACATATAAAAAGGGCATTTTGGTTGCACTTTGGAATCAAGGCGTTAAAATGTACAGCTTGTATGACTTTAGCTTAATGGGCTGTCAGCTGTCCAGGAAGCTGGAGTATAAAGCTAGGCATGTCTTTAATCTTCAAAGAAAAAAAAAGTAAAGAGAATAAATTCAGCTATTAGCTTCAAGGTAAAAACAAATGAAAGAAGAAGGCGAAAGCAAACAGTATTAGAGTTCCTTAGTTTTGTTTTGTTTTTTTCTTACAAATGTGAAATTATATTATCAATGTATGGTAAGTTATATGTATATATATATATACAGAAAATACCATTTTTCTGAAGATGAATTCTATAATAAAGTAAGTTATTAACAATAGAAATGTTTCACAATTTTGAATATTTAACTAAAATATCTATTTGAGCATATTTAGATTAGTCAAGGTTTGATTGAATTTTTACCCAAGAAAAGAAATAACTCTTCATTTTTATAACTTGCAGAGCTTTTGCATAATTTTGATATTGCCGTAAAACTACTAATAATTATATTAAACATCACCTCTGACATTCTTGTGATAGAGATCGTTGGTTTCTAACTTTCAAAGACCTTTAAAAAGATCTTTAAGTCTTTACTACACTTTCAGTTCAAAGACTATTCTGCTTTTTAAAATTTACATATTTCTAGCTAATTTTTTCTTTAGATACTAAACACATGATTTGAATTACTTAGTAATACATGCATTTAAAAAAAAGAATTTTTTAGTAGGTGTAAGATCCAAGATAAGCTAATTTTCTTCAATTTTTTCCTATTCTGTTGGTAATCTTTTTTTTTTCTAATTTTTTCTTCAAATTAAATATTTCTATATTTCATTATAATGTATGAGTATTATTTTTATATTTTTAGTTAAAATTTTATTTTATTAAAGAAATACATATGCATATATTTTAGTCCAATAAATTAACAGGGCTACTCCATCCCCCATACAAATTTTTATTCCTAGACAAAATTTATTCTAACATATTTATATGTTTAGTAACTTTTTTTAAAGTTTGCTGAAGAGTTAGGAGGATGGATGGATGGATGGATGAATGGATAGACTGATTTTTGACCAAAGTAAAATTTATTAATTTATTTTTTTAATTTAAATTCAATTAACATATAGTGTGTTATTAGTTTCAGAGGTAGAGTTCAGTGATTCATCAGTCTTATATAATACCAGTGCTCATTACATCACGTGCCCTCTTTAATGTCCATCACCAGTTACCCCATTCCCCCCACCCCTTCCCATCCAGCAACCCCCCTTTTGTTTCCTATAATTAAGAGTCTCTTATGGTTTGTCTCCCTCTCTGATTTCATCTTATTTTTCCCTCCCTTCCCCTATGATCCTCTGTTTTGTTTTCTAAATTCCACATATGAGTGAGATCATATAATTGTCTTTCTCTGATTGACTTATTTCGCTAGCATAATACCCTCTAGTTCCATCCACATAGTTGCAAATGGCAAGACTTCATATTTTTTTGATGGCTGAGTAGTATTCCTTTGCATATATATACACCATCTTCTTCATTCATCTATCGATGGACATCTGGTCTCTTTCCATAGTTTGGCTATTGTGAACATTGCTGCTATAAACATTGGGGTGCAGGTGCACCTTCAGATCACCACATTTGTATCTTTGGGGTAAATACCCAGTAGTGCAATTTCTGGGTCATAGGGTAGCTCTATTTTCAACTTTTTGAGGAACCTCCATACTGTTTTCCAGAGTGGCTGCACCAGCTTGCATTCCCACCAATAGTGTAAGAGGGTTTCCCTTTCTCTGCATCCTCACCAACAACTGTCGTTTCCTGGCTTGTTAATTTTAGCCATTCTGACTGGTGTGAGGTGGTATCTCATTGAGGTTTTGATTTGGATATCCCTGATGCCAAGGGGTATTGAGGACTTTTTCATGTGTCTGTTGGCCATTTGAATGTCTTCTTTGGAGAAATGTCTGTTCATGTCTTCTGCCCCTTTCTTGTTTGGATTATTGTTGTTTGGATGTTGATTTTCATCATTTCTTTATAGATTTTGGGTAATAGCCCTTTATCTGATAAGACATTTGCAAATATCTTGTCGATTGTCTTTTGGTTTTGTCGACAGTTTTCTTTGCAGTGCAAAAGCTTTCATGTTGATGAAGTCCCAGTAGTTCATTTTTGCTTTTGTTTCCCTTGCCTTTGGTGACCAAGTGAAATTTAGTTCTCTTATTCTTGTCCCCAGTAGACTCAAATGCACACACACACATTTTTTTCTTCAAATTTGTCAAGCACAGTTATATCACATTTTTTCTTTACTTGGATTTTCATGGTGTTCAGGTGTTTACATTTGTAAATTTTATTGTGCTGTAGAAGTAAAATATAAGCAATTTACTATAGGTTTGTTATACTTCAATAACAGAAATGAATGAATGAATGAATGAATTAAGTGGTTTGCTTTTAGTGAATCTGTACTTATACCCTAGTAATCATCTTTTACTCTCTAGTGTAAAGCAAAGCTTACATTAATTAATTGTAGAACATTTAGTAGTAGACTTCAGTGTCCAAATTTAATTCTTTCAATTTCCAATGTAAAAATGTATTGTACAAAGTTTTCATGTGTCCTTTTAATGACATGTAGGCTACTTTATTATCACTCAAATAAATATCACTACCCTATTAAAAATACTTTCAATATTCTCCATTCTTATAAAGTTCAGACAACTTAACATATAATTCAGTGTCATAGACTTTCTGAAACTGCAGGCCATTCTTTTTTTGTGTGTACATGTGTTCCACTGGACAAATAAAAAGATAACTAGGTAGTTATAAGACATTACAGAATGGATATGGGAAAGAGTTAAATCTATAAAATGACTCTACATCCAGCCCAATTGGAGACATTTTTACTTATTTTTCTAAGACTTATTTCACAATTACAAAAGCAAAAAAAAAAAAGTACTAAAATTCAAGCAATAAAATAATATATAACAACTAATACTTGAATAATAATTGCATCTACCATTTAAACATCCTCTCCCAAATAATCATTACGAACAGTTTGGCATATGTGATGTATAGACTATTTACTATGCAGTCACAAGAGTTACACATGTATGTGAATATGTTTATTTTATTCTATTTTGCAACTTTCTCTTTTTCATTAAAAAAAAAAAAAAAGAAAGAAAGAAAGAAAAAAAAAGCCATTGATATATTTCCAGGTCAGTTGTACCCATCGATCGAGTTCTGTTTAATGGCTCCATAGTATCTCTTATTGTGTCCAGAGCATGCTTTATTGAATAATTTCTCTATTTATGAATATTTATTGTTTTCTATATCAAACACTCTTTCGGATTTTTATCTTCAGTGCTAACTGCTAAAAGTTCTGTGGTCAAATTCTTACCATTTCCCAAATACTATTGCAGGTTTCCCTGATTCTCAATTGTGCTTCTAGTGTCTCTTTGAATTTCTGTATTAAAATATCTCTTACTTCAACTCAGTTATATATTTATAAGTTTATGTACAATATTAGTGGGTAAGTCCTTTTTCAGCAACTACATTTCTAAAATACAATAGACTCCTCAGAAATGTATGTTGAATTGAAGGATAAATGAATAAATGAATGACTCATCACCAATTTGTCTTTATCTAATTGTAAGGTAAAATATTTTATTCTTGGTGTGCGTGGGTGACTCAGTTGGTTAAACGTCTGCCTTCGGCTCAGGTCATGATCCCAGGGTCTTGGGATGAGTCCTGAGTCGTCCCCCCTGCTCAGTGGGAAGTCTGCTTCTCCCTCTACCTCTGCCCCTCCCCCTGCTTGTGCTCTCTCACTCTCTCTCAAATAAATAAGATCTTAAAAAAATATTTTTTTCCTTTTTCCTAATTAAGACTGTCAACATTAACCACTATTAAATTATTTTTATTTTTCCCTCTATGCATAGCCCAGTAACATTCCTCCTTTCTTTTCCTGTGTTTCAATTATTCATTCGGAACCATTCGCTTAGATGCTGGCAAAAGCAGATTGAGTCAGGGGTGCCTGGGTGGCTCAGTCGTTAAGCATCTGCCTTCGGCTCAGGTGGTTATCCCAGGGTCCTGGGATCGAGCCCTGCATGGAGCCCCACTTGGGACTCCCTGCTCAGCGGAAAGCATGCTTCTCCCTCTGCCCTTCCCCCTGCTTGTGTTCTCTCTCTCGCTGTGTTTCTCTCTGTCAAATAAATAAATAAGATCTTAAAAAAAAAAAAAAAAAAAGCAGGTTGAGTCAGATTGGCAAGGTCTCTCTCCTCATAATCTTAAGTGTGAGACAAGAAGCAATTACATAGGCATGTATGTATAAACTTTAGTATATTTTATTAAAGAAAACTGCAGAATTATAGTAATACCTAGTGAGGAGACTTAATTTATCAGTCACCATTTTATGCAGAACCTTGTATGTTAAATTTTTTATCTTTCTCTTTTTTTTAAATTTTATTTATTTATTTGAGAGAGAGAGAATGAGAGACAGAGAGCACGAGAGGGAAGAGGGCAGAGGGAGAAGCAGACCCCCTGCCGATCAGGGAGCCTGATGCAAGACTCGATCCCGGGACTCCAGGATCATGACCTGAGCTGAAGGCAGTCACCTAACCAACCGAACCACCCAGGCGCCCCTTATCTTTCTCTTAATAGCACTGAGATCAACTTATTGTTTTTGTAGTGAGGTGATAGGCTCAGATTGTCATTTTGAAAGTTAACTCTACTTGTCATATATAAAACAGATTGAAAGTATAAAAGTAAATGTAGGGGGGCGCCTGGGTGGCTCAGTTGGTTGAGCGACTGCCTTCGGCTCGGGTCATGATCCCAGGGTCCTGGGATCGAGTCCCACATCGGGCTCCCTGCTCTGTGGGAAGCCTGCTTCTCCCTCTCCCACTCCCCCTGCTTGTGTTCCCTCTCTCGCTGTGTCTCTTTCTGTCAAATAAATAAATAAAATCTTAAAAAAAAAAAAAAAGTAAATGTAGGTATATAGGAGAATGTTGCATCACTATAGGGTTTTAAGTAGTCTGGATGGAGATGGAGAGAAGTTCATACATATAGGGGTAAAATTGGCAACACATGGTGTGGGATTAAATATGAAGCTGTAAAAGAAAAAGAATTGGCAAGGATTGTCTCCACCTTTCACATTTTGGCTTCAACATCTGAACAGATGAGAGAGCAAACCTTGGTCTGATGGAAAAGATAATGAGCCTACATATGCAGATGAATTTTGTGTTCCTTTCAGGCATTCAAGTTTGTAGATACTTAATAAGCAGTTGGATATTTTGGTCTGTAATTCAGTAGGTTCTCACATATGTGAGAGAAATTTGAATACTGGAATACTCCAACTACAAAAAGTAACAAGAATCAAAGTAATTAATAATAATTAATGGAGCATGATTAAGTGGGCAAAATGAGTTATATAATTTTAAAACTGAGTTATTTCTAAAATTTACCACAGATGAATAACTATCAAATAAATGTCCACATGAAACATGCAGGAAAAATTAAAATACTATTTTAGCATGTCTGAATTTTTAACAAAGAATGTACATTTAAAGCTTTGGAGTTTCTTGTGATTTATTATGTTTCAAGCTTTAGCCCATTTTAAATGGCCCCTCCGTTATTACTTTGGAGGCCATAAATACAGTGAGTTTGTGAATACTAAATGGTTTTCAATTCATGGTGCATCAGTGGGAAAGAAGAGGGGTGAGAGGATTATATGACATAACTTGATTTAGAAATTTGTGGATGATTCCAGTTTTTTCTATGTTAACTTTTATTTCAGAACCGAATCCAGATATGACCAGTCTCTACTTTTTCCATATAGAATAGTTCAAAGATAGAATTCCTCAAAGCAGAGATTTGATGTTTACTCTGAATCAGCAGAAAGACATTTCATTCAGAAATCTAAAGTCTGCTCTCACTTCTGTTACTTCTGGCTGTTGTCTTATAATATCATCCCCCTCAGGAAGCATTATATCCCTCTAACTTGTTGCAGTAAGTAATAATGCAAAAATATGTGATAAAAAATGTCAAATAGATCCCTAAAAAAGAAAACAACAACAACAAAAAAAACCTAGCTTTTTAATTGTACAATTTTCCACACAGTTTCCATCCAAATTGTTGATAAAGTTTTAATAATTTGTTAAAATTTAAGCTCAGTGTTCCATATGATATCTACCTAGTTTTTAATACCAGAAGGAGGTAATTTGTTTATTAAGAGTTTTATTCATTTAGATTTCTTAAAATGCATTTTAATGTAAATTGCTTTTCACTTTTAAGAAAAGTATGTCTCTTCTTAATAGGTGATGTCATTTTAAATTTTAAATAGAAAATAATACAATTAACACTTTTTCAGAGTAATGGGATTTGTATTTAAAAACATAAATCTTCTTTTCAAAAGAAAGCTTTTGCTTCTTCTATTATATATGAGGTCTCTGAGACAAGAGACCTCAGCTAACATCCTTAATGGTCTGATATACAAGTTGCAGATTTGATCAAAGTCTAAGATTTTAAATTTTAAAAATATACACTGTAAGATTCATAACTGAAAATCTAGAGCTGAATGTGTTAAGAATAATAGGCAATAATAATAAAAGTGAGAGTGCATTCTTGGAATAAAAAAAGGATAAAGAGTCAATCATTTTTGTTTTAAGTCTCTCTGGCTGTCTAAAAATGACACAGAAAATTTACTTTTCTCGAAGAAGACTGTGAACTTGAAGGGTTAGAATTATGTGAAAATGAGAAGCAAGAACAGCCACGAGGAAGAGGGGGCAGTCCAAGATAATGACATAAGAAGATTCAGAACTTACCTCCTCCCATAGACACACCAAATCTAAAGTTCTATATGGAACAATTCCCTCTAAAGAAAGACCTGAAACCTAGCTGAACAGCTTCTTTACAACAGACAATAAAAGGGCCACATTGAGGTGGGTGGGAGGGGCTGATGGACCCTTGCCATAAACCCCCACCCTGACCCAGTGATCCACAATCATGAGGGATCTTACAAATCTAGTGATTCTACCCATGGAGCTGAGGGTTTGTATCCCACATTAGGCACACAGTCGTTATCACCTGTGCTGGAGAGATAAGCCCTCAAAACAGCTGGCTTTGAAAACCAACAGCGTTTACATCCAGGAGCCCAAAGGACTATAAGGAACTGAGATACTGCTCTTACAGTGTTCACATGCAGAGTCACTCAACCAAGGGCCCAGCACAAAAGCAACAGCTTGAAAAGCACCTAAGCTATATATGAAGGAGACTCATTTGCTAATTTTAAAGTTTTGCCAGAGCAGTAGAGGCCTGTTGGGACTCTCTCCAGGGATGGAGTGCCATTTTTGCACTCTCCCTCGACCTTGCTACTGCCAATGGGTGCATGCATTCCCTGCATACTTCCCTGCATACTTTCATTAAAGCAGGTGGGCAAGCTTCAGGCTTGCACTACCCTACTGCCTCACTAAAGCCCATAGGTATGTGCTGGCCCTATGTTCCCCCGCTACCTTGCTAAAGCTAGCAGGCACACCCTGGACCTGTGCACTCTCTCACTTTCCTAAAGCCAACAGAAGCATGCAATCTACACAGGGATATTCCTTGATTGCTTGACTCTTGTGGCCAGGGTTTGCTTTTTTGGGTCTGATAAGACTAGCAAGACTGGCTGACAATTGTAGAGACAGTTTTTGTCAGGCTACCACTCCCAGGGCACTTCACAGACCAGAGACTGTAACATATCCTTAGACTTTCTGTGAAATAGGCCTATTTACTTGCCCTGGAGCTTCAGCCTGAGGGTCAGGCTTTAGGTTTGTTACAAATCTAGAGGTTATGGAGGTGCTCTTCAAGAATGCAGGCCAGGGAACACCATCTCTTTGCTTTCCCTTGGCTTTACTGAGCTCTCCAATGCCTCTTAAAAAGGAGTTTACACATTCATATGGGACCTGATTTTTGCAACTATTGCCCACAGGACACTTCCAGATTGTAGCAATGTTTATGATCGTGGTCCCATAGGACTGTATAAGTTTGTATACTGTAAAAGTAACTGCTTGAAGGTCTGGCTTCCAATTAGTCCTAAACTAGATGCTGACTGACATCACTCTTGTTTGAACTGTCTGTCTCTCTCTCTCTCTGTCAAATAAATAAATAAAATCTAAAAGAGAGAGAGAGAGAGAGAGAGAGAGAGAAAAAGAGAGAAAGGCAGAAGACTTCTCTGAGAAATAATGGTTAAAAACTTTCCTAAACTGGGGAAGGAAATAGACATCCAGATCCACAAATCCCAGAGGAGTTTCAAAAAGGATAAGCAAAAAACAAACGCATACCAAGACACTTTACAACTAAAATTTCAGAAGTTAAAGAAAGAGATCTTAAAAGCAGCAAGAGAAAAACAATATGTTATATACAAAGATAAGACTATCAGCAATTTTTTTCAGAAACTTTGCAGGCCAGTAGAGAGTGGCACAATATATTCAAAGGGCTGAAAAGAAAAAAACTTCCGACCAACAGTACTCTATATGACCAAGTTTCCATTCATAATTGAGGAGAAATGAAGAGTTTCCAGACAGGCAAAAGCTAAAGGAATTCATCACCCCTAAACTGGCCTTATAAGAAATCTTAAAGGGACATCTTTAATTTGAAAATAATGGGCACTAATTAGTAACAAGAAAACACATGAAAGTATAAATCTCACTGGTAAAAGTAAGTATGTAGTAAAGTCAGTGGATTAATCACTTACAAAGTTAGTATGAAAGTTAAAAGATAAAAATAGTAAAAATAACTGTAACTACAATAATTAGTTAAGGGATACACAAAATAAAAAGAATATAAAATGTGACATCAAAAACATAAAATCTGGGTGAGGGTGGTGAAGATAAAAATGTAGAGTTTTAGAATGCAATCAAACTTAGGTTACCATCAATTTAAAATAGACTGTTAGTTATAGGCTGTAACATGTGAGCCAAAAAATGAAAAAGTTTGTAGTAGACATGCAAAAGATAATGTAAAAGAAATCCAAGCATAACACTTAATGAAGTCAAAACACAAGGGAAAAGAGCAAGAGAAGAAAGGAACAGAGAAGAACTATGAAACAGCCAGAAAACAATGAACACAATGACAGTAAGTACATATCATCAAAGTAAAAGATGTTAGAACTCATAAGGGAATTCAGTAAACTTTCAAGGTATAAGATCAGTAAACAAAAATCTGTTGAATTTCTATAACTAATAACAAACTACCAGAAAAATACATTTTAAAAAATCGTTAAATTGCATCAAAAAGATTAAAATACCTAGGAATAATTTTAATCAAGGAGTTAAAAGGCTTAGACACTGAAAACTATTAGACAATGATGAAAAACATTGAAAAAAATATATAAGTGGAAAAATATTCTGTGCTCATGGATTGAAAGAATTAGTATTCTTAAAATATCCCTATTACTGAAAACAGTCAATAGACTCAATGTAATTCCTATCAAAATTCCAATGGCCATTCTGATAGTGTGTTGTGATAGTTATTGAGTTTTAGTTTACAGTTCCCTGAAGGCTAATGATGTTGAACATCTTTTCATGTGCTTATTACCATCTGTATATTTTCTGAGGTGAAATATCTCTTTGTGACTTTTGCCCATTTTCTCATTGAATTTTAGGGTTGTGTTTTTTTTTTTTTTTTTTTTTTTTTTTGCTGTTGAATTTTAAGAGTTCTTTATATATTGGATACCAGTTACTTGGCATGTGATTTGCAAATACTTTCTCCCAGTCTGTTGCTTGTCTTTCACCCTCTCAACAAAGTCTTTAGTTGAGCAAAAGTTTTTAATATTGATGTAGTCTAACCTATCAGTGTTTCTTTTGTGGTTCATTATTTTGTGTCAAGTCTAAGAACTCTTCACCTAATTCTAGATCCTAAAAAAATTTCCCCTATTTTTTTTTATTATTATGTTATGTTAATCACCATACATTACATCATTAGTTTTTGATGTAGTGTTCCATGATTCATTGTTTGCATATAACACCCAATGCTCCATTCAGTACATGCCCTCTTTAATACCCATTACCAGGCTAACCCATCCCCTTACCCCCCTCCCCTCTAGAACCCTCAGTTTGTTTCTCAGAGTCCATAGTCTCTCATGGTTCATCTCCCCCTCCGATTTCCCCCCCCTTTATTTTTCCCTTCCTACTATCTTTTTTTTCCTTTTTAACATATATGTATTATTTGTTTCAGAGGTACAGGTCTGTGATTCAACAGTCTTAAACAATTCACAGAGCTCACCATAGCACATACCCTCCCCAACATCTATCACCCAGCCACCCCATCCCTCCCACCCCACCACTCCAGCAACCCTCAGTTGGTTTCCTGAGATTAAGAATTCCTCCTATCAGTGAGATCATATGATACAAGTCTTTCCTTGATTGACTTATTTCGCTCAGCATAATACCCTCCAGTTCCATCCACGTCATTGCAAATGGTAAGATCTCATTCCTTTTGATGGCTGCATAATATTCCATTGTATATATACCACATCTTCTTTATCCATTCATCTGTCGATGGACATCTTGGCTCTTTCCATAGTTTGGCTATTGTAGACATTGCTGCTATAAACATCGGGATGCATGTACCCCTTTGGATCACCACACACAATGGAATATTATGCAGCCATCAAAAGGAATGAAGCCAATTGTAGGTTACAAACCTCATGATTCCTTTTATAGAATGTTCCTGAACTGACAAGATTATAGAAATGGAGAGCAGATCAGTGTTAGTCAAGGGCTGAGGAGGTAGAAGTAGGTGTGACTATGAAAGGGAATAGGACATCTATATGGTGAAGGTGATATTTTGTATCTTGCACCAATGTGAATAACTTGGCTGTGATATTGTACTAGAGTTTTTGCAAGATGTCACTGTTGGGGGAAACACGGTAAAGGGTGCACAGATTCTCTATTATTTCTTACCACTGTGTATAAATCTATAATTTTCTCAAAATAAAGCTTAATTAAAAAATGAAAAAAAATTCCAATGGCATTTTCCACAGAAATAGAATAAATGATCCTGAAATGTAATGAGCCACAAAAGACCCTGAATAGCCAAAGCAATCTTAAGAAAGAAGAACAAAGCTAGAGACAAGATGTTCCCTGATTTCAAACTATATTATAAAGCTATACTAATCAAAACAGTACAGTATTGGCATAAGAACAAGCACATAAGTAAATAGAACAGAATGGAGAGCCCAGAAATAAACTCATGCATATATGACCAATTAATTTATGACAAAGAAGGCAAAAATATGAAACGGGAAAGGACAGTGTTTTCAAGAAATGGAGAAACTGGACAGGTACATGACAAGTCAAAGTAGACTACTATCTTAAACCATGTACAAAGATTAACTCAAAATGGATTAAAAATGGAATAAAAGGTTGACTATGAGATCTGAAACCATAAAACTCCTAGAAGAAAACATAGACCGTAATCTCCTTGCATCAGTCTTGGCGAAGAGTTTTGGGATCAGACTCCAAAAGCAAAGGAAACAAAATAAAAATAAACAAATGGGGCTACCTCAAACTAAAAAGTCTCTGCACTGAAAAAGAAATCATCAATGAAAAGGCAATCTACTGAATGGGAGAAAATATTTGCAAATCATATATCTGATAAAAGGTTGATATTCAACATATATAAAAAACTCATAAAACTCAATAGCAAAAAACCCCACAAAGTTATATTAAAAATGGACAGAAGATCTAAATAGCTATTTTTACAGGCACATGAAAAGCTGTTCAACATCACTAATCAACAGGGAGATGCAAATCAAAAACAGAATGAGATTTCACCTCACACCTGTTAGAATGATTATTATCCAAAAGACAAGGAGAAATAATGTTGGTGTGGATATAGAGAAAAGGAAACCTTTGTATACTGTAGCTGGGAATGTAAATTGGTTCAGCCACTATGGAAAACAAGATGGAGGTTCCACAAAAAAATTAAACACAAAACTACTATATGAATCAGCAATTCCACTTCTGGGTATTATTCAAGGGAAATAAAAATACCAGTTGAAAAGATATAAGCACTCATGTTCATTGCAGCATTATTTACAATAGCTAAGATACAGAAACAACCTAAGTTCATCAATACATTAATGGATAAAGAAGTTGTGGTGTGTGTGTAATGGAATACTACTCAAACATAAGAATGACAGCTTGTATGCTAAGGGAAATTAGGCAGAAACAGACAAATTCTTTATATGTAGAATTTAAAAAACAAAATAAATGAACAAACATAACAAAACAAAGCTCATAGTCACGTGGAACAGATTGGTGGTTGAGAGAGTGGAGGAGGGTTGAGAGGTAGGTAAAATGAAGGGGTTTAAGAGGTACATACTTCCATGGGGTGCCTGGGTGGCTCAGTCAGTTAAGCGTCTGCTTTTGGCTCGGGTCGTGATCCCAGGGTCCTGGGATCAAGCCCCACATTGGGCTCCCTGCTCAGCAGGAAGCCTGCTTCTCCCTCTCCCACTCCCCCTGCTTGTGTTCCCTCTCTCGCTGTGTCTCTCTCTGTCAAATAAATAAATAAAATCTTAAAAAAAAAAAGTACATACTTCTGGCTATAAAATAAGTAGGTCATGGGGATATAATGTACAGACAGTGACAGTAGTTAATAATATTTTATTGCATATCTGAAAGTTGATGAGAGTAAATCTTAAAAGTTCTTATCACAAGAAAAATAAGTTTTATTTCTTTGTATGGTGATTGAAGGCAACTAGACTTACTGTGGTGATCATTATACAGTATATGCAAATATCAAATTATTGTGTGTACACCTGAAACTAATATAATATTATATGTCAATTATACCTTAAATAAAAGGCAGGAATAGGCACTGAGCAAAGCATTAATGATTTTATTCTACTTAGAATTACATCCTGCCATCTTTTCAAGTCTCTTCCGTTGGTTTACTAAGTTCTCTCAATATCTGTCTTGGTCTTTAAATGCCTATAAACCAACCTCTGTTATGTTTATGACAAACAATTTAGAAATCAAGTCAGATGATTTGAACAACTCAAGGAGGAAAGAATGTCTAATGCTCTACAGTATTACTGAAAGTAGCCAGAATCAATCTCATTATATGCTCATTCATTAATTCATTTAACATTGGAGCACATTACATGCCACAGTCTATTCTAGATACTTGGGAAAATTTCCTCGATTTGGGCAATATTTAGAGTTCCTCAATGTCAGGTGACTACTGTTACAACTGGAGGAAGAATATATGTATAAAGATACACAGTGAATATATGTATATTGCCTCAAACTCCTTCCACCAGGACCAGATAACATCCAATAGGAGGTATTTGGAATAGTATTTGCAACTATTTATAAACACTTGATTTAGATACATTTGGACTTCTGAAATTTTTAGGTTTTGTTTGTTTGTTTGTTTGTTTTAGGTTACCATCTCTTTTCAAAGCTTAGTAGTATATGGTGTTTTGTATGAGAACATTGAGGACAGATTCCATGGTACAGGGGGTGGGAGGAAGAAATATTTGGCTGTATATATTCTTAGGTTGTCCCTGAGGCTTGTGGGAAGCAATGAGAGAAAAGAAATCATGAGGTCAGAAACCTTAAAAAAAAAAAAAAAAAAAGCTTTTTACAATGTCAATAAAATGCAGCATGGTACTCTGTGCTTTTGTTATGTTGTAGAGAAAAATGTTTAAGAAGACATAAATTTATGGGAACTGCTGAGTTTTTCTGACAATTTTTATTTCTTTTACCTTGCAAGTGTAAACAAGATTAAAGAAATATTACGCTTGTATTACTGTACCATTGGCAGAGATGGATCTTATGAATGTTATCACAACTGAAGTTCTTGATGTTGGTCAATGGGAGAAAATTGATCAAGTTCAACTTTTCAGTTTATGCAAACCAAAGAAACAAGAGTAACTTTTCTTTCCCATTATCCTTCTACTTAATTATAAAAACACTAGAGCAGAGTCATTTGTGTGGTGATGATAAGCAAATTAACTCATATAGTAAACAGTGAATGTCTTTTATATGGCTGCATCATTTGATAGTGATCAAGACTGAAACCCAGGGGATATTTAATAGACTGTATTTGAATAAGATATTATAGTAGATATTGTTGATCCCCAAACAGATCTCCTGTGCCAGACCGATGCACCCATCCTCCAGCTTTTGTAAAGTGTTGGTTGCTAATGTTCAAAGCTGCTTCCTTTCCTAGATAATTGCTCCAGCCAGAAGAAAGCACCTTCGTTGGGAGCTTATATACCCACCCGTCTGCTTTGGGGGCAGTCTCTATCGTTTGAGTGGCTGATATGAAGCTATCTTTGTTTCAAGGGGACAAAATTCTGCAGTAACATTTCTGTTTAAGAATCCACCTCCTTCTTTCTGGATCAGGCCATGGTAGACTTGATCAGAGTTGATACCCTTGGTTAACGCCTCCTTACTCTTACATTTCACCCACTTCAGATTTTTTTTTTTTTCATTAAAAGCATGCCCTTAATATATCACTGGTATGCAAATCTCCTTTTCAGTCTCTGTTTCTAAGGAATTTGAATTAAGACAGGTAGTATGAGCTCCTGAAGTAATGCATACTTCATACCTTCAAATGAATTATATAATCTGTGGGTACAGAACACTTTCTTAGACCTCCTCTTATATTCTTTCTTTTTTGGTGTGATGAAATGAAGATTTCTCAAGAATCATTACATATCTGACTTACTCATTGAGCATGTATTCTATGATGGGGTCAGCAAACTTTTTCTGTGAAGAGACATATAGTAAATATCTTTGGCCTTATGGACCATAAAGTCTTAGTCACAACTACTCAACTCTACTGTCGAAGTATGAAAAGAGCCAAATATAATACATAAACAAATGGATGTGGCTGTGTGCAAATTACTGACAAAACAGAAGACAATAAGATTTGGCCATAGCTTGCTGACCCATGTTCTATGGTATCAATCCAATTTACTCAATCTGAATAACTCAGAATTATAATTTAATACATTGTGTGAAACATCAAAAGTAATTTTGATTCCGATCAATGGTTAAAATATACATATTTGCTGTTATGTTCCCTTTCGTTAAACTTTATGTTCTAAGCATTTTTTTCTGTTTTGTGTTTTTATTTTTATTTTTTTAAAGATTTTATTCATTTATTTGAGAGAGAGAATGAGATAGAGAGAGCACGAGAGGGAAGAAGGTCAGAGGGAGAAGCAGACTCCCTGCAGAGCAGGGAGCCGATGCGGGACTCGATCCCGGGACCCCAGGATCATGACCTGAGCCGAAGGCAGTCGCTTAACCGACTGAGCCACCCAGGCGCCCTCTGTTTTGTGTTTTTAAATTGTATCTCTACTGTTATCCTGGTTATAAATGTTTTTGGTACTATTTTGCTTTAATTTTTTTTGTTGTTTGTGCCCTATCATTGATCTCCTTGCTCAAGTTTTCTATTTTCCGTTCTTGCTTGTTCTTGCTTGTTCTTGCTTTGAGGAAAAGACAGAGCCCCTTAGGAAATATGATGTTGTAGTAGATTAGGAACTGTCTGAATGATTATTCTTCCAGGAAAAAAAAAAAAAAAAAAAAAAAAAAGCTCTGTCACATTTTGTTTATGGTATACAATATTCCACCTGGCCTCCCATTTATTTTCTGGAGTAAAATTGTTACTTCTCTAAGTCTGTTTCTAGGTTTACAGTACAGTGACATATAACCCCTATAGTATTATATTTACATAATACTTTAATACAGAGTAGGGATCAAAAATATTAGATGAAGAAATTCATCATTAAATTACTCAGCCCAGATAGACTCCCATTCTGGTACTGTTAATTTATGGGGTTTGTCTTTCATACTATTCTTTTTATCAATGGTATATAAAGTTTATATTTAAAAATAAATAAGTTTTTTTTTACTCTTCATTTATACCCCAAAGTCATCTTTATCCAAAAATATGCTGTATAAATAAACCTTCTTACAGTTTCCAAGATCCCTTAGTTGGATGAAACATTATTTTTATTACTGTTACAAGTTTGTTCCTAGAAGGTTGATTTGTAAATAAAGAGGACCTACTGAGTGAGTTCTCATTATTTTTTGTTTTGCAAAGATCATTGGCCTTTCATTGGTAATGATGATGTGCTACACATTTTCATTTTCTTTGTCATTAGATGTATATTATTATACCTATTTGCTTTTGGGGATTCTGACATCTTGAGAAAGTTGAAAGTTTTTTTCTTCTCCTCTTCTTCATTTTCCTTCTCCTTTTTTATTTTTTTTTGAGAGTAAAGTTTAGAAAATATCTAAGATGATGACATAAAAGTAAGGGGAATAGTTCAATGAAAAAAATTCTATTTTAACTTTGAAAATATGTCTGTAATTGTCACATGAAAACACTTAGCACAATTGAACCATTTGATGTTGTTAATACCTTTGTCTCCAATAAATCTTTTTTAAGCTTGATGGGTTTTTAACTTAAATTATTAAATGACATTTTTATATTTTTATAAATCTTTCTAATAGCTTTACAATCCCTTCCTGAATTAAGACCACACTAAATATACCATTGTATTAATGTTTTTGTCACAATTCATATATTTTAAATACATAGAATATGGCTAAGCTATTATTAGAATCAAGGAAGTCTGAAATAAAATGGTATTATAAAACCTTTCAAGTTACAGTTTGCTAACTGCATGCTTTTATGATGCCATATTTCATATAGTGAGCTATTTTGTATGTTATTTATTACTAATTTATATCTGTAATCAAGTATATATAGACAACTATTTAGATATTACTTGTTTCAGATGTGAACATTTTGAAAAGGAGGTACAAATACAAAGATAAATAAAACATAAGTTCTTTTCTAGAGGAATTTAAAATCAAAGACAGAAAGAAAGATGAAAAAGAACAACTCCAAACTAAGGCAAAGATGAGTAGCTTGAGAGATTTACAAATAAAAGCCTGTGAGGATTAAGGTACTGAGTAGAATATACCACATTGAGAAATCAAGAAATCTCCTTAAAGAAAGCAATGTTTAAACTTCATCAAGAATATAAATAAAATGTCTCCAAGTAGTGATAGTTAGGAGGGCATACAAGATGTAAGGGTGATTCTGAATTAAAGCACAGAGGCAACCCAGCATGAAATATATCAAGAAATAATAGGTACTACAAAATGTATATGGACAAGGATAGCATTTCCAGAGTGGTGGCATAAGGAGTTCCGTAAACTCTCTCCCCAGAGTAACAACCCTAATTGGTGAAAATATGGGAAAAAAAAAAAAAAAAAAAGTATTTTAAAATTTTTCTAAAGGCAAAAAAAAATGAAAAAAAAAAAAAAAAACACATTTATTTAAGAAAAGTTACTAAGACCCAGTAAGAACAGTGAGAGTCTGTGTGATCTCAGCCATGACCTACCCTGGTCTACCCAGCACAGCTTGACAGAACTCTCCAGGCATGTCCAGCCAAGAAGACTGGATTACCTTTCTCCCCAGCTCCTAATCTAAAGTGGTGGTTTCCCCCTGCAATGTGTAGGCCACTACCCTTCCTCATCCTATCCATCTCCCCGCCCACCCCTTTACTTCCACCCCTCCAATACAGCTTTGTGTTGAAGAACCTCAGTTCCAGACGAGAGCTGCAGCAGTGGAGACATCCAGGGCTCTCTTCCTCCACCCATCCCTCACCTGTAAAATGGAAGCTCTACCCTCGGGGTGAGAGGCCAGTAATACTAGGCCCTGAACCATCCTGACCCCAGCTCATTTGTATGAAGGAGCTCCTCCAGGTGAGAACAGAGCCTACCTTCCCCTCTCAATTAAAAAAAAAAAAAAAAAAAAAAAAAATCAAATAACTCCACTTGAAAAATAAGAAAGGAGTTGAGTAGACATTTCCCCCAAAATTATATACAAATGGCCAATAAACATATGAAAAGATGTCCAGTATCATTAGCAATTAGGTTACTAGGAATATACAAATTGTTAACTTGTTAAGTGAACCCAAGGTACTATAAATTTTGAGAATCACAGTGTGATTAGAACCCCAAAGGGCATAAATACATATATGCCTGACTTTTAAGGATTTATGGTAAATAAGAAAAGATTCATAATGGAAGATCTCTATCATTTATCTATCTTTCTTATAGCATGAAAGTATTATGGGAAGACAGATTAAAGACAAATTTTGTTTGAGGGAAATCTTTATGGTAATGTTTGTTGGAGACTTAAATAATGACTGGGAGCCAGGAAGGTATATAGAGGGTCCTGGTGTATTTAGAGCCCAGTCAGGAGACATATAAAATTGTAAAAAAAAAAAAAAAAAAAATGGTACGTAAGAGTCCCAAATGACTAAAAGTATAATTTAGAGTTCATATAAGTCGTGAGAAAAATTGATACTGCTTAGGTAGTTACAAAGAAACAGACATGCCAGGGCGCCTGGGTGGCTCAGTCGTTAAGCGTCTGCCTTCGGCTCAGGTCATGATCCCAGGGTCCTGGGATCGAGTCCCACATCGGGCTCCCTGCGCTGCGGGAAGCCTGCTTCTCCCTCTCCCACTCCCCCTGCTTGTGTTCCTGCTGTGGCTATGTCTCTCTCTGTCAAATAAATAAATAAAATCTTTAAAAAAAAAAAAGAAATAAAAAAAAAAAAGAAAGAAACAGACATGCCAAATCATGAATGTCCTCTAATCTCCATGATGTCTTATCGCTTTTTGGCGTTGGCTTAATTCAAGTGATTTTTGGTTGCTGTACAACTCCTTGCCATATCTTACATGTATTTTGTCCATTTGTATACCCTGCAAATTAGCAGCATAGTGCCTCATGCATGGTGAGCACTTAGTCAACATTTGTTGAATGAATGAGATAATAGCTCTAGATATGCTTTCCTTACATATGGGAACTATATGTTTTCTTCCTTTATAAAAACTACAACATTTTTTAATTTTTAGGGGAGAGTCACAAAATAGGGATGTTAAAGACTGACAGTTGCTGGATCTCATCATTTTTCAAGACTTTTCTGAAAGTATCTTTATCGCTATGGTTGCACAACTGTATGATGTGACTCACATACTAAATAAAATGGGTCAAATTACCCTATAACACATAATATGAATATTATAGAATGCATATTAATCAATTCAGTGACTGAGTGAATGCAAGCATTAAATGGATACTTATTTGGGTTGTATCTAAATTAAAATTATATATTTTTTTATTATGTTACGTTAATCACCATACATTACATCATTAGTTTTTGATGCAGTGTTCCATGATTCATTGTTTGCCTATAACACCCAGCGCTCCATTCAGTACGTGCCCACTTTAATACCCATCGCCAGGTTAACCCATCCCCCCACCCCATCCCCTCTAGAACCCTCAGTTTGTTTCTCAGAGTCCATAGTTTCTCATGGTTCTTCTCCCCTTCCGATCTCCCCCCCCTTCATTCTTCCCTTCCTGCTATCTTCTTCTTCTTCTTCTTCTTTTTTTTTTAACATATAATGTATTATTTGTTTCAGAGGTACAGGTCTGTGATTCAACAGTCTTACAGCAGCATTCTCCTGTGGATTTTAAAAACAAGGCTATTCTCCAGGTTTGTTTCAGTAACAAAATATTATATGTGGTCACACTTTATTAATCTATAAAATCATAATTTAAAAATCCTGGAATTTATCTACCAAGAATGTAATTTATTTATGCTATCTAGCAGCTATTCCCTGGCCCATGTTCTATATATGATGGTTTGTTTGATTTGAATCAATAACTTCTGCTAAAGTAAAACTGGGTTGGACGGTCATACAATTCTGAGGACCCTGGAAGGGAACTGCTTGGCGAAGTAGCAGTTGATCCATGTGCATATCCTGGGAAGCCTATAGAGAACCTCTTCAAGTAGCCATGAAGGCTAATTTGAGCAATAGGTCTTTCTTTCTCTCTATGTGTTTCTATGATACCAATTAGCCAAATTTTTATGTGTTTCTATGAAATTTATTAACACAGTGTGGAAATGGATAGGCAAAAAACTTTTAGAGCAACAGAGAAGTAACTCTGTCCCTATTCCTGATAGTGTATTCATTGAAAGAAAGTATTAATCAAAGCTTAGTAAATGCTGTTTGATTTGATTGCTTATGAAAAAAAAGTTTTTAGTAGGCCTAATAATTTGATAGTGGAATTAGTAAATGAAGTTGGATTTTCTAAGAGAGTTTTATAAGCTTGACGAACTATCCCAAAAGTGACTCATACCGTGTTTCATAAGAACTATAGGATCATAATGAAGATGTTCTTTCTTTAGGATATATGACCATCTCAAATGTGATTAAGGTTGATAAGCCTTCAAAATAATTGGCAAAGGACAGTTTTCTATTTACCGAATTTATCTTGCTTATTTATTGCACATTATTAGTGTTTTCAAGGTTATATGGTCTTCAAATATTTAGTATTGTGCCAAAGTAACTTTAATCCATCAACATAATTTAGAAAAAAGATCAAACTGAGAAAAAAAAAAGTGTATTTTCATTCTAACTCTGCTGCTGATCAGCTTGGTTGGATTGAACAAATCTGCCTATTTTCTGAAAGAGTTTCTTCTCCACAATAGAAGAGTTTGGACTGCATAACCTATACCAGTTTTCCAGTTCCAAAAATTTATCTTGCTGTAAGCATTTCTAAGGATTAAGTAACAGTTAAAATCATTTATGTGAATTATGAAGGGATAATTACATTTCCTAGGTAGAAAAGCCTCCCCCACTAATTTATAGGTTTTTTTTTTTTTTTAAGATTTTGTTTATTTATTTGAGACAGAGAGAATGAGAGAGAGAGAGAGAGAACACATGAGAGGGGGGAGGGTCAGAGGGAGAAGCAGACTCCCCGCTGAGCAGGGAGCCCGATGTGGGACTCGATCCTGGGACTCCAGGATCATGACCTGAGCCGAAGGCAGTCGCTTAACCAACTGAGCCACCCAGGTGCCCCATATAGGCTATTTTTAAATTTTTGAGTGAGCAACATGTGATATTTTAATAGGAAAGGCATCAATTAGTGTTGTTTTGGGGAAAAATGCCTTATAATTTTATTAGCTATATGAGATACAGTTCCTGTTGTACTCTCTTTCATTCATAAATTCTTTCCTCTTTAGAAGTATCAAAGCAAAAAAAAAAAAAAAAAAAAAAAAAAAAAAAAAAAATTAAAAAAAGAATTTTTTTTTTTTTTTTTTTTTTTTTTAAGATTTTATTTATTCATTTGAGACACAGAGTTAGAGAGAGAGCATGAGCAGGGGGAAGAGGCAGAGGCAGAGGGAGAAGCAGACTCCCTGCTGAGCCAGGAGCCCGACGTGGGGCTCGATCCCAGGACCCTGGGATCATGACCTGAGCTGAAAGCAGACGCTTAACCATCTGAGCCACCCAGGCGCCCCATCAAAGCAGTTTGATACCTTTTTCATCCTGTAACAGATAAACAAAAAGGAGGTTTGATCCCAGTCAAGATCTTTGGGCAATTTTTCTCATTCTCTCTGACTTATAGTAACATATTCTTTTAAACCCCAAATGATTAATAATGATGCCATTTGAATTTATTATTTTTTTTCTTATTTGGGAGCCCCAAGAGGCAAGTTTCCTCCATTTCTTAACAAAGTACTTAAAGAATTACAAATAAAAATATAAAACTTAAAAATATATAAATTTTCTTGGTATGGTTATGATGTCTCATATTTGGTCTCTGTTTTTTGTCATAAATTGCTTCTTGGGAATTGTATAGGATAAAGTATGATAGTTTTACCAGTTCCAAATATTCACAGATAAGGGGAGCGTTATCATTTGGCAAAAGAGCAAGGAAGTCCCGACCCTAACTGGGTAGGATTGTGCAAAGGTTTCCTAACATAGGCAAGTAGCAAAAACAAACAAGAAACAGCCACTGCCCTCAAGGCATTCACAGCGATATCTGGGGAGATAGCACTAATAATATACAATAAACGATACTCAACAGGATAATGCAAGATTAGGTGCTGAATTATGTGTTATAGCTTTTAAATATTTCTGATCTTAGAAAATAGCTCCAAGTTAAGTTTTACTTATATCTATATGCTTAGTGTGATATCTATATAGATTAGCTTCATGTGTCTAATATGTATCCACCAGCCACATGTGGCTATTTAAAGTTAATTTTAAATTAAATATAATTAAATTTTTAAAAAAGTCCTCGGTCTTCACTACATTTGCCACATGTGGATGATAGTTATCATAATGGACAATTCAAAAAACAAAAAAATGTGGTCACACATTTCCCCAAATTTCCATTATTATAAAACGTTCTATTGGATTCGCTTAAGTAATTAAAAAATAATTAATTTTGTCATTAAGTAATTAAAAATAATTTGAGAAACTAATACAGATAATAACAATGGAATGATTGGGTATTAAATAAGATAATGTGTATAAAGTGCTTAGCTCAGTGCTCATCATAAAATAAATGTATAAATATAACTATTGGGATTGCCATAACTATGTACCAAGTGATATACTGTATGAGTGATATATATTATCCTTAGTAATAATTATTGCATTCTCAGGTACTAGGACATTTGAAATATATTTTGTAGATATGGTAATTAGATTTGGAAAGTTCACTTAGGTTAAATCCCCAGGCACAGACTGGGATTGGAACCCAGATTTTCCTAAAATAGAAGCTCTTCTCCCTTTTCCCGGACTATATACTCTCCCTAGATTAAAAAGAATAAGCAAACATCATGCATCTGCTTTGAATAATGCTAGAGGAAGAACAGACTATTTATTGAACATCCCCTTTGTGCCAGACCTTTCTTATAAATTTAATCATCACTAGAATCAAATGAGGCAAATCTGATTTTCTCTAATTTAAAGATTATTAAATCTGGACTCAAGAGATTATCTCTTCATGAACTAACACAACTAATTTTAACAACTGTCTCCAACAACACAGTTTGTTCTCTTTTCTCATTTTTTTCTTTTTTATAGTTAATTTGTTTGTTTATTTTTCTATAAGGTCAAATCTTTTCTCATTGTGTCCTAAATATTTCCAAATATTTCATATTACTCTTATGGTAATCTACTAAATAATATAAACCAAATACACAGAAATCAAATAACAGAAATCAATTAACATGTATGTATATATGTGTTCATATGCTATATAGTCATACATGTATTAATTTTGTGTGCTTAAATGGAAAATGAGGTACAGAGATTTGTACAGTAATTATTTGTTAAATGGAATGAAGCACCCAATAGTTTACTCAAGCATTGTTCAGAGTTCCATAAATAAAGATAGGCTATTTGCATTGATGAATATGAAATGTGCTAAGTTGAACAAACACCAGACATAATTATTAAATGGGAGAGACAGGAAATAGATTAAAGCTCCACAGTGTACTTTGGATGGAAGTTAAAAAGAAAACAGACATATTCAGCTAAACAAAATGCAGATGAATATCTGTTACATTTTTAATTTCAGTAAGTTTATGTCAACATATTTCAACACTAGATGTCAATATTTTAAATTCACAGACCAGTGTTTGCTAAAAGAAACTTTCATGATATTTTTGTAACACTCAATTTACTGCTAGAAAATATAATGAAACATGTAGTGTTAGTAAAATATAGTTATAAAAATGGTAGTTATTTTATATTAAGTAATTATATGTTTAGAATGCTTCCAAAGATGGGTATTTGACCACTAAGATTGACCATAATGATCTTGCCAGAAAGTGTTCAAGAGGTGGCAATATTACCTTTATCATTACCCAGGCCGATTTTTTGCTCTTATATTAACCACAGGGGCTAGTCTCAGAGAATAGTCTTCTGGTAGGCAAGCTCTCCTCATTTCCTTTCTTTTCTTGACCAGGTTGGAAAAAGGAGCATGCACTTTTAGCTGCTCCATTTACCCCAACCTTTGCACCAATTGTGTGGGAAGGGCTTAGGTTTTAGCCTGCTTAATAATCCCTTCCCCACTAAAATAAATAAATAAATAAATAAATAAATAAATAAATAAATAAATAACATAAAATGAAAAAGCAAACAAAAACACAAACAACCTATGGGCAAACTTTTCCTTGCTTTGCCTTTTTTTCCCGTGTCTGCCATAGAGTTTCTAACGATGTGACTTATGCATATGAATAATTAGAAGAAAACTGTAAGTTTATTTATTGCGCTCATGTTCCAGGGTCTAACAGATAAATTTCACATTAAAGTGATTTTCTACTGAAAAAGCATATCTCTGGGGATACATTTCAAAGAGACCTTTCTTATAGCCTTCAACATAATGAACAGAAATAGAAAACTAATGAAATTAATTGACAAACTAACAACTTAAATCCTGATGTATATAAACAAAGCTACTGCTAAAACAAGACAGTAACAGTTTATTGATTCCTCATTGTGATTCCTAGTTGAAAACAAAATCTCTATTATATCCAGGCAATCCTTGGCATGTGAGAATCTCTGTGTGACTATAAAATATCTATTTATAATTGTTTTTCCGTTAAAAAATCGTAAGAATTTCGCAGGTATTCTGTTCATTGACAAAGTTTTGTTCCACGGCTAGAGAATGTGTCATATTACAGATCCTTATTTCTCTTTCTCACATACCTTTAGAAGAAGTAGGGAAGTTAGCTGTGAGTTTTATCAAGCCCTCTGCTGCATTAAGAAAGAGACAAACAAAATATTATATGTTGTTTTATACATTTTTAAAGAAGTGGTTTTATGCCAAGTCATCTTGCTGCTTTGAAATAGTTTCATTTGGATTGTCACAAAGTCACCACTATTTCTAATAGTGAGGAAAGGAAATAAGAGACAAATGGAAATGCTAGAGGAAGAAGAGGACCCCACAACTTTCAAATATACTGATGTGGATTTTGATGAATAGTTTGCTCTCTTAAAGTTTCGGTTCTGAAATTTTACCCTCAGGAAAATTTTACACCCTCTAATACCTGTATCTCTTACATTTCTCGAAGTGTGAAATATAGAATTGGGAAAATTTACAACTATGAGAATAAATACTTACAAATGCCACATGCAGATACACATAATAAGTGAAGCAAAAAATGAGTTATTATAGTTAAAGCAAAGATGCAAATAAAATAAAGTAGAAACAAATGTCTCATGTTTACCCCTTTAGAGCAATACAGTATTATATTACAAACTTCTGGGCCTTCTTTGTCTCATTGTTTCACTTTATTGTTAATGGTTTTTCATGAAATATTCTAGTTACATGATCACATGAGTTTTGTGTGGGTGTTTCTATTCCCAAATTCAACTTTCCTCAATCAGCCATCATAATCTTAGAAAATCATAAAATTTGAGTTACTTTTGGCAGTCTTTTATTGAGCCAGATCTGTTCTAACTACAGATGACACGAGGATGATTAAGGACTGATTATGTTCTTGTTTCTTGTGGTCTTTCAAGGAAGCTGTCACAAATCATTTCAGTCAAGTGTGATACGTATAATGGTAAAGGGTAGAAAAATTCAAAAGGGGGAACCTTGGCCTAGCTTCAACTGACTGGTATGTAAGGGAAGATTTCTAGAACAGGATTCAACCTTAGCTGTGCAATATCAACTGATTACACAGATGGCACCAACAATTCCTCCCATCCGTGTCGGCACATGCCACTCTTTCCATCCAGTTGGGAGTCATTTTCCCATTGCCTTGAATTTGGAATAGTCCTGAAATGTACTTTTACGAAGAAAAAATGGTAGATGTGATATGGTATGACTTTGAGGCCCAGGATTTAAAAGAACTTACAGTTTCAGTTAACTTCTCATGAAACATAGTCATTATAAAGAAGTCTAGATACCTTTGGGAAAAAATAATTTTTGGAAACAGAGAAGAACTGAATAATAATAGACTAGGAAGTAGAAACAGAGAAGTCCAGCTATCCCCAATCAGTTTAGCCATATGGGTGAGGCAAAAGACTTATCAGTGACACAATTTTCTATGCCCAAACTCTAAATGGGTTGTTCAGAAACCACATGAAATGGAAATGCACGAGTTGTGCTTGTCTTCCCAAGGTACAGAATCACGAGCAAACTTATTTTGTTATTTTAAGCAAGTAAGTGCAGCGATTTGTTACACAGCAATATATGAATGTAAATACGAGTAATGAAAATACGTAAGAATAGGGAGGTGGAGGTGAACAGTTAGAATACAAGATATAGGGGAATTCCAAATTCTGAAATTTAAAATGCATATAGGCAACATATGACTATATGCCTAACAATATAACCAATGATTTGTCCTGAATTTTAAGTTTAACTTAACTGGATAACTTGAACTCATTTTACATCATTTGTAAATAGGCAAAATTGTATCTTTTCAGGAAATTTTTCTGTGCTTTTCTCCATACATCCTTTCTTGCTTTACATTGTAGATGATTTCCTTCCAAGACACATCTGTCCTGAGAATTTTCAGGTGCTTAGGTGAGTTGGGTTAGAGGAAATGAAGTAACATGGATTTGCATTCTAAAATGTTATCTTGATAACTAATAAATCTAACCTTTCCAGGCGGATGTATGGAAGTAAAGGTACTAATTGATCATGTTGGCACTGAGGTGTTGTTCATTCCGCAAAGGCCACGTTAATTCAAATTGATGTGATTCAAATTAACCTTAATCAGCTTCTGCACAGACTGTGATTCCATTACAGGATACATTGCAATTAGACTTCTCCTGTCTTTATCTGCCCCATGGCCTTATGAAAGGGTTTACATTTTTTTTTATTTTGGCTCTTTAGTTGTTAAAAAAAATAATAAGAATAGCCATTCATTTACACATATCTTATTATCATTACTGCCTTCAAGATTGACTTTTTACATATTAATTTTTGGTCTTGTTTACTCCCAAAATATCAAAATACCTGGATTAATGTGACCTACATTAACCTTAGACATTTTTTCTTTGGGAGAGTGATAGGGTGCTTTTAGAGAAGACAAGCAATAATGTGTATTAGCTCTCATTTCTTTCTTTCTTTCTTTCTTTTTTTTTTTTTTGCTAACAAACCAAATACACTATATTTAGGGAGTCGGGTGATTAAGAAACGTATAAACGTGAACATAAATCATAATATGTGATAAATGCATCTTTGAAAACATAAGTGTGAATGGGTTAAGAGGGATATGGCCTTTGAGAAGTATAGCTATTTCTATTTTAATTATATAAAGTAAACCAATTTTTATGATTTTTTTCTCTATTTAGTTCTTACAACAATGTTCTTGGAATAATTTTTGAAGTCAATACTTAATCCTTAAGGATGTGAAAATCTTCTTTCATATGACATATCTCAGAGATGTTTGCCTTCAATTTTATTCTAAAAAAAAAAAAAAAGAAGAAAGGAAATACGCTGGTCTTTTATCACTTCCATGCATAGAACTCTGATCACATCCTCAGTGAGTACTTCTGAGAGAGATGAGTCCCTAAAATGGAGCTGTTTTGCAATTGAATATAACTCCACCCTAAGTAGTGGGACCCTGGGTAAGTCACTGAGCCTCTCTGCGCCGCCTTCTATAAATGAGTATAATACCACCCACATCATAGAATTGCTCTCAGAATGAAATAAGCAAATGCATGTATATTTTCATATTCTATATAATCAGTAGCTTGCTGCAAATTATAAAGTAACTGCTAACCAAGTTAATTAGAATCTGGTAGTTCATTCAAAAAATTAACTGTGTATCTGATGTCTTTCAAAGCAAAATTAAAAACCTTGGTATGCAACAAATGACAATTTCATGTTTGTGAATTTATTTCTATGAAAAGTCTAAGAAGATAGGTTATTTAAGACACATTTGGCTATAATTTGATAAATCCCTTTCATTGTATAGGATGCACTTTTATAAAACAGAGTCTTATGTGAGTTTTATAACATGAATAGAATTAGTTTTGCTTATACTTCACATGCTTTTCCCCACATGTGAAATACTTGAAAGATAAACTGTAAAAGCTTGATTAATTTCTTTTTTGTAAAAATAGTTTTTTTTTTATTTTTTAAAGATTTTATTTATTTATTTGACAGAGAGAGACATAGCGAGAGAGGGAACACAAGCAGGGTGAGTGGGAGAAGGAGAAGCAGGCTCCCCGCAGAGCAGGGAGCCCGATGCGGGACTCGATCCCAGGACCCTGGGATCATGACCTGAGCTGAAGGCAGTCGCTTAACCAACTGAGCCACCCAGGCGCCCTAGTTTTTTTTTTTTTTTTTTTTTTTGAAGATATCATAAGTATGTCCTTTCATACATACTTTCAGGCTCATGGAGAATGAGTCTAATCTTGATATTTTCATTATTAATTTATTCAGTGAATACTGCTGAAAGAGATAGAAGGAGAGATAAAGGCAGAATTTGTAACTTTAGAAATAGAGTAAGTTTAGTGATTAAAATTCTTGGGAGTTTGGAGCTGGAGTAGATGAGGTCTTTGGTGTTACAGAGCTCAATGAGTGAGAAAGAAATCACTGGAAATTTTGTCCACAGATGGTACAGTTAGGTAGAATAAGCATGGGACTGTGGTGGCAGGAAATGTTGTCAATTAAATGGCCTCTCACTAGTGAAGTAAGGATGAATGCCTGACGGGGCCACTGGGACTTAGGTCAACTGCCCTGCGCATCCTCCACTTTTAGAGATACAGGATAATCTCTGTTCAGGGGAGAAGCAGATATAAGTTAAAGTCTGAACATGAAAGTACCACACAGTAAGAGGAATGAGAATCTAGGGGTGTGAGTTTACCATGAAGGAGTAGGAAAAATCAAATGAGATAATATGTATGTATTGTCTGGAAGCATAGCAAATGCTTTGTGTTTCTTATTTGTTTATAGATTCCCCAGCTGTGCAACACTGCCCTTCCTGCTGGTCCTCCATTGCCTACAACCAGCCTTGGGCATGTACCAAGACTGTCATTGTGTAGCAGGAACCGACAATTGGAGAGCAGTGCATAGTCACTGATCATGCTTTCAAAAGTTTGCCTTTATTTAATTTTACTTTAGTTCAGAAAAACTTAATCTACTTGAAAGTTCTCTAAGGAGTCTTTAATGACTGCACTACTCTGATTTTCTCATTTCTTCATGATTTTCTAGCTTTACATTCATCTAACGTGGTAACATATATAGTAGGTGCTAAATAAATGACTAAGGGGGGCACCTGGGTGGCTCAGTTGATTAAGCGACTGCCTTCAGCTCAGGTCATGATCCTGGAGTCCCAGGATCGAGTCCCACATCGGACTCCCTGCTCGGCGGGGAGCCTGCTTCTCCCTCTGACCCTCCCCCATCTCGTGCTCTCTCTCTCTTTCTGTCTCATTCTCTCTCTCAAATAAATAAATAAAATCTTTAAAAAAAATAAAAATAATAAATAAATAAATAAATAAATAAATAAATGACTAAGGGATGAACGCTTGAATGAATAGCATGTCACGACAATTTCCATAGGCTAGAGCACAAGATAAATATTAGATGACATTAAACTTTTCTCACTTCTTCCCACGGTGTGTACACTTCCTTGAAGCTAGTTAATTTACACTCTTTTTTTGTATTTGCCTTTTCCACTGTGCCAATCTTCATCACAGCCATGAGTTGGAGTTTTAATTAAAGAAAAAATAGCATATTAGGTCAAATCTTCTACAATTAATTGCATGTGGCAAACTGTTCAAAGGTGTACATAATACATTCAGCAAACAAACATGAAAATTAATTATAAAAACAACTGCAGTCAAATCCAATTATGGTACAGTCTATGTAAGTACTGGAGTCAAAACTATAATAGGTATTCATTAATCAATAAACATAAATCTATATAATAATTACATGAAAATACCTTAGGCAATATAGAGAAAAGGAAAATGATTATATTTGACATAAATCAAGGGAGATATTAGCCATTAAATGTGTGTAAACAAAAAGGAATCTGGGATCTATTTTTACTTTTTAAAATCTTCCTTGGGGCGCCTGGGTGGCTCAGTCCGTTAAGCGTCTGCCTTCAGCTCGGGTCATGATCCCAGGGTCCTGGGATCGAGCCCCGCATCGGGCTCCCTGCTCAGCGGGGAACCTGCTTCTCCCTCTCCCTCCACCTGCAGCTCTGCCTACTTGTGCTCTCTCTCTCTCTCTGTCAAATAAATAAATAAAATCTTTAAAAAAATAAAAAAATAAAAAAAATAAATCTTCCTCAAAGCAATTTTGAATGCATATGTTCTTTTTCTTTTTTTCTTTCAAGATTTTATTTAAATTCAAATTAGTTAACATATAGTGTAGTACTGGTTTCAGGAGTAGAATTTAGTGATTCATCACTTACATATAATACCCAGTGCTCATCACAACAGATGTCCTCCTTAATGTCCATCACCCATTTAGCCTACCCCCCACCTCCTCTCCAGTAACCCTCAGTTTATTCTCTATAGTTAAGATTCTCTTATGGTTTGCCTCCTTGTTTTTATCTTATTTTTCTTTACCTTCCCCTATGTTCATCTGTTTTGTTTCTTAAATTTCACATATGAGTGAAATCATATGGTATTTGTCTTTCTCTGACTGACTTCTTTCCCATAGCATAACACACTCTAGTTCCAACCATGTCATTGCAAATGGCAAGATTTCATTTCTTTGATGGCTGAGTAGTATTCCATAGTATGCATATGTGTGTGTATGTGTGTTTGTGCGTATACCACATCTTCCTTATCCATTCATCAGTCAATGGACATTTGGGCTCTTTCCATAGTTTGGTTATTGTTGATAATGCTGCTATAAACATCAGGGTGCATGTATCCCTTCAAATCTGTATTTTTGTATCCTTTGGGTAAATGCTTAGTAGTATAATTGCTGGGTCTTGGGTAGTTCTATTTCTAACTTTTGGAGGAAGCTCCATGCTGTTTTCCAGAGTGGACGCACCAGTTTGCATTCCCACCAATAGTGTAAGAGGGTTCCCTTTCTCCTCATCTTCACCAATATCTGTTGTTTCCTGAGTTGTTAATTTTAGCCATTCTGACAGGTGTGAGGTGACATCTCATTGTGGTTTTGATCTGTATTTTGCTGATGATGAGTGATGTTGAGCATCTTTTCATGTATCTGTTGACCATTTGTATGTCTTCTTTGGAGAAATATCTATTCATGTCCTCTGCCCATTTTGTAATTGGATTATTTATTTTTGGGGTATTGAGTTTGATAAGTTATTTATAGATTTTAGATACTAGCCCTTTGTCAGTCATTTGTAAATATCTTCTCCCATTCCAAAGGTTGATTTTTAGTTTTGTTGATTGTTTCCTTCATTATGCAGAACCTTTTTATCTTGATGAAGTACCAATAGTTCATTTTTTTCTTTGGCTCCCCTTGTCTCTAGAGATGTGTCTACGAAGAAGTTGCTATGGCCAAGGTCAAAGAGGTTGCTGCCTGTGTTCTCCTCTAGGATTCTGATGGTTTCTTGTCTCACATTTAGGTCTTTCATCTGTTTTTAATTTATTTTTATATTTCATGTAAGAAAGCGGTCTAATTTCACTCTTTTGCATATGGCTGTCCAATTTTCCCAACATCATTTGTTGAAGAGACTTTTTTCCATTGGATATTCTTTCTTGCTTTGTCGAAGATTAGTTGACCATATAGTTGTGGGTCCATTTCTGGGTTTTCTATTCTGTACCATTGGTCTAATTATCTGTTCTGTGCCAGTACCATACTGTCTTGATGATTACAGCTTTGTAATATAGCTTGAAGCCTAGAATTGTGATGACTCCAGCTTTGGTTTTCTTTTGTAACATCACTTTGGCTATTAGGGGTCTTTTGTGGTTCCATGCAAATTTTAGGATTATATGTTCTAGCTCTGTGAAAAATGCTAGTATTATTTTGGTAGGGACTGCATTGAATGTGGAGATTGCTTTGGTAGTATAGACATTTTAACAATATTTTTTCTTCCAATCCATGAGTATGGAAGGTTTTCCATTTTTTTGTGTCATCTTCAATTTATTTCATCTGTGTTCTATAGTTTTCAGAGTACAGACCTTTTACTTCTTTGGTTAGGTTTCTTCTTAGGTATCTTATGGTTTTTGGTGAAATTGTAAATGGGATCGATTCCTTGATTTTTCTTTCAGCTGCTTTATTATTGGTGTATAGAAATGCAACAGATATCTGTATGTTGATTTTGTATCCTGCGGCTTTGTTGAATTCATATATAAGTTCTAGCAATTTTTTCGTGGATTCTTTCAGGTTTTCTGCAAAGAGTGAAAGTTTTACTTCTTCCTTGGCAGTTTGGATGCCTTTTAATCCTGTTTGTTGTCTGATTGCTGAGGCTAGGACTTCCAGTACCATGTTGAACAACAGTGGTGAAATGGACATCTCTGTGGTGCTCCTGACCTTAGGGAAGAAGTTCTCAGTTTTTTCCCATTGAGGATGATATTAACTGTGGGTCTTTCATATATGGTTATTTATGATGTTGAGATATGTTCCCTCTATCCCTACTTTGTTGAGGGTTTTTATCAAGAAACGATGCTATATTTTGTAAAATGCTTTTTCTGCATGTATTGAGAGGATCATATGGTTCTTATCCATTATTTTATTAATGTGGTGTATCACACTGAATGATTTGCAGATAGTTTTCTTAAGATTTTATGTATTTATTTGAGAGAGAGAGAGACAGAGAGAGCGAGAGCACAAGCCAGGGGAGAGACAGAGGGAGAAGCAGACTCCCCACTGAGCAAAGAGCGGGACACAGGGCTCAATCACAGAACCCTGAGATCATGACCTGAGCCAAAGGCAGATGCTTAACCAACTGAGCCACCCAGATGCCCCTGATTTGAAGATATTGAACCACCCCTACAGCCCAGAAATAAATCCCACTTCATCATAGTGAATAATCCTTTTAATGTATTGTTGGATTCTGTTAGCTAGTATCTTGTGAATTTTTGCATCCATGTTCATCAGAGATATTGGTCTGCAATTCTCCTTCTCAGTGGGATCTTTGTCTGGTTTTGAAATAAAAGTAATGCTGGCCTCACAGAATGAGTTTAGAAGTTTTCTTTCATTTGTATTTTCTGAAACAGCTTCAGAAAAATGGGTATTAGTTCTTTAAATACTTGGTAGAATTCACCTGGGAATCCATCTGGCCCTGGACTCTTGTTTGTTGGGAGATTTTTGATTACTGATTCAATTTCTTTGCTGATTATGAGTCTGTTCAAATTTTCTATTTCTTCCTGTTTCAGTTTTGGTTGTTTATATGTTTCTAGGAATTTATCCATTTCTTCCTTGATTCCCCAATTTGTTGGCATTTAATTGGTCATAATGTTCTCTTATAATTGTATTTCTACAGTGTTAGTTGTGATCCCTCCTCTTCCATTTGTGATTCTATTTATTGGGGTCCTTTCTCTTTTATTTTTGATAAGTCTGGCTAGGGATTTATCATTTTGTTAATTTTTTTCAAAGAGCCATGTCCTACTTTCATTGATCTATTTTATTTTATTTCTATATCATTTATTTCTGCTCTAATCTTAATTATTTCCCTTCTTCTGCTGGTCTTAGGCTTTATATGCTTGCTGTTCTTTTTTCACTTCCTTTAATTATATGGTTTGGTTGTGTATTGAGTGCATATTTTCTTAAAGTAAATAGTGCAGTTCCAAAGCCAAAACTGTTAATAATATGCTGGGGTGAAGAGAAATATTTAAAAACAAGCAAACCAACAAACAAATACATAAATAAAATAAGAGCAACACACTGAGATAATTTTTTAATGAATTTTTTAAAATGCCTTTAAGAGAGTTAGATCATTTTTTAATCTAGAGTTCCTAGGGATTTTTCGTTGTCTACTCAATTTGGATAGCAAGTAGAGCATCCACCTTAAAATACATGTTTTATGTTTTAAATCATAAATATAATATATATGCATATATTATATATATAGCACAGTCTAATAGAAAATTTCTGCAATGATGAAAATATCTGAATTGTTAAAAAAGGTAGTCACTAAACAATGTGAATATTGAATATTTAAAATGCAGCTAGTGTGGCTGAGGAACTAAATTTTTAATTTTTTAAACTATAATTAATTAAGGTTTAAATTTAAATAACAAAATGTAGCTAGTGGAAAACATAGATAGTATATAGATGACAGATAGATAGCTAGATAGATATGTGTGTATATATATATATAACCAAAAGCTAAATACTGGCTTTTTCAGTATTAAGTATATAAACGAAAGAAATTTTGAGAATCATGCAGCAGATATCACAAAATCTACAACTGAAAATTTGGAATATTTAAACCCTCTATTACCAAATTTGTTTAGTTTAATTTTTCTGGGATTAAGTGTGTTTTTTAAACAAAACTGTGCCAAATGATTTCTGGTGCTATGTCTTTATGTAAAACTCTGAAGCTAATAAGAAGAAACACCTAACAACACTTACTGTTGACCTCACACTTTTCTGTCTAAGCCAAACATGGACACATATGAATAATAATTTCTATATCAAAATTAATCTTCATTTTTAATTTAATTTTAAAGAAAATATTTAGCTTTAACAAAATAGGTAGAATTACCAAAACAGTTATACTTCTACTTCAGAGTTAACAAGTAAAGGACACTTTTGAAGTATTTCCAAGATGGATACCTAAATCTGAAAAAGATGTTACTGTTTAAATTACATTCAAATAATTAACTTATAACCCTGTCTCAGTTTGTGAAAATAAGTTGCAAATAAATATATTTAACATTAAGGGCAATAATCAAGGTCACCTAATAAACAAATCTGCTAGTATAATGAATGTGTAAAACCTATTCAAATGTTTGTTGAATTTCTTTGTTGGCATAGTTATATCTATATCTATATGTAAATTAAATATTGATTTAAATTAGCCAATAAAATACTTCAAATGTAAAACCATAAAAGCATATCATAATCCACAGCATTGAAGTATAGTTTGACTTGCATTTTTGTGCAGTCCTCCAAAGCCATATATCCAAACCCAAATTTAAGAATGAGACAGATGAGTATAAAGTGCTACAATTTTTTTTTTTACAAAGAGATGATATTTAAGAAACACAACACAACAGGATGTGAATTATGATGCAATAATTCATACCCTTTGCATTGTTAGATATAAGACTGTACTGAGTTCCATTTAATGCACAAGGTGTGAATTATTACCCTATAATTCACACTAGGAAATGGTTTATTGTGTTTATCAACAAGCCCCTATACTTTTTTTTTATTAAAAAGAGTAAAATGTTCCAATGTTATATGTTTTTAAAAGGAAATATTGGAAAATAATAAAAATGGGAATTACAATAGCATCAAACATTGTTTTGAGTTTTAAACACAGTGTTCTTTCACCAAAATATTTTTTTTTTCTTTTCTTGACTGATGTTCAGACCCAGGAGGTATTTTAGCAACCACGTCAGTTTTACTACCCTATAGATCCCCTTAGAATCATCCCCTTTTTTACAATTATTCTCCCCTGCTAGGTCTTTTACCATTGCTTCAGAGCCACATAGCCCTCTGAAGTTTCACTTATACTTTTTTAAAGGCTGTCAGCTTAGTTATTGTGTACAAAAAAAAAAAAAAAATATATATATATATATATATATGAAAGCCTCCCAGCTTGTTTCTGTTGAGTTGTAGATGGCATAATGGCATGGAGCTGAAGCAGGCATTTACCTCTGGACTTGTGATGCCTGTAGCGTCTTGCTCTTGATTGTGAGTGGTTAACTCCACTGGAAAACAGGCTCCCCAACCCTCACCTCTCCCAAGCTAGCTGTCAAAAAATTTCATTTATAGTGGGGTTCACTGACTCCCTTTAAATATAAGTTCACATTAAAAATGAAATACTCGGGGCGCCTGGGTGGCTCGGTTGGTTAAGCGACTGCCTTCGGCTCGGGTCATGATCCTGGAGTCTCGGGATCGAGTCCCGCATCGGGCTCCCTGCTCGGCAGGGAGTCTGCTTCTCCCTCTGACCCTCCCCCCTCTCGTGTGCTTGCTCTCTCTCATTCTCTCTCTCTCAAATAAATAAATAAATAAATCTTTAAAAAAATAAAAAAAATAAAGAGAAACATGAGATAGGAATTATACATACAGTAGTTACCCACAGGAGAGATGTTCCAAGACTCTCAGTAGATGCCTGAAACCACAGATAGTACTGAACACTTTCCCCATGCATACATAACTATGACAAAGTTTAATTTAAAATTAGGCACACTGGGTGCCTGGGTGGCTCAGTCGTTAAGCGTCTGCCTTCCGCTCAGGTCATGATCCCAGGGTCCTGGGATCCAGTCCCACATCGGGCTCCCTGCTCCGCGGGGAGCCTGCTTCTCCCTCTCCCACTCCCCCTGCTTGTGTTCCCTCTTTAGCTGTGTTTCTCTCTGTCAAATAAATAAAATCTTTAAAAAAATAATAATAATAAATAAAATTGCCAATTGTTTCACATGGTGTTATAAATGAAGATGTACAGGGGCGCCTGGGTGGCTCAGTTGTTAAGCGTCTGCCTTCGGCTCAGGTCATGATCCCAGGGTCCGGGGATCGACTCCCACATCAGGCTCCCTGCTCAGCAAGGAGTCTGTTTCTCCCTCTGACCCTCCCCCCTTTCATGTGCTCTCTCTCATCCTCTCTCTCTCAAATAAATAAATAAAATCTTAAAAAAAAAATTAAAAATTTAAAAATTTAAAAATTAAAAAAAAAAAAAAATTATTTATCTGGGCACCTGGGTGGCTCAGTCGTTAAGGGTCTGCCTTCTCTCATGTCATGACCTCAGGGTCCTGGGATCCAGCCCCGCATCGGGCTTCCTGCTCTGCGGGAAGCCTGCTTCTCCCTCTCCCACTCCCCCTGCTTGTGTTCCCTCTCTCGCTGTGTCTCTCTCTGTCAAATAAATAAATAAAATCTTTAAAAAAAAAAAAATGAAATACTCATCAAGTTTTTACATATGAAGGGCAGTGAGGCTGTTTTAGGATAGTAAGCCCAGGTTAAACGGAAATCTTGTGGCGCAAAGGCCTAGGGTAATTTTTCGGAGAACTTGAAAACTCCCTTAAAATGTCCACAGGAGAGAGACCATTCGGAGCCACTCCTGTATATAAAGGATATAGAACCAGAAGGTCAAAGAGTCACAGGCTTCATTCTCTGCCCTTAGATTCTCCACTGGGCCATGGATATTAAAGAGACAAAGACGACAGGCAGAGGTATAAGCAATGAACTAGAGAATGGATGATTAAGTTAAATGATATCCCCAACACTTTTGAGGGCCAAGATCAGTTGGATGGTAGAATGTGAAGTTAACAGGAAAAGAAACGAATGACAGTAGGGTTTACTGGTTCGTAGGATACTCTGGAAGCAAGTCTAGTAATTTTTATTTTGCTTTTGTTTGGCTTGGTTTGCATTTCAGGGGGTAAATTATACATAGCATAAAATTTGTTATTTTAGCTATTTTTAATCATACAATTCAGTGAAAAAAGTATATTTGCAATGTTTTACAACTATTACTACTATCCACTTCCAGAACTTTTTTCATCATCACAAACAGAAACTTTATACCCATTAAATAACCGCTATACCCCCTCCTCTAAGCCCTTGGTAAGTTCTTACTTTCCGTATCTATGAATTCTTTTTTGTTTTATTTTAAAGATTTTATATAAAGACTTAATATTATATATAAAATAGAGGTATTATTATATTTAAATATTTATTTTTTGTTTTAAAGATTTTATTTATTTACTGAGATAGAGAGAGAAAGAGAGAGAGAGAAAGCACAAGCAGGGCCAGAGGTAGAGGCAGAGGGAGAAGCAGACTCCCCACTGAGCAGGGAGCCTGAAGTGGGACTCGATCCCACAACCCTGACATCATGACCTGAGGTACGGCAGATGCTTAACCAACTGAGCCATCCAGGCACACAGTTCTTTTGGTTTTTAATTGGATTGTGGCACTATATATTTTAGTGTGGGCACTGTAGAAAACTATAATCTTCCCTGACTGCTGATGGCTAAGCCACAAACATCTCTTTAAGAAACATGATTCAATTTTTTAAAAGTGAGATGAATTTGTAAAACATAAATTTAATGATATATTAATAGCTCCAAGTAATTTATACTTTGATTTTTTTTAGTAGGGATATTTTTTGTAATTCTTGGTGGGATATGTCATAACACAGGATGAAAAATACTCTATTGATTTCAATTATTTGAGGGATTGCTATGCAGATTTTACCCCATAGGGATCTGGAACTATATTGAGAGGAATATAACTTTTACAAGGAATAATTAGTACAAAGATTAATCCTCTCTTGTTAACTGAAATCAATGTAACTCTTTTCAGATTGCACTAGTGTCTTCCAAATTTTAAAGGGACAAACACAATTGGATATATTTTCTAATAACCATATCATTTAAAAGATTTTTTTAAGGTATATAAGTTGGACTATTACTATTTTTATATTAGCACTGCTCTACTTACATATTTTAAAATAAAATATATAGTCACTGTCAAATATTTTGAAGAATTATCTCAAAATGTGAGAAAATAGAGTTGCAAGTTTTATGTAGAAGGGACAGAATCAGGCAACTCTGTTCCTTCTTTTTTTTTTTTTAAGATTTTATTTATTTATTTGACAGAGAGAGAATGAGAGAGCACATGAGAGGCGGGAGGGTCAGAGGGAGAAGCAGACTCCCTGCCGAGCAGGGAGCCCGATGCGGGACTCGATCCCGGGACTCCAGGATCATGACCTGAGCCGAAGGCAGTCGCTTAACCAACTGAGCCACCCAGGTGCCCCGAGTTGCAAGTTTTAAATCAGGTTTTGTGTTCTTTAGTTGATTAAAACCTACTTTGTGTTGATCTAAATTTGCTGCATATAAGATATCACGTGATACTGAAAAAAATTAACTAGTACATTACTTTGAACAAAGATTAAGTTTCAGAGGTATTAACTAAAATTCCAGAACTATTGAGTATTTTGTACACAGGAAGGAAAACTAGTAATTATATTTTTAAACATCCTATCATGCTTAGACTTCTTATAGCTTGATAAATTCTATTAATTGGGTTGTGTGAGGAAGAAGGATTTCCTTTGCCCTTCAAGGTCCTTCTAACTACACTAAGAATCAAATTGATATGAGAAAGATTAACAGGAGAAAGTCAAATTTAATTTTGTATGTACAGGAATCCACACAAACATGGGAATTCCAAAGACAGTCAAGTAAAATGAGGGGTATATGTCATTTGGAACTAAGGAAAAGGGGATAGGGGTCTGGTACTTCAAAGGAAAGGAGGCAATTCACAGAAGAATGAAAAGGAGAACATGTCTGGTAAACAAATATTTGCTGAGCCACTCAGAAACAATGAGAGGATTTTGTTCAAACAGGCTTTGGTAGGTTCCTCCCTGTCTACTATACCTAGTTCATATTATAATGTAGCTATCTATGGTGATGGCTCTCTTCCTAGAGCAGGTCCTCTAAATTCTTTTTAAGTAGTTGAAGAGGAAGTGAAGAGCTTTTCCTTAATCTGCCGGGTTTTCATTGCTTTTAACTCAAAATAATCTTCATGCCAAAGTGACCCATCTTGGGTGGCTTGCCCTTGATAACTATAGCTGGAAGTCTCTTAAACATCTTTTTGCCTAAATATCTCCTGAATAAAATGGAAATTCATAAGCATATTCTGAGGAATGTATGAATTAATTTATGTAAAGAACTTTGAACAATTTATGCCTTTGGACAGTTGCCGTACACACAAAATGCTATGTAAGTGTTAGCTGTCATCATCATTGTTGTCATTATAGGCTATTGTAAAGCTGTTTATTATTACGTATTATTACAAATAATTTATCCTCACTGCATTTCCTCCTCATTTTATTCAAATTTAAGACAATAGGATTCTAAACCAAAGTTATGAAACATTTGCTTTAAGAAGCTTACATTTTACCTTGGTATTTGGCTATTGATGGCCTGGTGGAAGACTGGTATTAAATTAATCGTATACAGTTAGGCTTAGTCTAAAACACTGATCCAGAGAATGAGTATTTGTTGATATAAAAAATCCCAATTTTACTAACTTCCATGATACCTTTTAAGTAGTGATATTACTCTATATAGCAATCTATTTCCTTGTGTATCTAGATCTTTCTGAAAATTAACTCATACATGTCCCACAAATAACATAACCTCAATAGCTATAAAATTATTACTGTGTATCATCCCTTCTCTGTCATCCTTAAAAACCTACCATTCCTCTTTTATCCTTATTTTGCACAAAAGTAGGTCTAATACCATATTACCCATCCCAGACTTCAGGAAATTTATCATTGATTTCTATCCACTTAATTACATTGATTTCTGAAATATCTCTTAAAGTCATTCCCATATCAATGTTCTGAGTTTGTTTTGATTATACCTTCAATAATTCTTTACTAAACACCCTTCTTCCACAGTATCTAATTCCACCTGCTATCAAACTGAATCTATTATGCCTTATTCATCTTTTACCCATAAACTCTAAAACAAGATCCACTTGGAATTGTGCTAAGTGCCAACCAAATGATTATTATGTTGCATATATTATCCTCATGATATTTATTCTTTAAAATAAGAATGCAATTTACAATGTATATATCTCTTAATTAAGATAGTAATCACAATGAAACCAAAAGTTAGTTCTTTGGAGAGATAAATAAAATTGGAAAACCATTAGCTAGACTAAGAAAAAGAAGATTCAAATAAAATTAAGAAGGAAAGAGGAGATATGCAACTGATTTTACAGAAATACAGATAATTATAAGAGATTACTATGAACAATTATATGCCAACAAATTACATAGCTTAGAAAAAAATGGATATATTTCAAGAAACACACAACCTACCATGAATGAATCAAGAACTAGAAAATCTGAACAGACCAATAATGAGTCAAGAAATTGAGCTGCTAATAAAAAACCTCCCAACATAGAAACACTCCAAGGCCAGACAGTTCTACTGGTGAATTCTACCAAACATTTAAAGAAGAATTACCACCCATCCAGCTCAATTCCTCCAAAATACCAAGAAAGAGAGAACACTTCCAGATTCATTCCGTGAAGCCAGCATTACTTTGATACCAAAGCCAAATAAGGATATCACATGAAAAGAAAGCTATAGACCAATATCCCTGATGAATATAGTTGCAAACATTTACAACAAAATGTTAGGAAGCATAATTCAAGAATACATTAAAATGATTATTTACCATGACCAAGTGGCATTTTTTCCTGGAATACAAAGGTTTTACAACATTTGCAAATCAATAAATATAACTCATCACATCAATAAAATGAAAGATAAAAATTAAAAATCACATGATCATCTCAAAAGATGCAGAAAAAGTATATGACAAAATACGACATCCTTTCATCATAAAAACCCTTAATAGATTAGATGTAGAAGGTTATACCTCAACATAATAAAGGTCATCACTATAAATGCACTGCTAATATTTTGTTCAATAGAGAAAAATTTATAGGATTTCCTCTGACGTCAGATACAAGACAAGATTGCCCACTCTTACTACTCCTATTCAATATAGTTCTAGAAGTCCTAGCTAGAACAATTGGCAAGACAAAGAAATAAAAGGCATCCAACTTGGGAAGGAAGAAGTAAAGTTGTCACTATTTGCCAACAATATGATCTCATATATAGAAAATCCCAAAAGGTCAGTCAAAAAACTGTTGGAATTAATCAGTGATTTCAGTAAAGCTGCAAGTTACAAAATCAACTTACAGAAATCAATGTAATTTCTTTACACTAGTGATGAAGCATTAGAAAAAGAAATAAAACTGCCCCATTCACAACAGTATCAAAAACAGTAAAATACTTACTAATACATTTAACCAAGGATATGAAAGATCTGCACAATCAAAACTACAAGATTCCTGAAATAGGTTGAAGAAGACACAAACAAATGGAAAGACATTCCACATTCGTGGATCAAATAATAAATATTGTTTAAAATGGTCATGCAACACAAAGCCATCTACAGATTCAGCATGATCGCTATCAAAATATCAAAGGCATTCCTCACAGAATTAGAGAAAACAATCTTAAAATTTGTGTGGAACCACAAAGACACCAAAGCAATAGCCAAAGCAATCCTGAGAAAAAAGAACAAAGCCAGAAGTATCACAGGTTTTTATTTCAAACTCTACTACAAAGCCATAGTAATAAAAACAGCATGGTACTGGTGCATAAATAGACATGTGGAAAAATAGAACAAATAGAGAGCCCAGAATTAGATCCCAGCATTTGTGGAGAATTAATATTTGACAAGGGAGCCAAGAATGTCCAATGGAGGAAGAGTAGTCTTTCTAACAAATGGTGCTAAGTAAACTGGAGATATACATGCAGAACAACTGAACTTGCTCCTTATCTCACACAATTCACAAAAATTAACTCAAAATGTATCAAAGACTTAAACATAAGACCAGATACCATAACATTCCTAGAAGAAAACATAAGGTAGAAACCCACAGATGTTGGTCTTGGCAATGATTTTTTTGGACATAACTCCAAAAGCAGAAACAACAAAAGCAGAAATCAACACATGAGACTACATCAAACTCAAAGTTTATGCACAACAAATGAAACATTCAAAGAAGACATACAGATGGCCAATGGACACATGAAAAGATGCTAATATCACTAACCATCAGGGACATGCAAATCAAAACCACTATGAGATATCATCTTAAACCTGTCAAAATGGCAAGAATCAAAAAGACAAGAAATAGCAAGTATTGATGAAGATGTGGAGAAAAAGGAACCCGCATGTACTGTTGGTGGGAATGCAATTTTGTGTGGCCACTGTGGAAAACAGTACGGAAGTTCCTCAAAAAATTAAAAGTAGAAATACTATATGATCTAGTAATTCCACAGCCAGGTGTTTACCCAAAGAAAAAGGAAACACTAATTTGAAAAGATGTAGCCCTATGTTTATTGCAGCACTATTTACAATAGCCAAGATAAGGAATCAACCTAAGTGTCCATCAGGGAAGTGATGGATAAAGAAAGTGTGTTGTGTATACATGTGTATGTGTGAATTATATATAGATATAATATATGAAAAATATTATATGTAAATATATATGAAATTGTTATAAGAAAATATTACTCAACCATGAAAAAGAATGAGATTTTGCCATTTGCAACAACATGGATGGACCTAGAGAGTATTATGCTGAGTGGAATAAGTCTGATAAAGACAAGTGCTGTATGATTTCACTTATATGTGAAATCTAAATAAATAAATGAATGAATGAATAAAGAAACAAATAAAAAAACGGACTCTGACACACAGAGAACAAACTGGTGGTTGCCAGAAGGGAGGTGGGTGAGGGGATGGGTGAAATAGATAAAGGGGATTAAGAAGTACAAACTTCCAGTTATAAAATAAATAAGTCACAAAGTTGAAAAGCACAGCATAGGGAATATAGTCAATAACATTGTAATAATGTTGTTTGGTGACAGATGGTGACTGCATTTATTGGGGTGAACACTGACTAATGGATAGAATTGCTGAATCGTGTTTTACACCTGAAAATATAACATTGTATGTTAATTATATTTCAATTTAAAAAAGAAATTGGCAGAAGAACTGAATAAACATTCAGCGAAGACATGAAAATGGCTAACAGCATATGAAGAAATGCTCAACATCATCAGGGAAATGCAAATCAAAACCACAGTGAGATTCATCAAGAAGACAAGAGACAACAGGTACTGGCAAGGATATGGTGAAAAGGGAGCCCTTTGACCTGTTGGTGGGAATTCAAATTAATCCAAACACTATGGAAACCAAATGAAGATTCCTGAAAAAAATAAAAATATATCTACCATACGATCTAGCCATTTCTAGGTATATACTGAAGGAAATGAACAGCATTTTGATGAGTTATATATACACCCATATTTATCATAGTTTATTCACAATAGCCAAGATATGGAAACAACTCAAATGTCCATCAATGGATGAATGGTTAGAAAAAATGTGGTGCTATACTCAACAGAATATTATTCAGCCATGAGAAGGAAAGATAGCCTGCCATTGTAACAACATGGGTGACCCTTGTGTATCTTATGCTAATCAAGACGTCAGACTAAGTACTGTGTGATATCACTTATATGTGGATCAAAAAAAAAAAAAAGTCAAAACTGTAAAAAAAAAAAAATGTAAAATTGTGGTTACCAGGGGATTGGGAGTGGGGGGATATGATTGATGTTATTTAAGGGTACATACTTGTAATGACTAACAACATAGCAATAAAGATCTCATGTACAGTATCATGACGATAGTCAAAAATACTATACTATAATGATGTAATGTGATTAATATTGCTTCAATGGCAATTATAGTATAATATATAAGTATATCAAAATAACATGCTGTACACCTTGTGTTTACAGTTTGTAATGTGTCAACTTAAAAAGAAAAGTAAGTCAAATCTATATTAGAAGACTTTTGGCACTAAGTCAGGTCCAAATCAGCCCACATTCTATTCCCTGCCAGTAATATCCACCCTTAAAATAAATGAGTGGTAAATACTGCTTCCCTTTGGTAAGTATTTAGTGTATTTAGTAAAGTATGAAAATATTTAGTAAAGTAGTATACATCCCTTCATGCACATAGTTTTTACTCACAAATCTCTACACTTTAAGAAGTAAAACAAAGTCTGTTAAAAAACTATTACTTTGTAAGCAACTGGGCAGCAGTAAATAAGTTATAAATTTAGTAACCTGAAAAGATGACCAGTTGAGGCTACTTATTTCAGGAGCATGTGCATAAAATGGCCTATTCATTTTCAGTGATATATTTCAGAAGTACGTAAGAGTTCTTTTTAATTATTTGAAAGCTCTGAACAAACGGAAACGTTTACAAGGGTTTGTATTTTTTTTTGCTTAGTTTCAAGTTTTTATTTAAATTCCAATTAACTAACATAAAGTGTAATACTAGTTTCACGTGTAGAATTTAGTGATTCATCACTTACATACAACAAGGGGTCTTTATCTTTGATCTTTGCTCAAGACTGTTGAAGTTAGAGGTCATATACTTCTTTGAAAGCTCCCAGAGTACCTATATATGTAGAAAGTTATTAAAACGCACGCACACACACACACACACACACTCATACACACACACACAGCATTACTGCTCCAGGTAATAAAATTATGCCTCAGTTAAAAACATTAAAATAGACTCCAGTGTGAGTACAGTCATAAATGAAGTACAAGACATGATGCAGATAATTTTTAAGAACATCTAATACATCATAGAGTTTATATTTATAATGAAGGCATTGAAGATTTATATAAAATGTCCACTTAAAACCAGGATATTTTTGTCTCTCAAATTTTTAAGAGAATATTCCTTACAAAGCATTGGTAAGAAATGAGTCCTTGTATTTTTTTAAAAAATATATTAAAATGTAATAAGGGGCTTAAATAGAGTTTCTTTGCCCAATTAAAACAATGCAGTTAAAAACAATGATTTTTTTTTCTTCCACAGTTTTATATAATATAAGCAAGAAAAATTTTTTGTATAAAATGTTATTAGATTCTAGTTAAATGGAGATTTTAATGTCTGCCTATACTACATTAAAACTATTTTAAAGATTTTATTCTTTTATTTGACAGAGAGAGAGCACAAGCAGGGGGAGCAGTAGAGGAAGAAGCAGGCTCCCCGCTGGGCAGGGCGCCCAATGTGGGGCTCGATCCCAGGACCCTGGGATCATGACCTGAGCTGAAGGTAGACGCTTAACGACTGAGCCACCCAGAGGCCCCATTAAAACTATTTTAAAAACTAAATCACCAGACATGTTTATTCTCAATTACATATTACAAAATCAATATATTGAATAATTCATGCAGGGCTTAACTAATATTTTATTTTACACAATTATGGTATATTAACGTTTTAATACTATTAACTAAGCTTAAATTTTACTACTAATCGACACCTTATTTTATATTTCATTTTTCTTAATTATGATTCTTATTTAGTATTACATCTTTTGCATAATGTATATATGGACCATTTAGATAGAAAAAAATTCCATAGTATAAATGTAGCTTGCAGTTTTCTTTTCCTTATTTTCTCTTGAAAATAATAAGCTCTATAATAGATTTAAAACATTAAACTTGTTATATTTTATTGTACAAGTTTTTTGATACATCTAAAATAACAGTATGCATCACTATAAAAATAAATATAAAGAACAAATAGATTGGGGCACCTGGGTGGCTCAGTCAGTTAAGCATCTGACTCTTGATCTCAGCTCAGGTCTTAATTCCAGGGTTGTGAGTTCAAGTCCTGCATTAAGCTCCATGCTGTTTGTGGAGCCTACTTAAAACAAAACAAAAAAATTGATTTTAGTAAAGTGTCTATGCACTTATCTATTTCTCACTTGCATCTATAATTCTATATTTTGAAGTAAGAAATGAAACACGGTTTCCTATAATCCAATCTGTTGGTTGACATCAGCAAAAGGAATGGCTAAGAAAGTCTGATAAAGATTGTTAAGAAGTACAGATAGTAATTATGTTTTCATGATTTTGTTTTACATACAGGTGAAAGAGACTTTAATTTGTTCAAAAGATTTTGAAACTACTAAAATGCTGTTTCTAACTAAATATTTTGGTATTTGTCATGAAAGCTAGCCTGGGGGTATTTAGTTGTATAATGTTGTCTCGTTCCATTCTTTAAATGTAATGAATACTTGCTCAAATAGAGGATAACCATTTAATCATCAACAAATCAAGATTTACAATAAAATTTATTTGTCATGATTTTAATTATGTTTCCTGAAACACTAATTCAATATAAAATTTGTTTCTTTTTAGATACAAATTTAATTTAAAAAAATTTTCAATCAAGGGTAGGTGAAAATTTCAAAAGCACATATTCCAAGAGGACAGTAAACTGCCATGGTTAAATTGTATCAGCTTGCTTTATTCCTCTGTGTAGATTATTTGACATAAGATATGAAACATTGTAAGTCCTACAATGCAATTATACCATATGATTTGTAAAAGCCCTTGAGCATTAAATTATTTCTGATTTTCTTAACTATATTGAAATATGGCAGAATTTTCAAATTAGTCAAATTCTTTCTTGCCTTCAAAGAATGTGAAACTGATTAGGATGTGATGTTTGTAGAACTTAGCTTTAATCCAAAATAAAAAAAAAAAAATAGATATGCATGGACTTGAGTATACTGACCAACCTAATTTATAGGATAAAAGAAAGATAATAAAAACATTTCTTTATGTTTGTTTTGTGCTCAATTTTATATAGATACTTATTATCTATAATCCACTTAACCCTCACATATTACCATGTGTTACTGTCCCCAATTCATAAAGAATTCTGTTATATAGAGAAGGAATTAGAATTCAAATTCAGATGTATTCGTTCAAATCACCATTCTTTTCTCATTGGTATATATTGGTAGGATTAAAACTACTTGGGGCACCTGGGTGGTACAGTGGGCTAAGCATCCGACCCTTGGTTTCGGCTTAGGTCTGATCTCAGGGTCCTAGGCTTCAGCCATGAGATGGCCTCAGCTCTCAGCACAGAGTCTGCTTGAATTTCTCTCTCCTTTTCCCTCTGCCTCTTCCCCCTGCCCATGCTCTCTCTCTCAAATAAATAAATCTTTTTTAAAAAAATTAAACTACTTGTTAGGAAGAAAAATATTTGATGGATTTTTAATATATTCATAAAATGATTAATCCTCCAGATCCACCTTCTACCCTTCTCTACCTATCTTGGATCTAAGAAGGCTGTGGTATATAGATTGCATTCCTGTAGACTTTCAAGGGGATTTGGCTAATGTGAGTCAGCAGAAGGACATAAGAGTAGGAGAACAGTGGGATCAAGGTATATATTTCCTCTGTTCCCTCACTGCCAGGTCACCATTGGCTGGCTGTATCCAAGGCCATAGTGCATCTTGAGCATCCCTCTGCCTACAGCTTTCATCTCTGGTTTCCAGTAATCTCTCCCTAACCTTGCTTCTTTAGGCCTAGAGTAGTTACAGCTCCCCGCTATCCCTGGGCTAGCTTGATAGTACTGTAACACCCCTTGATGGTTTTCCTAAATGCTATCTATATGTTGTATTTATCACTTTTTTCATGTGCCCTCAATTCTACAGTTGCTAGTCCAGTTATTATCTTCTGGTACTCTTAATAATATAATAAATTTTATTATATTGTACTGTCTTTGATATTTTAATACATGGGATGCATTTATTATTTTTGTGTACATTGTCATGAGATGACATCAGCTATGGATAACATCATAGTACATATTTGACATGGTATGTTTTATTTCTTCCCAGGTAAATGGCAAAAGATTTTTGAACTTTTTCAGGGCCAAATAAAGGTAATAATGTGTTTAGAGTTGCAATCTTTCTAGAATTCTGCCTAGCTAGAAACATACTATATCTATAGAATAACTTATACAGCAAGTAACATTTCTATTTTGTAAGTAAGAAAATTGAAGCCCAAGAAGTTAGAGATCACAGAGCTAAAATGGATATGTCTACATAATGACTCCCTTCTCATTTACACAGTTTCTATATTTCGTGAAGTCCTTAATAGTCTGATATTTTCAGCATCTCAATGTTATTAATAATCCTCTTAATTTCTTTTCAAAATGTTCTTGAAAGTTTGTTTCCACAATTTCTGGAATCATCTCATATCTATGATTTGAGTGAACACTTTCTTTTGCATCCTTTCCTTGCCACAACAGTCTTAACAAAGACTCTTCTGTCCATTCCTTTCTCTGTTAAAAAATGTACTTCAGGATTAATGTGATCAAGTCTATGTATACAATCCTTCTTTGAATTGACGCTTCCATTTTCCTCTGAATTCCTCTTATTCTATATTCATGTGCTGAAATGATGCTTATCGTTGATTTCAATATTTGGTGATTTTACCCCATGAAAATGATGCTGTCACTTGTTACTTATTGACTTTTAAAAACCTTTTAGTACAAAATCAATCAGCTCAATAAATACTGCTTGAGCCTAGAAACTTTTTTTAAAACATTAGAATTTTAATTGATAAAAACTACTTTTGTAGAAACATTCACTTATTTTCAGTCATTAAATATATCAAAAATGATAATTCATCTCACATAATTGAGATATTCACATGTAATTTTTTCAAATAAATCCATGGTGTATATTTCTTATTTATGAAAGAAAATATATATGAAGAGATGCATGGATAACATTTTTTAAATTAAGTTTCTTCTAATATAATAGGCTTAGTGTTGCAAAATAGTAACATGTCATTATTGATAATAGTACAGACATTTCTAATTTGGAGATTAAAAATCACGATAATAAAACAAAATAACTTTGATTTGATTTGTTTTAATTTCCAAAATCATTTACTTTTTGTCTCTTTGATTTAAAACAATTTAATGGTTAGCCAGTAACATTTTTCTAGAATTTCAAACAAATTTTACCTATGTTCAATTCTTAACTCTTTATGACTAATGCATTACTACTTTTGATACATCTCTTGATAATTTGTTGAACTGATTTAGAATAAATGCGACTTAAGAAAGAAATTTTGAAGACCTTTTGTTTCACCTACAACAAAGAAGAGCACTTTTGAGATAAGAATCATCCTATTTTTAATATAAAACATACCTTTCCTTTGTAAATGGGCATAGTTTATATATTTTGAGATAAAATTTTTGGTTATAATTTTTACTTTATTTCTAATATAGGAATAAAATAAAAGTGAATAAATAACTGAAAAATAGTTTCTAGTTGTGCTGCCTTAGTGTTTAACCATATCCATGATGATTTGACTTCCATTATAAAGTAAGACTTTATTACTGTATGACTTCATTAGGCAAAAGACTCCACCCACAGAAGCCAGTTTTTGTTTACATAGGTTATCTGTGTTGAGTATCATTTATACCTCATGTACTGTATGATGGCAAAAAAGATATTCCCTATTTTCATATTGTTTTGGTCTAATAGAGAAAGGTTTACATAGCACAAATTAGAACATTTTGTGACATATTTAACAATAGAAAAGTGTTATATGGATAGTTCAAAAAGCAAATCATTAATTATGATTGAGATCATAGAGATTAGGTTGTAGAGATATAGGTCAAAGTGTTTTGTTTTGTTTTGTTTTGTTTTTTACGAGACTGAGAGTAGGGAAGGAGGGTCAGAAGGAGAGGGAGAGACAGAATCCAAAGCAGTCTCCACATCTGACGCAGGACTCAATCTCATGGCATGGAGATCATGACTTGAGCTGAAATCAAGAGTTGGACATGTAACAGCCTAACCAACTGAGCTACCCAGTGCACCAGGTCAAAGTGATTTTGAGAGGGATTGATGGAGATACAGTATTTTGAAGGATAAAGACAGATAAGAACAGGAAAATGTTTTCTAAGAAGATTGATGCCTGGTGATGAGAAATTAGATGATCCTTTACAGGGAACTCAAAGAGGTTCATCATTGTTAGAAGGCAGATCTCTAGAGGAGTGATGGGAGAAGAAGAAGGAAAGAAAGAGACCAGAAAAATCCCACGGTCTTTTCTAACAAGTTAAGTAGTATGTTCTTTATCCTGCAGGAAAGGAGGACTCCCTGAAGGATTTGAAACAGAGGTGGCATCCTTAGATTACTATTTTAGAAAGACTATTCAAACAACATCTGGAAAGATAGCATTTCCAACAGCATTTGGAAAGACAAACAGCATTTGGAAATACTATTCAAACAGCATATAAGGAATACAATTGGCCGGAAGTTAGAGCACATATAGACAATTTAGAAGGTATAATAAATGCTGAGGTTGGTGATAATGAGAAACAGAGAAATGGACTAAAGTAGAGAGCAGAAATAAGTATTTACTGTTTGGGCCAAGGATTAAAAAAAAAAAAAATAGTTCAGGATGATGGCCTGACTTCTCTGGGTAATTGATGGTACTATTAGAGAAGCAAGTGACTAAAAGAAGAATCTCATCGGGGCGCCTGGGTGGCTCAGTCGGTTGAGCGGCTGCCTTCGGCTCATGTCATGATCCCAGGTTCCTGGGATCGAGCCCCGCGTCGGGCTCCCTGCTCAGTGGAGAGTCTGCTTCTCCCTCTCTCTCTGCCTACTTGTGCTCTCTCTCTATCTCTCTGTCAAATAAATAAATAAAATCTTTTAAAAAAAGAATCTCATCCAGAATCCTGGAAAAGGAATCTAGTTTTATGCACATTGTAAGTGCCAGCAAGCAGTAGAATATAAAGCAAAGATCATAAGCAAGCTTTCTCAAGAATAATCTACTTTTTTAGAATAACGAAAAAGATTAGACAACAAAAACCCAAATTTATCTGGCTGACATAAGAAGGTATTCAAATAGGTATCAAAAATCTGTAAAGCTGTCTAGTCTATTCCCAGGGACCCCATAGGAGAATAAAGCTTTGTGAGAAGCTCTTCTTCACCTGACTTTAACCTCAGCATTGCTGTAAGATAAATTTTTCTAAAGCAAGATCTATTCATATTGTACCTTGGCTAAAAAAAACTCTTAATTTTTTATGGTGTATGATATACAAACTTTTTTACACTCCAGGTGACAACATGGCTTAAAACCTTATCTCCCTTTAGTTCTTTCTACATACCATATGCTACAACACAAATGAAAAACAAGCTATTCCCTGAATAGCCAGTTAATCTTCTCTCCCTGATCTTTTGCCTTTGATTTAGAATGCACTCTCTATAAATCAACCAGTAAAATCCTCCTTGAATATAATCTCCTTCTTGGAAAATCCTTAATTTTCCCTAGTTGCACTTGCTCACTCCATGATTTAACACCATGTTGGTATTGCTGTCACCCCCCCCCCATTATTTACATGTAATAAGATGCATACTATAGTTATTTTTGTGCATTTACTTTATTTCTTTACTACTAAATCAAAATCTTTTTTAGAGCAGAATGGATACTTTTACTTATTTGGCTTTGCTCATAGTATATACTCAATAAATATTTGAAAAAGTCAATTAAATGTAATACAGGTTATATTTAATTGAAAAAAATTAAATGGAAAAATCTACTTCAATTTAAATGCATAATTAATGCCATGTAATTTAAATAATGTGAGATCTTGAACTGGAAATGTTCATTTTATCAGTAAATATGCGAGAGCTATTGTTTACATAAGTATTTTGCCAGTCGTTACATCATATCTCTTTAAGTAAGATTTTTTACTTATAAGGGTTATTGGTGTAGAAATTTAGAGTAAAATTGGTTTCATAGTGAGAAATATACTAAAAATTATGTTATCTTTAATATTAAGTATAAAAACAACACACCAGTTTAAAACTAATGCACATTATATTAATATGTATGTGTAGAATATGTTTTGTGAAGTAATAAAGTTAAAATATGCCAGAATCCATGTATTACGGAGAATAGATTAAAAAGGCTCTAGAACAGACAAAAAAATGTATATAATAATCAAAAGGAATGTTAGATTCCTTGACTTAGAAGACTTAGTGTAAGTTTTTTTGACTTCTTTAAGTGACAGCAACCTCATGAATAAATTCATACATATCTTTCAAGGCTTACTGTGAGGGGGAAGAAACACCATAATGCAAATAGTATATAGTTGACACTCAATAAATCAGATCATTATTATTACTAGTGTATGTTATTAATTCCACTGTTATTAATTCCATTTTTATTACTAATGCCATTCATTATTAATCACTACTAGTGTATCAGTCATATATATGTTCGTATATGTGTGCATATATGTTCGTATGTAAGAGAACATGAAAAATGTTTATCTCTGAAAATAAGATTATAAATGCAAAGTGACTGGCATATTGATATATCAAATGTGTATTTAGAACATAACATAAGCCTATATGTTTTCAGTATTTAAGGTATTTTCTTTTTTTTATAAAGATTTTATTTATTTGATAGAGAGAGACACAGTGAGAGAGGGAACACAAGCAGGGAGAGTGGGAGAGGGAGAAGCAGGCTCCCCGCTGAGCAGGGAACCTGATGTGGGGCTCGATCCCAGGACTGTGGGATCATGACCTGAGCCAAAGAAAGACGCTTAACGAATGAGCCACCCAGGGGCCCCTAAAGTATTTTCTTAATTATATTAATGCGTAATTTCAAAAATTTGAAAAATAATGTGAAAATTGTGATAAATTAGATATGAGTAAAATAATTGCATAAATGCACTTTGCTTTTTAAAATTATACACAATATTTTAGGAAAATAGGCAGTTTTTTAATGAAATGGTTAATACTAAAGTGCCATAAGTCAAAAGGAAATTAAATAGCTATCTGGTAAAAAAATGCAACACCAGACAATGAAATCATCCCCGTAAAATTTAAACATTATTCATTATAGACGGTTTCTATTACCTATTGCGGTCTTTGGTTTGAAATTTATATGTAGCCTAAGATAACATAGTCTTACTAGGATATCCAAAAGTACTATCTATGCTTCTGTATGTTATACATTGTCCATTCAGCTCTAAGAACTTGCTATTCTATCTCTATAGATTCCTCCTATAAGGACCTCTAATTTATGAAGCCCTAAATCGAAGTTTACAACTAGAGATAATGTCAGTTTAAATCCAAACACTGTAAGGTAGTTCTTAAAGAATTAATTTATTTGTAGTGCTTTGCCTTTGTTCTGGCTTTTAAAAATTGTAGTATAGACAAATTGCTTAGGGCGCCTGGGTGGCTCAGTTGGTTAAGTGATTGACTCTTGATTTCAGCTCAGGTCACGCATGATCTCACAGTAGTGAGATTGAGCCCTGCACCAGGCGCTGTGCTGAGCATGGATCCCTGTTTAAGATTCTAGCCGCCCCACCTCCATCTCCCTCTGCCCCTCCCCCACAGATTGCATACCTGTGCACGTGCTCTCTCTCGCTCTCAAAAAAAAAAGACAAATAGCTTTACTTAAAATATTACTGAGTTTTACTTTGTCTTGCTTTTTTACTGGTTTGCTTTGTTTGTTTTTGTTTTTTGCCTTTCTAATCCATAGAGTAAAACCTGTTTATTTTTAACAATTTGAAAATGTAAGAAAATATCCTCTGGAACAAAAATTCTTAGTTCCATCCTCAGTTATTTTATGTAACTTTGAGAAAGCTCATGGGTGTTATTGTTGTGATTGAAAAAATGATATAGGCAGACATTTTTAAAAACACTTTAAAAGTATTAAAGTATTAAATATAGATAAGTATCCAGGCAATTTTTAGATATCAAACTATTTAAATACTATATGTGAAGACCCAAAACTAAGTCAGCATATTCTCATTATTTCTTGGTTATTCTTCAAAATTAAATCAAGAGTAAATACATATTATAAGGAATTATTACCATATATTATTATATGAAATCTAGATGAAACCAAATATATTACAGAAAAATTACATTTAAAAAAGTCAATTGTGTCTTTATGTATCTTCCATTTTCTTCTGAAGTTTGTTTTAGTAGAATAAAAAAGATGATAGTCTTGTTTTAAAAAAATAAAGTTTAATGTTTGGTTTGATTTAGTTATAATAAAAATTACAAAATTATTATATACTCAACCACTATAATACCTATTTAACACCTTAAAGTATACAAATACATGTGATTTTTATAGGTATTGTATACAATATACTGGATACAATATACAGTTATTTTTTTAAAAGATTTTATTTATTTATTTGAGAGAGAGAGAATGAGAGAGAGAGAGCATTAGGGGGGGAGGGTCAGAGGGAGAAGCAGACTCTCTGCCGAGCAGGGAGCCCGATGCGGGACTCCATCCCGGGTCTCCAGGATCATGACCTGAGCCGAAGGCAGTCGCTCAACCAACTGAACCACCCAGGCGCCCCAATATACAGTTATTTTAAGATTTGTGTCTTGTGTGAGCATTACAACAATTTTGTTAGATAAGAATAGAACCTCCCTATGATCCACCAATTGCACTACTAAGTATTTACCCAAAGAATACAAAAATACTAATTCAAAGGGATTCATGCACCCCAATGTATATATCAGCATTATCTGCAATAGCCAAATTAGGGAAACAACCCAAGTGTCCACTTACTGAATAGGTAAAGAAGTGGTATACACACACACACAGGAATATTACTCAGCTATATAAAATGAAATATTTCTATTTGCAATGACATGGATGGAGCTAGAGTAATATGCTAAGTGAAATAAGTCAGAGAAAGAAATGATTTCATTCGTATGTGGAATTTAAGAAACAAAACAAAAAAGCAAAGGGAAAAAAGAAAGAGAGAGAGAGATGAACCAAGAAGCCGATTCTTTTTTTTTTTTTTTTTAAGATTTTATTTATTTATTTGACAGAGAGAGACACAGCGAGAGAGGGAACACAAGCAGGGGGAGTAGGAGAGGGAGAAGCAGTCTTCCCACCGAGCAGGGAGCCCGATGCCGGACTCGATCCCAGGACCCTGGGATCATGACCTGAGCCGAAGGCAGACGCTTAATGACTGAGCCACCCAGGCGCCCCAAGAAGCCGATTCTTAACTATAGAGAACAAACTAACAATTACCAGAGGGGAGGGCGTTCAGGGGATGGGTGGAATAGGTCATGGGGATTAAGGAGTGCACTGGTTGTGATGAGCTCCAGGTGAGGTATGGAAGTATTGAATCACTATATTGTACTTCTGAAACTAATATTACACTGTATGTTAACTAACTGGAATTTAAATAAAAACTTAAAAAAAAAAAGAAGGGCAGATGCATTACTATTTTCTAAATGAGGAAACAGGTTCCTAGCAAGGTAAAATTTGCAAGAGAACCTAACATATAGAGCAAAGCAGGAAATTCAGAGCCTAAGTGTGGCAAAATTTCAGGATATCCTGAAACTTTAAGGATTAATATTACCTATGGACTCAATGTACAATTTGGTCTTTATTTTCCAGTATATTTATTTTTTAATTATAGAATATTACATGTAATTTTGGTTGCTACCCAAAAGGAATGAGAGAGGGCATAAATAAGTAATCAGATATGTCAATAAATGTAAAACATGGAATACATTTTAAAAATCATGAAAAATTTAAATTTGTTTTTTGTGAAGAGATTTTAAAACGTTGAAATTATTCATATATATATAAATAAATGTATTTATATATATATAAATGACAGGCACTCTTTGCATATAAAGTGTTAACATAATCAGGAGATTAATATGAAATAAATAAGTTAACAGCCAGCATTGTTAACAGCCAGTATTTGTTACTGTAGAATGTAAATAAAGTCAAGATCCCACTGATCTCATTTCTCCATTGCTTGGAACTTCTGAAAGGACTGACACCTACTTGCTAAAACTTCTGCGCATAGTTATGGATTTGGCATATTTAACAGTGATGTAAGATACAGATGTACAAATTCCTTCTTAGGGCTCATTTTAATTTCTTACTCAGGCTCATTTCTTTCTTCCTTCCTTTCTCTCTTCCTTTTTTCTTTTCCTTCTTCCTTCCTTCCCCTTTGTTCCTTCCTCTCGTCCTCCCTTCCTTTCTTTCTTAGAGATGGAAGCCATAAGTGTGTTTTTTAGCATTTTTTTTTTTCTATCTCTTGTATTTGTTCAGGTCCTATAGTGGAGCAGGGCCTCTCAAATTTTCCAAATCATGGCATACATGAAAAATGATACCAGCACCATATGTTGGGGGAGATCGAGGAAGTCTTTGGAGACTGGATTGGGGCATTGGCTACCAGGGTTCCTGCTGCTGCCCCAGGGCCCAGTGAAGAGGAAACTATCTCAGCATATTTCTAATCCACCTAAGGTACCAGTTCAAAATTGTTGGTGGTATTTAAGAATGTGGGATTTGGAATTTTCCAGAGTTTCACATCTAGGCATTGTCACTATTTGTATGACCTTGGATAAATAACTAATCTCTTTGACACTTACTTTTTACATATGTAGAACAGAGATGATGAGGATAACTATTTAAAATCTGGCTGTGGTGATGATTAGATCGGAATGTACATACCTTAGCAAATTACTTGGCATGAAGGTCCTAAGCCCTCAGTTAAGTTTGGCCTTAACCTGCCCTGTCCCCTCCAGTTCAGATGTTTGGACCAGAATGGGAAAGGGCTGCTCCAGGTCTGTTGAGGACTTAGAGATGAGCTAAGTCACAGAAATAGCATGCAAAGCACACGAAGGAAGCAAGCAAGCATCTTTCATTGACTTCCTAATGAAATCTGTTTGTGGGGCAAGAACAAGTTATTTGTTTATTTATCTAGGCTCATCCCAATTTGATGCTACTGCCTTTGTTTCTAAAGATTATGCTTTAAGTTTCTGTCAGCTCTCACTGTATTTTGGCCACTGAAAATCAGATCTCTTTCCTCTGGCAGTAGAACTTCCCCATTGATCTATCTTTGATACTTTGATAATGTTGCCCTCGTGCTTCTCATACATCTCAATAAAGGAGAGTGGTATTTTCAATCATGAATTCAATTATCATCGTTTTCCTCAGTTTATAATCAGCAGTAGCCTTTAATGTTTGAGAAGATTTGCTATGCGAGCTCTATGATATTTACAAAGAGAAAGACAAATGCACAGGGAATGGAGGAGAATGTTAGAGCTCAAGCAGTGATCTAATTTAATACATTCATTTACAAACAAGATACGTGTCCTAAATAGGAGAGATTATTTGCTGGAGATCATATATATTGAGTGGCAGAACGAGGTCTAAGACCCGGACCTCTCATCTCAGTGGGTTAGTGCCTATCTTTCCTATTTTATGCTTGCCTCCTTACAGGACGAAATAAAGTTGCCTTTACAAGGTCTGCCATCAAAAGGACACAAACCCTGGATTTAAAGAGTAGTCATGGAATTCTGACAGCTTACTCTCTGAATTTACAAAGTAGAGCACCGGGAAAATGTGCATTTTTTACACATTTGTAATTTCATATATGAATGAAAAAATTCACAAAATTTTTAGATATAATTTACATATAACATTGTAGAATTTAAAGGTATACAATGTGTTGGTTTGATACATTTATATATTGTAATATGATTACCACTGTAGCATTATCTAACACCTCTGTCACATCATATAATTACCATTTTGTGTGTGTGTGTGTTGAGTACAAGTAAGATTTAGTCTCTTAACAACTTTGGAGTTTATAATACAATATTGTTGACAATAATCTCTATGATGTGCATTAGGTCTTCAGGAGTTCTTTCTCTACTATTTGTAAGTTGTAAGTTTGTGCCTTTATGTAACATCTCTGTATATTTGTAAAGGGGCATCAGCAATGTGGATGGGATAGATGGTACCTGTTTATGAGGGTGTTATCATAATAATTCAAGTAGGAAAAAGAAACAGTGGTGTAAGAAATACCTCCACAGCTACCTTCTGTTTGCACTATCCATTTGTTATTTACTATGTGTCACTCACTGTGTTAAACTGTTTATACAAATCTCATCTAATAATCACAACGATCAATAATGAAGTCTTACTATTAACCTCATTTTAATGATGAGTAAATTGAGACAAGATGAAGAGGTTAAAGGACATGGTCCATTTCATCAAGCTGTAAGAAATAAAGTCAAAATTTGTACCTATGCCTGTCTGATTCCAAGTACAATATTTCTATGCCTATGCATACTGTGTCACAAATATTAGACTATTTAAAAGAAGCCTTGGAGAAGAGTGAATTTGTAACCTATTTTTGACTCTTAAAAAATATGTATCATATGTCTTTCCACAGTCCTGTTTATATATTGAGGTGTATTTTTTTTTTTTTTTGTCCTTCAAATGGCCCCTAAAGTTCTGAATCTTGAAGAAAAACTTTCACAAATTTTTCAAAGAAGGAGTGACACTGCTCAGGTACTCAGGCTAGACATAAGATCATTATGTTTTTGCACCTTCCCTATCTTATCACTATCTCAATTGGGTCTTCTTTGTGCTTTTAATGCCTGAAATAGGTCTGTGCTGGTCACTTGTAAATGCAGAGTCAGAAGTTATATACCTTACATATCATGGATCAAGACTGACAAGCTTTACAATGCAAATTTATCAGAAACGTATAAACAATATTTTTTTACATTGTGCTTGAAAGCAGTTTTTAACGTTTGTTTATCTTTAATTTTCTCTGCATTGAGAAAAAAAGGCAGATGAAAAAATCAGTTAGATCCCATTATATATAAAATACTAGAGAATTTACACTAATAAGATAATGTTCATTTCTGGTGAGTAGGATTACCGGTGACATTATTTTCTTCTTTTTTTTTAATATTTTCTAATTTCCTAAAATAATCATTATTGTTATGAATCATATATTGTTTACAATCAGTAAAGCAGTTTAAAGTAATTGTCAACTTTCAATTAATGTTTCCTTCAAAGTTGCACATTTTGTATCTTCCTCCCCCTCTTCCGTTTCCTTATCCTTTTATTTCTTCTGTGTTTTTTCATGTAAAGCTTTATTTTGCTCATGGCTAGTGACTAGTTGGAGAAAAACATAATAAGACATATGGTAGCTACATGTAACCATAAAAATATGAAAAGAATCACAGCCCTAAAGTTAAAGTGACAATTCCTCCTTGCCTATCATGTTGGTACAGTGTCCATTAACCCTTTTCTAATATTTTCCATTCTGATAATGATAGCAAGGCACATAAATTACCAAATGAAAACTACCTATTTTCTACAAGAATCAGCACAGTAAAACTATAACATATCTTTGGTTTATTTACCTATCTCTAAGATCCTAAGTAGGCATTTTATTTGGAAATATATTCTAGGGAGATAAAATGCATGAAGTAGAATCACTAGATTAAATAATTATATTGTAAACTACCAGAGGGAATGAGCTGCTTATGAGGTGGCATAAAACCAACAAAATTTCAAGCACACAGATTATAAGTGACCAAGTGACACCAGTTTTAAAGTCTCAACAATGGGTGACAAATAAATTTTCTTTGCCAGAACATTTCTATTCATGTGAGACAGGAGGGGGAAAAAAAGAAAAAAAAAAAAAAAGAAAGAAAAAAAAAACTTTAAGAACTCCAACGAAACAATAGAAATGACTAAACTAAAACACAATAGAGAAGACTACTTAGGTGGAGGACAATAAAATTGAGAATAAATTTGTAAAATAAAGTGAATTGTGAGATCTCAGCTTTATATGGTAAAATTAGCTCTTTATAGTCAAGCCATTTTGTAATATATTTCAAAAGTAGTACATATTTTGAGTGAACAGGTTTGACAGATTACATAGGGTATATTTACCAGATAATTATGAATAATAAATTTTAATGTCTCTGAAATAAAATGTTTGTTGAAAGAAGGTTTCAGATGTATTTTGTTATCTTGCTTTTCTTTTAATAATCCAGTTGTCTAGTGCTGCCAAAATTAAATGAGCAAAAAAAAAAAAGATAAAATGTAGGGTTGCTTACTATCCCTGCCTAACAAGAGGAAACTGAACAAAATAACTCTCAAAGTTCTTCCTTTTTACTTAACTCTAAAGTCAAAGAAAGATTTTAATGATGACACTAAGAATTTTGGTATCTACTAGATGCTTCAAATTTGAAATTTTCAAACCCATGTTCTTCCACATATGTAAATTGTACCACATCCATCCTTTTGTACAAGTAGAAACCTGTACGTGATGTCTGACACCTCTCTCTTCCCTCACCTCCTAACTTCCTACATTGGATTAATCACCTAATTCTCCATGTCTAAATCACAGACTCCAGATTCTTCATATAAGGTAGTGATAAGTCTTACCTGGAGCACTGAGCTTCCTAGGTGTCTCACTTCGTATATTCTTGCCTTATTCCTATTCATTTTTCACATTAAACAAAAAAAGCTGTAGGATATTCCTACTTAAAAAAAAAAAAAAATCTTTCAATTTTCTTTTTACACAGAATAAAATGCAAACACACTGCAGTGCCATACATAACTTTATCTGATCTGGCCCCTATCTGGGTCCACACCTCATCTTGAATTTAACTCCTTTTCTTTCTCCATGAACAACCACATGCTGGCCTCTTCTCAGTCTTGAAAACTGGCTAATCTCTTTCTGGCCTACAGCCTCTGTGTGGTCCTGTTCTTTCTGTTTCAAAATTTCTCCTTCTTCTAACTTTCTTCATACCCGCTACCCAACCACTATCTGACTGATTCCCAAAATGATGCTCCCTTTGCTCACTTCGGGTCTTGCTTAAAAATAGGAGTGGTGGAAAACTGTGGCAGTTACTCAAAAAATTAAACATACAGTTACCCCATGATCGAGAAATTTCACTTCTGGGTATATACTCCAAAGAATCGGAAGCAGGGACTCAAACAGATATGTGTACATCAATGTTCATAAAGCATTAGTTAGCCAAAAGTTGGAAGCAACCCAAATGTCCAGCAGTACATGAGTGGATGAACAAAATGTAATATATACATAAAATGGAATCTTATTCAGCCTAAAAAGGAAAGATTTTCTGATACTTGCTTCAAAAACACTATGCTCAGTAATATACGCTAAGTAAAATAAGTGAGACACAAAAAGACAACTATCATATGATTCCACTTATATGAAATAAATAGAAAGTAGAAAAGTGGTTACCAGGGACTAAGGTGGGGGCATTGGAGTGTGGGTGAAGAAGCGGAGTTATTATTTAATGGGCATAGAGTTTCATTTGGAACGAGGAGAAAGTTCTGATAGTGTTGATGGTTGCACAACAATATGAATATAGTTAACGTCACCGAATAATACACTTAAATATTGTTAAATGCATGTTACATATATTTTATCACAATAAAAAAAACTAAAATATCACAGAGGCATTCATTTAAAAAAATTCTCAGCAAACTTTTCCCTTATTAAATTTATCATTAAATATTTAAAATATTTAAAATCTATAATTGTATATCTGTTTTTCCTCCTTTTATTAGTAAATCTTTCCTGTATTAGCCTTTAAGTTCCATGAGAGTGGGAGCCTTGGTTTCTGTATTTTGGGTCATATTGTTCGTTTTTAGTTTTCCACTGCCCACTTTGTGCCAAGCACCAATAGCCACTGAGTAAATATCTATTAAGTGAGTGGATAAAACCTGCATATCTGATACAATTTTTTAAATAAACATTTTATTTTGGAATACTTATAGATTTACAAAGAATTCTCATATACTCCTCTCCCAATTTCCCCTTGTGTTAACATCTTATATTGCCATGATACTTTGTCTAATTAAGAAAAGCAATGTTTTGGGGCCCCTGGGTGGCTCAGTCATTAAGCATCTGCCTTCGGCTCAAGTCATGATCCCAGGGTCCTGGGATCGAGCCTCACATTGGGCTCCCTGCTCCGCAGGAAGCCTGCTTCTCCCTCTCTCACTCCCCCTGCTTGTGTTCCCTCTCTCGCTGTGTCTCTCTCTGTCAAATAAGTAAATGAATAAAATCTTAAAAAAAAAAAGGAATGTTTCTATATCACTATTAAATAAACTCCACACTTTATTAGGATTTCTCTATCTTTTCCACTAAATTTGTTTTTCTGTCCCAGAACCCAATCCAGTAAGATGGTATTTTTGATGGTACCGATACAAAGTGATAGTTTTCTAAATCACCATAGTAGGTTCCTGAATAAGACTGTAATATTGTGAGGGAAAAGGAATATATATGCACCTCACATTATCATAACACAGATGCATCATTTCTCAGTACTGTCTTGGGGGGACTGAGTTTTTTGTTTATTACATAGTATTATAGTTTTCTTTATTTTCCAAGTCGGTGTTTGTTTATATAAAGAAAAAAAAAAAAAACTTTTCCTTTAATTAATCTAAAAAAAAAAAAAAAAAATCCTAAGGGGCGCCTGGGTGGCTCAGTCGGTTAAGCGACTGCCTTCGGCTCAGGTCATGATCCTGGAGTCCCGGGATCGAGTCCCACATCGGGCTCCCTGCTCAGCAGGGAGTCTGCTTCTCCCTCTGACCCTCCTCCCTCTCATGCTCTCTGTCTCTCATTCTCTCTCTCGCAAATAAATAAAATCTTAAAAAAAAAATTAAAAAAAAATCCTGTCTTTGGAATTATAATTTAGCACTCAAAAGTTGTTTTTTGCTTTTTTCCTTATTTTTAAAATACAATTCCTCTTCTTTCTTTCTTGCAACTTAAGCATTTACATCTAGACATCCACACACCACATGCTCCGATTCTTGCAGATTGGCACACTCAGTAGAGCAAATAGGCGTGGAAGATTCTAGCTGCAGCGTCTGTGAGCAAATGCTGCACAAAACCAAGAACATTTTCCAACAGCTGGACACCAGTTTGAAGACATCCGAGAAATCACGTGAACATCATATATTTTAGAGACAAGTGTCAATGCCAAGTTTTTTTGTTGGAAAAGCAAACAGTTCTCTCTACTACTTTCTTCTCCCTTAAACAAAAACGCCAACACCAAGCTGTGTTTTATATGTATTTATCCAGAAGTTTTAATAAAAAAATGATTTTTAAAAGATCTCAGAGGTTTTGCCTAAAAAGAAAAATCAATACCAACATTACAAAACTTGTTAAACTTCATAATTTTTTATATATTTGTTGGCAAACTAAGATTTTAAGTACCTAAATGAAACAATATTTTCTAATTTGACAAGCAGGAATTTTATTGTAACCATAATAGGAACAACTTGCTACTTCATTAATGTTCAATGATTTAGAACAAAATAACAATGTTAAATCTAAAACATGAAATTTTTAAGTGCCATTTTCTCTTTAGATATTCCAGATATATGTTAAAAAGAACATCTTTATTTTTTTCAAAGAAGTCATCATCACCAGTATATTCTGAAAGAAATAGAATTTTAAATGTAACTAAAAATAAACTCATTATGTTGCCCAAATTGTATTATAAGGCACACTTCAAAAATCCTTTTCTGTTTAATTTGGGAAAAAAAAAAAAAAAACAACTACTCTAGAAAAATATTATAGCCAAGAGCAGGTATTTGGAATTTCAAAGAGTTTAAAAATAAGGGGGGAAAGTGAATGCATTTAAATAAAACAATTCTAATACATGTTTTAATAACAACTGTTTAAACGTATATTTAAACCTGAAAAGAAAAAAGAAATTTACTGCAACTTATTTTAAAGATATGTTACAGTACCAAAGTAAATAATAGAAAAGAAAATGCTTAGAAATAGAAATAAAAACTTTATATGAAACTCAGATATTAACATCTAATATATTCCATTTGTTCTTCATGTTACAACATTAACTTTTAGGTTTGAAAGGAATATGCAACACTAAAGTCATATTAAAGATATATATTATGGGCAGAAATATGTATTCAAATTATAACTGATACACATGTATATGGATTTTGGCCAATTTCCTAATTTATCTGATCCTCTGTTCTGGAATATTGGATATATTAGTATTTCTCCCATATGATTATTCTAAGATTTACAGTGAGATTATGTATATGTCTTCCATACTCTATTTATTTGAGAGAGTGAAGGAAAGAGCACAAGCGAGGGGAGGGGCAGAGGGAAAGGGAGAGGCAGACTCCCCACTGAGCAGGGAGCACTTTGTGGGGCTGATCACAAGACCCTGGGATCATGACCTGAGCTGAAGGCAGACACTTAACCAACTGAGCCACCCAGGCGTACCTTAGGTATTCTTTTAGTAATATATTCCATATTTAATTTTCGCTCAAAGCTATCAAACAAATTGGTGCTCCTCAGCTATGTAAATCAAGGTAAATCATATGTATGACTTCCTAAATGGAATAAATGTACCAGTAAGGATTTTTAAATAATTATAATATTTAATTTACATCCAAAGCAAGATTATATAAAAAATACTCTAAAATAAGATGAACCCTTTGTCTATATGCATGATCCAATCAACTATTATCACCGAAGATTCAATTGCAAAAAATGCAATAAAATCTGCCTCGGGGCGCCTGGGTGGCTAGTCGTTAAGCGTCTGCCTTCAGCTCAGGTCATGATCCCAGGGTCCTGGGATGGAGCCCCACATCAGGCTCCCTGCTCAGCAGGGAGTCTGCTTCTCCCTCTCCCATTCCCCCTGCTTGTGTTCCCTCTCTCGCTGTGTCTCTCTCTCTCAAATAAATAAATAAAATCTTAAAAAAAAAAAAAAATCTGCCTCAAAATGCCTTTCACCTGATATTCTAAATGAATTCTAAATGTTAACACAACATTTCCTTTTCTTTACATTATTGATGTGGTTAGTCATATTCAGCTCAGCTCTTCTTAATAAGCTGGTACATTAACTTACTTTCTGAGGCTGTATATCTCTACTTCTATTCTAACAGGTGGCCATTCTTCCAGCCCACTCAGTGTAAATAATTGCTACCACATCAAGAGGCAAAAGGTTTTTGTACTCAGCATATCTTCACCTCACCTCAGAAAGAGTATGGGGAATAATGCTCTGCTTTCTTTTGTGTCTTTCCCTTGGAGAAAAATGCCCTCATCTCACATTCTCTTAAACCTACCAAGGTTTTATACATTGCATAACTTGGAGACATATAAAGAAAACTAGCATGTTGTAAGTTAAAATAATGAAGAATAGCTGTCTTCTATTTTCAGTATTAACTAAGTACTTTTATTCTATGTGATATTCCCTTATAATACAATGTAAAATGGCAACAAATTTTCTACATCACATACTAATCTGATCTATTTATTTAAAAATTATAAATTCACATTGAGTCAGAGATTAAATATAAAATAGTGAGAGATCATTTAGTAGAAGAGCTCATTCAAAAAAATAAAAGAGCTCATTCATAGAAGGACCAATATTATGCTAGAATCCTTTAAGATGGCTTTTAGTATATGTCCTTTTGAAACAGAATCAAGTATTTCTCTCATCTGTGCTATAACTCATTATTCAAAATATCAGATAATGTTCCTGGATATAATTTAGTATATATTTTCAGGTTTTAGTAATGCAGTAATTTCACTTTTATTTCTTGAAATGTTTCAACTGCTAGATACAAAAGAATTCTGACACCATGTTCTTTTCTTTGAGTTTGGGTATTAAGGCAATATTGAACATAAATGCACTTTCAATATATACTTAGAATTTAAGTGATTTGAGAGGTCAAATCTTCGGAACTTTAAGGTTTATATGTTTCTTCATTAAACTGCTTAGTTTGAACTTGGGCTAAACCTAGGATATTTGGGACCACTTATAATTCATGGTCTTTATGATGGAGGAGCCAAAAAGAGCAACACCCACCCAAACTAAAGCTTTCCTATAATATATTACTTTCCTTTATTAACAAAAATTAAATAAGCAGCACCTGGATACTAAATTCTGTGCTATGTACAAATACCCTGCTATATTAGGGATTAAATTCTTATAACAACTCTTGGATTTTTTTCATTCTTTGTAATCCATAAGATCCTAGGATGGATGTCTATTTTCATATTAAAGAATATCTGTAACAATATCAATATGTACAGTGTTCAAATATAATAACAATTCTACACATACTTATGTTTTTTATTACATTTAGACGTAATGACCAAGAAGGTGGTTCAAGATAGCAGCATAGGACGATCCTGAACTCACCTCCTCCCATAGAAACAACAAATCTACAGCTACATATGAAGTAAATCCCTCTGAAAAAGACCCAATAACTAGCAGAACAGCTTTTCCACAACAAAGGATAAAAAGACCACGTCAAGATGAAAAGGAGAGACAGAGACTTGGTCTCCCCCAAATCCCACTCCCACTGCAGCAATCCACAATTGAGACGTATTTCAAAAAGACAGACTTTCTCCCTGAGGAGCACAGTTTGTGCCCCACATTAAGCACCTCAGTTCCCGGGACCTGCACCAAAGAGACAAGTCCTCAAGATGTCTGGCTTGAAAACCAATGGGTCTTACATCCAGGAAAACTATATGACTGTAGGAAATGGAGATTCTGCTATTAAAGGGCTCATCTACATACTCACTTGTCCTGGGACCCAGCACCAAAACAGCACTTTGGAAAGTGCCTAAACTCACAGCTAACATTATACTCAATGACAAGAAAACTAAAGCTTTCCCTTTAAGATCAAGAATAAGACAAGGATGCCAACTCACACCACTTTTATTCAACATAGTAATAAGTATTTGAAGTCCTAGCCAGAACAATTAAACAGGAGAAAGAAATAAAAGGCATCCAAATTGGAAAGAAAGAAGTAAAACTTGTGGAAACCATGATTTTATATACAGAAAACGCTAAAGAGTCCACAAAACAAACAAACAAATACCTGTTAGAACAGATAAACAAATACAATAAAGTTGCAGGGTATAAAATCAATCTATAAAAATCTGTTTTGTCATATATAATAACAACAAAATATCAGAAAGAGAAATTAAGAAAACGATCCCATTTACAATTGCATCAAAAATAATAAAATACGTAGTAATAAATTTAATCAATGAGGCGATGATGATTATTATTATTTCTCAATGTATACAAATATTGAATCATGTCACATACCTGAAATTAATATAATGTATGTCTATGTCTATTATACTTCAAAAAAAAAAAAAGACATGATGACCTATGTATTTAGATATTCCTCAAATGTCATTCTAGTAACAAAATCAACATCCTTCATAACAGTATGAAATGTCATTTCCAAAATCATTTTTTTAAAAAATTCCTCCCTAAATGTGTCATTAGATTCACCTGCTTTCTGGATATGATAATATAATTCCCTGGCAATGGCTCCCAAATTTTAGCTGGATATTTTGTTACAATCAAGTACAATAAGCTGTATCTTATTACTTCCAGTAAACAGATTTATTGTTGCAAGTGTAATTTTTCATTAACCAGAGGTTACAATATTCATTGGTCATTCAACAACACATACATTATTCACTCTATGAATGTGGGAATAATACAAAATTATATGAAAGATATTTTAAAAAGACAAATGTTGGTGCTTTATTCTGGAATCATTATATATATTACTCAATATGTTTCAGTATTTATATGTAATTAATTAAATTATAAAAAATAAGAGTCAGTGACAGATCTGAAATTATCAATAAAAGTAAACTTGATTCAGCATACTTTATTTCCAAAGAGTGAAATTATATTTTGTACAAACTTTTAAGAAGAAAGTTTAAATGAAAAAATTACTTTTTAAAATCTTGATTCAAAGAAAGCATTCCTTTATATAAACATACACCCTAATTCCATAACTTATTTTCTATTGTTTTGATCTCAGAGATGACAGAATATTTTATCATTTTATTTTGTTGATGATTTCTTTTTATGTGAGTGATATTAATTTGACTTCAGAATTTCATGTTTGTCTTTATCAATAAAGTGTCACTTAATACCAGACATAATAACAGAAATAGATGTGAGCCTTTTATTTTTTTGTGGAATACAGATCATTACTTGCTGTAATGATTGCATTCTACTCTATTTAAAACAAGTAAACAGAAAATGTATACTTCTTGGTGTTTAGAAATTAAAATATAAAGGTCACAGGATGGAGATTTCTATTTAATTTCATGTTTTAAAGATTTTATTGTAAACCCATTTTGCTCTTAGATCCAAGAGAAGTTTTGAGGATTGTGTTTGAGCTTTTCTAGTTTTCCCATGATATAGTGCGTATGATTTTAAAATATAAGAAAAGTAATCCAAATCATTTTCCATAAGCTTTGTAACTCCCTTCACAGACCAAAGAATTCTTGATTCCAATCCCATTATTCTGCTCTTTTGTTATAAAATGGCTATTTATGGCACTACTTTTAAAGAATAGGCTACTGGGTCTTGAAGTTCTGGATTGAGACACTATTTTACTTAATATTTTCATCATGCCTAACAACACAAGGGCAATAGTCAAGTTAGCTTCGTAATAGCCAGAAGAAATGCCTCTAATCCAATTGGTCACAGGGCAGCTATCACCAAAACCAATTTCTTTATAATTAAAAGGTGCTCCCAGGCACTGTAAAAACTTGGAAGTTGCCCACGGATTTGGGAGAAGAATGGGGATTTTTTTTTTTTTTTCATAGACAGAAACCACATTGAAGCCATTTCTGAAACACACTGATAAGCTTTGCTTTTGAATTTATATTAAAGAGCTCAATAGTTGCTACCTGTGAGAACAGCTCACACTTCTAAACTGACTCATGTCCTGTAGAGATTAAGGACAGAGGCCTCTAGAAGATTAGCATGTCGCTTGGTTTAAGTGACATACAATCCATTTTATTGACATGGACTCCATCCTGCAAAACAAGCACTTTTTGACTGAAGCATAATGAAAATGTGGTGGGCCTTTATAGTCCAGCACACAGTACGTCTTTACACATTCGTGCTAGCTGATGTAGGCCGTGTCTGTAAATGAAACCAGCAGTCCTCATAAGCGATGGTGTGTAGGCACATTCCGCAGAATACTAATTCAGTGGAACATACCCAAGAAGCTTTACATTACTTTTTAATTTTACCCAAGTCTTACTATGGTTCAAAGTTATTAAGCTGTATTCATTGAATTCGGCAGGCTATTACTTTGCATTGTTACGATTCCTATTGCATCTCGGCATTCAATTGTGAAGCCAAACAGGCTTTGATTTGATTTCTAATTGTTTTCAGCAACTTGAACCTGAGTTGTTGCTTCTGTGTAGAGCAGAAAGAACATCAGTGAGTAGGTGAAGAGTTCTCTCATTTTACTTTTAATGCCATTCTAACACAAAGTGTGGTCTGGATTCTACCTCTGTTACGATAGAGCTGCATAACAGAGATGTGAAATGCTACTGAATTTAAACTAACTACATTGGAGAGCTGACATTTTATAACGTTTCTGCCAGCTGCCTGAACTCCATTATTATGAGGAAATAACCTTGTGTTAACACCTTGGGAAATAATTCTACCACGCTTTCTCTTTTGTTTTTGATCTGTAGCATAAAAACACTGCATGTGCTGAGGTTGAAACGGATCAGAGAGCTGGCCTACTATGCCATTATGGGAAGATCTCATTAGAGAAAACATATGACACAGCATGAAAACCATCATATCCATAAACTGTATCCACTACTTCAAAATTGTTAGAAATACATTGACATCGGAGGGGGAGACGGACCATGAGAGACTATAGACTCTGAGAAACAAACTGAGGATTCTAGAGGGGAGGGAGTGGGGGGATGGGTTAGCCTGGTGATGGGTATTAAAGAGGGCACATACTGAATGGAGCACTGGGTGTTATACGCAAATAATGAATCATGGAACACTGCATCAAAAACTAATGATGTAATGTATGGTCATTAACATAACATAATAAAATAAAATAAAATAAATAGAATGTGCAAAAAGAAAAGAAATGCATTGACAGAGATAGAGGGTAAAGAAAAAAATGACATGTTGTACCACACTTTATATTAGTCACTTTAAGTTAAATTACTTTAACTTAAAACTTCAATTGCAGTAACATAGTAATAAAACTAGGTCATACATGTGAATTACAATAGAAAGGTCCTTTTTTAAGTATCCGTTATTTTTGCAATACAGTAATTTTGGTTATTTTTCCTAATGGAACATAGCTTTGGTTTATTTTTTTATTTGTTTCCTCCTTCACTTCATTTATTACATCAAATGTAGAAGGTAATTCTTAAATCTGCTTAGCCCCTGAATACTTGTAAACAATTGCCACCAGTTCTTGCTTCTAGTTTACTTTCATCTATGAGAAACAAAACTGCTCAGCAGAACAACTAAATCTGAACAGGTGAGAAGAGACTAGGTCACCTGAAATAAGCCCTTTGCATTTGATAGACCTTTCAGTTTAATCCTTCAGCAGTGAACCCTGGAGAGCATGGCTGGCTACTTTCCTTGGTCTTCTTGGGATTTATTCTGATTTAGCTCTATCTTTGACTGTTGTTCGATACAGCCCACTGTTTCTAAGGAATTTATCCCATGAGATACACAGTTATTTTGTGGATGCTGTAGTTCACCGGCACAGTATAGTCAAAGGAAATAATCACCAGATCACGGAGGAATTGGGAGTTTTGCCATAAACCAGACAAATGCCACTTAACGCCTCTGAGACTCAGTTTCCCTGTCTATAAAATTAACAGCCTTCATTATATGAGACTTTCTGGTAATAAAATTCCATCATGAACCTTCGCTTCCAGCCTCAAATGAAATCAGAAGTATCTTTGAATAAGTTGATAGTGTCAATTTTTTGGCTATTTCATGATAGCACCCTTTCAAATTATCTACACAGCTCATTCCAATGATTTCATCAACCATGAGTCATTCAACTAGCAGAATGGAAGTCCACGCAGTTCAACAACCTTAGGATTTTTTAGGTCTTAACTTTTAGGGGCTGTTTGCTTGACACTTAACTGACTGAGCCACTCAGGCGCCCCTTTCCATCCAAATATTTTCTTTTCAATTAATGGGGAATTGGGGGAAATTGTCTGGGACTCAAAAGGTTGAGTGCTGGCCTTACATGACAAGGTGAGGGTAGAATGTTCTGAAGTAAAGTGAGACTTTCAGAGAAATGATCAGGAATTGCAATATTTCTTCTCTCACTGTCAGCAATTATATTCATAGATACCATTTGTTGTGTATGTAAAAAGCATTCTGATCCTGCAATATCTCATACCATCATCCCCTAAATGTCTCCCCCACCAAATAAAAAAAAAAAAAAATCGCCCAGACATTCACAGAATTTTGCCACATAATGACATAGTAAAATGGAGAGAATAAGGATGGGGAAGTATATAGGATGATGACAAACTTGTCATTGTTTCATTACATGATAATATTCAGCACATGTTAAAATCTGAGATTATAAATGCTAATACAAATGCATATAAAGATACATATTTAAAGCAAAATCTTGCAAAATGCCTTTATATATACTGAAAATTTATACAACAGTCCTACATAAAATGGTAACAGGAATAAACTCTGAGTAGTGATAATGTGGCAGGCTGAGGAAGAAAATATTCACTTTGGCTCTATATACTTATAGATATATATTAGAATTCTAATAGTATCACTCTTATAGGTGCAACAAAGTAGAGAAAAATTTATCAACAAGAAAGAATTTCTCTTAACTTTTTTTTTCTTATTTTTGCAATGAGAAGGATATTGTTGAAGTAGTTGGAAATAGAATGTGAATTTGTCTCCTGAGAACTCCTCCTCCACCCAAGATCTAGATGTTGGCAACAGGGGAAGTGGGGGAAGTTATAAGGCCAGGGGAGTAATTTTGTTCCTTACTCTTAAAACAGAGCATAAACTCAAGGAAAAGAAATAGCAGAATCTGTGAAGAACTAGTTAGATAGAAAGAAGGCATTTGAAATTTGGAGGTATAATAAAACCTCACAAACTAGAATAGTAAACAGATATTTTAAGAAAAAAACATTTGAGCTGTTGCATTATAAACCCTTCCCTGTCATCTTGAAATTTCTATTTAAATCTAAGATGCTCATCGTCTGGGGACATTCTATCTCCCTACCTATGTATCAATTGACACCAATGAAAGGGATGAATACTTTTTCTCTGGGATGACATGCCACCCCAAAAAAATAACATGTGACTAAGAGATCTGAAGTGTATACCGTAGGAGCATGATTCCCTATAAACATATTGACACCCAGGGAAGTCTGAAAATTACCGAAAGAGGCAGTTTTAGGCAAATCTATTTAAGTTTCACAGGGCAGAGTGAACATATCTGTTATATTAGTTGCATTAAAAAAAAATCAACTAATGAAATTTAAGCTTCTTTTTTAAAAATAGAAGAAATCTTGGATGTAATCACCATGAAAATGAAAAACAAATTGAACAATGATAAAATACATAATTCTATTAAAAAACGGGAAATCATCCACTCTGGGATCGAAAGATGAACAACAAAACCTCTTCTACATTTCCTCCTGGGTAAAGAGGGGGAAAAAAGCATATGGGGGATAGAGAGCATGGTAAAAAAATGGAGTAAGAGTGTAAACTGGTCCTTTGTTGTTGTTTCAACTATCTTCAGCGCATCTTCACCAGGAGTAGTTTCCACCTCAAGAAACCACTTTGTTTACTCATCCATGAGAAGCAACTCCTATTCTGTTAAAGTTTTATCATGAGATTGCAGGACTTCATTCTCATCTTTGCATCTACTTCTAGTTCTAGTCCTTTTGCTATTTCCACCACATCTGCAATTACTTCCTCCACTGAAGTCTTGAGCCCCTCAAAAATCATCCATGAAGGTTGGACTCCACTTCTTCCAAACTCCCATTAATGTTGATATGTTGACCTCTTCCCATGAATCGCATGCATTCTTAATAGCATCTAGGATGGTGAATCCTTTCCAGTAGGTTTGCAATTTGCTTTGTCTGGATCCATCACAGGAATCACTGTTTATGGCAGCTATAGCCTTATGAAATGTATTTTTTAAATAATAAGATTTGGAAGTCAAAATTATTCCTTGATCCATGGACTGCTGATCTAATGGATGTTGTATTAGCAGGCTGGAAAACAACAATCTCATTGTCCATCTCTGTCAGAGCTCTTGGGTGACAACATGAGTCGTCAATGAGCAGTGCTATTTTGAAAGGAACTTTTTTTTTTTTCTGAGCAGTAGGTTTCAACAGTGAGCTTAAAATATTTAATAAACCATGTTGTAAACAGATGTGCTGTATCCAGGCTTTGTTATTTCATTTACAGAGCACAGGCAGAATAGATTTATCATAATTCTTAAGGGCTCCAGGATTTTCGGAATGGTCAATGAGCATTGGCTTCAACTTAAAGTCACCAGGTGCCTTAACCCTAAGAGAGTTGGCCTGTCCTTAGAAGCTTTGAGGCCAGGCATTGACTTCTGCTCTCTAGCGAGGAAAGTCCTAGATGGCATCTTCTTCCAACAGAAGGCACTTTTATCTGTATTGAAAATATGTTGGTAATGTAGCCACCTTCATTAGTTAGCTAGATCTTCTGGATAACTTGCTGCAATTTCTACATCAGCACTTACTGCTTCACTTTGCACTTCGATGTTATGGAGATGGCTTCATTCCTTAAACCACATGAACCAACCTCTATTAGCTGAAGACTTTCCTTATTCAGCTTTCTCTCTTTGCTCAGCCTTCATAAAACTGAAAAAAGTTAGGGCCTTGTTCTGGATTAGACTTTGGCTTAAAGGAATGCTGTGGCTGGTTTGATCTTCTATCAGACCACTGAAACTTTCTCCATATCAGCAATAAGGCTCTTTCATTTTCTTATCATGTGTGTGTTCACTGGAGTAGCACTTTTAATTCACTTCAAGAACTTCCCTTTGCATTCACAACTTAGCCAACTAGTTTCAAGAGTCCAAGCTTTCAGCCTATCTTGGCTTCTTCAGACAAAGTTCCCACAGACCTTCAATTTGTAAAAACTGCCGTATCTGCCAAGGACATTAAAGTGAAGGATAATAAAACAAGGTATGCCTTTATTTAGTGAGTTTTTCCATCTAGCTCCTTTATTTGCAGTAACACCTCTGTTACAGCCATCTTCCACATATTCTCTGGTCTGTTCCCTAGATCTTTATTCTGTCTCCTACCTTATTTGTCTTTGTATCAATTACACGGTCTTAAATATCTATAGCTTTAAAATAAGTTGTTACATTTGGAACTATGATGCCTTGTTCCTTGTATCTCTTTAGGAATTCTATTGTTGTTCTTGGTCCTTTGCTCTTCCGGATTAATTTTGGAAAAAAAAATACTGTTGTGATTATGATTAGAGTCATATTACATCTATACCTCAATTTAGAGATAATCATCATATTTATAATATGAATTTTTACCTATGAATATGATACTATTTTTTCAAAGTATTTTAAATGTTTTTCAATAAAATAGTATATTTTTTTAAAAAAAGATCTTACAGTACTACTGTTAGTCTTATTCAAAATTTCTTTTAGTTTTGGCACAGCTCTAAGTGATACCTTTTTTAAAAAAATATTTTATTTATTTATTTCAGAGAGAGAGAGAAAGCACAAGCAGGGCGGAGGGGCAGAGGGAGAAGGAAAAGCAGACTCCCTGCTGAGGGGGGAGCCTGATATCCTTGGGGCAGTCTCCCAGGACCCTGGGATCATGACCTGAGCCTAAGGCAGACACTAAATGGACTGAGCCACCCAGGCGCCCCTCTGAATGATATCTTTTAAATCATATATTCTAATTGCTCCTTGTTAGGATATAAAATCCATTTTATTTTAGTACATTAAACTTGTATATGACAAAATTGCCTAATTCTTGGTAAACCTGAGTTTCATTTTTGTATACAATCATTGCATCTGTACATATTTTTTTTAGATTCTTTTCACTATAATGAATATTACTCCTTTTTATTTTCTTATTCTTATGGCTAAAACAATCAATGACCTACTGAATGTAAGTGATGATATGACGTATCTTTTGTTCATTCCTGATATTAAAAGGTGCTATTTTTAAACATTACCACACTTTTATGTTTGCAATTACATTTTTGGCTTAAAATTTTTATTTTGAAATAAGTGTAGAATCATGTGTAGTTTTCAGAATTAATACAGAGAAATTCGGTGTAGACTTTTAAAGTTTCTTCCAATGGCAACATCTTATAAAACGGTATCACAACCAAGATATTGACATTGGTACAATCTGCTGATTCAGCTTTCCCCAGTATTACATGCACTCCTTTGTTTGCATTGTATGTTTTTGTTCTGTGTTATTTTATTGCACCTGCACGGTCTTATGTATTCACCACCATAGTCAAGATGCAGAACAATTCCATTACCACCATGATATCTTAACCACATTCACCCTCTTTATTTCTTCTCCTTGTTCCTAATCTTTGGCGTTTGCAAATACGTTCTCTGTTTCTATAATTTGATATTTTAAGAATGTTATATAAATGAAATCATATACTATATGACCTTTTAATATTGACTTTTTTCACACAATATCTGTGGAGGTTTTCCAAGTTTTGCATCATGTTCCAATAGTTTATTGCTTTTTATGATTGAAGCATTCTATGATTTGGATATACCACAGTGTGGTTGGGTTATTTCCAGTATTAGATTATTATGAATAAAGCTACAAAGAACATTTGCACATAGGTTTTCATGTGAACAGCAATTTCCATTTCTCTGGGTTAAATGCTGAAGAATGCAAGTGCTATGTCATATGATAATTGCATGTTTGCTTTTATAAAACTAAAGGAAACAAAACAAAAACAAAACAAAAGCAGCCAAGTTGTTCTTCGGAGTGGCTATACCATCTTATGTTCCTGCCAACAATATATGAATGACCCAGTTACTGTCCAGGTAACTTGCGATAGTTGCTTTTAAATGTTAGCTCTGGGGAAAGTCAGTCATCATAAATAACTACCCCAAAACTGCCATGCTGTGAAAAAACCCAAGCCCATGGAGAAGGAGACATCACAACAAAGAAATGAAAGCCTCAAAGTGCCAGGGCTGTGAGTGAAGAAGCCAACTTTGAAGAGCATCCTCCAGCCTCAGGTACCATGCCAATTCCATGTGCATCACAGGTGAACACACAACCAAGCCCTTCTTAAATTCCTGCCTTACAATATTATGAACAAAATGGCAATTTTAAGTCACTAAGTTTTAGGAGTAATTTGATATAGATGGTAGACAAATAGTATGGAAAAAAACATGTAAAATTTTAATAGTTAAATTTTAACTATTTTAATAGTTATGGTTATTTACAAGGGTTAATCCTTGATATTAATATCCTTGACTTTACTAAAGCACTTTTACAAATAAAAAGCTTTTAAACTCAAATATAAAATTAGATAAGCAATATGAATGCACAATTAAGTGAAGAAACATAAAGGACCAATAAGCATCAGCATAAGAATTCAATGCTTCACTGTTAATAGAAATGGAAACTTAATAAGATGCCATTTTTGGCCTAAGATATTGGCAAGGTTTCTAATGCATACACTATTTGTGACAATAAGAAAAAATATGATAAACATATATATGTATAATATGTATTCATATTCACAGATACATATAAAGAGAAATAACTATGTAATATGATTAACTTTTTAGTTGATTATTTCTTTGTTATATGCTTTCCATTTTATTTTTTTAAAAATACCTCAAAATAAGTAAAACATATGTTCAGAGAAATAAGTAATATTTGTGAATTCTAGACTCCACAAAAATACATGTTTTATTTATTACAATTTCTGAATGTTAACTTTAAACCATCAGCAATAAACATTACCAGAATGACAAATTGGTAAATGTTTGGGATTTCTAGGCTGCTATTGTGAATGGGTTGAATAATATTTTGAGGGAAAAAAATGCTATGAAAATGTATTAAGATATTTGAAACATGTAGAATTTCTTCTCTTTTGGGGAAGATAAGAGAACGAGTTTTCAGAGAAAAAAGTTGTCTCTTCCCTGGTAATTATATCAGGAATTAATTAACTAGAAAAGTATAGTTTTTCATTTAACTCTTAAAATCTAGAAGAGTTCATTTCTCCCTCTACCTTTCCCCATAGAGAATTGTGTATATCAGTCTCCTTACATTTTTTTTTTTAATACAACACTTCATATTCCCTCCTTGTATTTTGGACATAAAATATAGCACATTCAACATTGATAAAATGGTGTTGTAACTTTTACATACTTTCTTTCAAGTTAATATGTTTTGATTTTAAAGAAGTTTCTTTTAGGTATGCGTCTTTTAACATTACCTTTAAATGCCTTCTGTGAGTAATACAGCAAACTGCAATTTAAAAGAATTAGCACAGAAGAGAGAAACCATGCCACCTCTTAAAATGTTAAGTCTTTATGTCCCAATACAAGCTTACATTTCTATTGAGAAGACTGGCTTTAAATAAATATGTGCTTACTGAAAAGTAAAAAATAGATCTTTTTTTTTTTAACTTAACAAATAATTTACTGGTGATAACCATTGTACCTCAATACCTTGTTTTTGTTTTTTTGTTTACATTTTTTTATTATGTTAGGTTAATCACCATATATTACATCATTAGTTTTTGATGTAGTGTTCCATGATTCATTTTTTGCATGTAACACCCAGTGCTCTCTTCAGTATGTGCATAGATTTTATCCCTCAACAAAGTAGGTTTAGAGGGAACATAACTCAACATAATAAACTCTATATATGGAAAACCCAGAGCTAATATCATCTTCAATGGGGAAAAATTGAGTGTGTTTCCCCTACAGTCAGGATGCATACTCTCCTCATTACCATTTAACATAGTACTAGAAATCTTAGCTTCAGCAATCAGACAACAAAAAGAGATAAAAGCCATCCAAATCAACAAGGAAGACATCAACTTTCACTATTTGCAGATGACATGATACTCTATGTAGAAAACCTGAAAGAATCCACCAAAAAATTGCTAGAACCAATGTATGAATTCAGTAAAGTCACAGGATGCAAAGTCAACATACAAAAATCTGTTGCATTTCTATATACCAATAATGAAGCAGCAGAAAGAGAAATTAAGGAATCAATCCAATTTATAATTGCACCCCAAACCATAAGATACCTAGGAAGAAACCTAACCAAAGAGATAAAAGATCTGTACTCAGGAAACTATAAAACATTAATGAAAGAAATTGAAGATGACCCAAAGAAATGGAAAAATATTCCACACTCATGGATTGGAAGAGCAAATCTTAATGTCAATACTACCCAAAGCAATCTACACATTTAATGCAATCCCCATCAAAATACCAGCAGCAAATTATTCACATACCTAGAACCAATAATCCTAAAACCTGTATGGAACCACAAAAGACCTCAAATAGCCAAAGCAACCTTGAAAAAGAAAAACATAGCTGCAGACATCACAATCTGGACTTCAAGTTATATTACAAAGCTCTAGGGATCAAAACAGTAGGGTACTGGCACAAAAATAGACAGATCAATAGAATGGAATAGAAAACCCAGAAATGAACCCACAGCTATATGGTCAATTAATCTTTGACAAAGCAGGAAAGAATATCCAATGGAAAAAAGACAGTCTCTTCAACATAATGGTGTTGGGAAAATGGACAGTAATATGCAAAAGAATGAAACTGGACCACTTTCGTACACCATACACAAAAATAAATTAAAAATGGATGAAACACCTAAATGTGAGACCCGAAACCATAAACATCCTAGAAAATAACACAGGCAGTAACCTCTTTGACACTGGTCTTAGCAATTGCTTTTTAGATGTCTCCAAAGGCAAGGGAAACAAAAGCAAAAATAAACTATTGGGACTTCATCAAAATAAAAAGCTTCTGTACAGTGAAGGAAACAGTCAACAAAACTAAAAGGCAACCTACAGAATGGGAGAAGATATTTGCAAATGATATATCTGATAAAGGGTCAGTATCCAAAATCTATAAAGAATTTATCAAACTCAACATCCAAAAAACAAATCGTTCAGTTAAGAAATGGGCAGAAGACATGAATAGACATTTTTTCCAAAGAAGACATACAGATAGCTAACAGACACATGAAAAGACGCTCAACATCACTAATCAGGGAAATACAAATCAAAACTACAATGAGATATCACCTCACACCTGTCAGAATGACAAATAAAATACAAAAAACAACAGGTGTAGGCAAGGACGTGGAGAAAGGAGAACCCTCTTGCACTGTTACTGGGAATGCAAACAGGTGCAGCCACTGTGGAAAACAGTAGGGAGGTTCCTCAAAAAATTAAAAAACGAACTACCCTATCAACCCAGCAATTGTACTACTAGGTATTTATGCAAAGAATACAAAAATACTAATTCAGAGGGATACATGTACTCCAATATCTACAATTAAGATTATCTACAATAGCTAAATTATGGAAACAGCCCAAGGGTTCACTGATTGATGAATGGATAAAGAAGTGGCGCACACACACACACACACACACACACACACAAATATATAATGGAATATTACTCAGCCATAAAAAAATAATGAAATTCTGCCATTTGCAACAACATGGATGGAGTTAGACAGTATAATACTAAGTTAAATAAGTCAGAGAAAGACAAAATACCATATGATTTCACTCATATATGGAAGTTAAGAAACAAATCAGGGGACCAAAGGGAAAACAGAGAGGGAGACAAACTAAGAAACAGACTCTTAACTATAAAGAACAAACTGATGGTTACCAGAGGAGAGGTTAATGGGAGGATGGTTAAAATAGGTTATGGGGATTAAGGGGTGCACTTGTCATGATGAGCACCAGGTGCTGTATGGAAGTGTTGAGTCACTATATTGTATACCTGACACTGATATTACACGGTATGTTAACTAACTGGAATTTAAATAAAAAATAAAAAATAAAAAAACAGATCTTATCCGTAAAAATAATCTGATCTCTAACAGTTACAGGATGTCTGTAAGAACCAAACCAAGGGGTGCCAGGGTAGTTCAGTCAGTTAAGCCTCTGACTCTTGATTTCCAGGCAGGTCATGATCTCAAGGTCATGAGATCAAGCCCTACAATGGGCTCTGCGCTCAGTATGGAGTCCGCTCGAGATTCTTTCCCCTCCCTCCCAATCTGTTTCTCTGCCTGCATATGTACTCTCTCTCTCTCAAACAGATAAATAAATAAAATCTTTAAAAAAAAAAAAAAAGAAAGAAAAATTGGGATGCCTGGGTGGCTCAGTCGCTTAAGCATCTGCCTTTGGCTCAGGTCATGATCCCGGGGTCCTGGGATCAAGCCCCGCATCCAGCTCCTTGCTCAGTGGGGAGCCTTCTTTTCCCTCTGCCTGCTGCTCCCCCTGATTGTGCTCTCTCTCTCGCTGACAAAATAAATAAATACAATCTTTAAAGAAAGAAAAAGAAACAAACCAAGTGCTGAAGACAGAATATCCATGTCTCATACTAAATTTGAGAAATTTCCCTATTATTTTTTCTTTTCTTAATAAGCATATAGCATGACATCCCATACAATGTCCTCTAAAACTACCTAAAATAAATCCACTGCTCTCATATGGGTTAACATAATGCAGAGATTTATTTTAATCATCTAAAGGAACACATGGGTTTCTTTTTCTTAAATATTCAACACAATTTTTATATAAGAAAGCTTTTCCATAACATTGGGTAAGAGAGGTTTCCAAGTATTCTTCTTTTTTTTTTTTTAATAATGTATGGTATTAATATATCACATAGCCAGATAAGGCATTTGCTCTAACAGTCAACAGTATATAGCATATATATACATAAATAATACCTACATAGCATGTAAGTATATAGATAAAACTTCCTGTGTGTTTGCTTTGTCTTTTATGTTATTTTGATTCATCTAAAGGCAAGAATAATGTGTTCGGACAAGAAAAATCCCCAGTAGTATCTACCACACTAAAAATAAATAAATAAATAAATAAATAGGGGCGCCTGGGTAGCTCGGTTGTTAATCATCTGCCTTTGGCTCAGGTCATGATCCCAGGATCCTGGGGTCGAGCCCCTCATCAGGCTCCCTGCTCGGCGGGAAGCCTGCTTCTCCCTCTCCCACTCCCTCTGCTTGTGTTCCCTCTCCCACTGTCTCTCTCTGTCAAATAAATAAATAAAATATTTTTAAAAATAAATACATAAAAACAAAAACAGTGGATTCTCAACATACAAGTTGTGAGTTTCACTAATAAATCAGAATCAATACTTCAAAATGATTAGTATCCCCTGTAAAAGTGTATATTCTGTTGCTATATTTGATTATACTATGGCTGTCTTTGCTATACTCTTTAGAAGCACTCATTTTTAAATCCCCTCAAGTAACATTTATCAGTATTTAGAATGTCTTAGGTGTTCTAAGTTTCATTTATACTAGTATGAATTCATTCAATTTTTATAAAAAGCCCATGATTTAGGTGTCATTATTATCCATTTTATAGAAGAAGAGACCAAGTCACAGAAATGTTAGATACCTTGGCCAAGGTCATTTGGCTGCTAAGTGAGAGAGCTGGGAGTTACTCCATGATACCTAGATCCAGCCTCTGGATATTTAATTATGAAGCTATTACGTCTTTTATACAAACCTAGGGCACATTTTCTATATACTACCATTGGTGACAACTTGTTTTTTTTGTTTTTTTTTGTTTTTTTTTGAAGATGCTTTTGCTACTTGGAAAGAGCCAAATGTAATTTAAAATTACATCTGGTGAAAAACATGGATATTCATGCTTGGCAATAATTTAGCTGTTTAAATACTCAGTTTTGAGGAATGAAATGAATTTTTATATGGCCTGTAAACAGCTCTTACAACAATTCTAAAAGAAGCAAAATCCAAAATCGTATTTAAGGATGGTCATTATACATAAAATTATTTTATAGTGTTATGAAGAAACTACTGCTAAAGTTAAAACTCTCACATAGATGTATAGTTGAAATTCGCTCTTTGCATGCTTGTTATCTAGCACAATGCCTAGAAAGTTTTTAATTTTGAATACTTGATTGTTTAATAAATTACTTATCTTGCTAAGAACATTTCCTTGGCAAATAATGTATTTTGAGAAAATACAGTACTTGGAAGTCTTTACATAATTTTAACATATAAAATGGTAATGTAAATTACCTTTCCATATTTGAACATCACAGTAACAAAAAAGTTTTTGAATGCCTAACCAAGTCATTCTTTGTAAAAATTATCCCTGAATTATAAACAAGAAGAAATGGGGGGGAAAAAAAAAAAAAAGAAGAAGAAGAAATGGTGAGATTGTTTCAGTTAATAATAAAAAAAAAAAATGGCACAGAGTAATTTAGAATATTTTAATAAAGGGATTATTTGCAGAGGTTTAGACAGGGTTAAAAGAAAGCAAGAAGGGCTGAGAAGCCTACAGTGGAGAGCCTTCATCATCTTCAGGCCTCTGAGGGCAAGAGGAGGTCAGAATTACCTGAACTAATTAAGAGATCTGTGGTAAGTATAGGAGAGGGCCATTTAGCAGTAGCTCTTGCCTTAGTTAAAGAATGCAGTCTCTGCTAACTTAAGGCCTGGAAGGGGCTGCTGAGCTAGGAAAATAACTTAATACCTTTCCTGCTTCCCACACTTACCTTGTTTTCATTAGGCTAAACTCAATTTCATGGAGTCAGGAGATAGGGGGCCCCTGTTAATGCAGCGAATAGAGATTCACAAACCAGGACACGGACCAAGTTGGATTAGGGTAGAAATTGGCACACCAGGTCTCTCCAATGGGTGGTTAGTGGGCATCCCAGGATTGGGGAATACTTCAAATGCAGATGCGGGGAGGATTCTCTGTCTTTCCCTCTGATCTTCTAGCTCTGAAATCTGTTTTCGGACACCTCATGCATTAAGCCTCTGCTTTTGTGCTGCCTGGACTTGTGCAGAGCGGGGAGTGCCCTCTAGCAGAGCCCTGTACACTCAACATATTATCCTTATATTTCCCGTCCTTCAAGAATAAAACCCTTGTAGTTCTATCTTGTCATCAGTGCTTTCAAATACTTAAAAAAATTTTTTTTCTACATTTTAGAACTCTTTTTTTGTGGGAAGGTCTGTTCCACTAGCATGTCTTCTCATGGTACTGCTCCTACAGCTTTTTTTTTTTTAATTTACTTCTGATATTTTCTATGGGCGGAGAGTATAAATGATGCACACATTATTTGGTTTTCAAAGAAATGTATAGTGTTCAGTGTAAAGTGATGTTGTCCAACCAAGATCAACTGTGGAGACTCACCTCTAGAGATCCTAAATCAGAAGATTTCAAAAATACTTCTGCTAGACAGATTAATAGACCAAAGAACCAACTGATTTGTGCAGAACATAAAATAACTACATGTCTTACTAAAAATAAACTTTTTCCTATCAATAGGCCTACCATGAATAGATTTCTTGGGAGAAAGATTCCTGATCCCAAACCCTTAGTGCTTCTACTTGCCATAGAAATGGAGTGGAAGTGAAAGTAGGAGGATTGTAAAATTCTTATATTTCAGAAGTAATTACTATATTTACCTTCTGTAAATATGTCCAAGTTGTATCCTCTCTTCAACCAGGTTAGTGAAAGCCATATTCTTACTTCTTTCGGATCCTGGCAAGTGTTATATTTTTTCATATTCTCTAAGTTTTTTAATACAGAGTGGTCTTAAATCACGCCAAGATACCAAAGGGCCCAAGACAGGGAATCCTGATACTAGTAATGTTTCTAAGCCTTTAAAATATTCTAAATGGTAATTCTTTTAACATTTCTAATATAGATGTTAAAACTGTGGATCAGAGAATTTGAGTAATTAACCCAAGATTACACAGATAATAAGGGATAGAACTGGGATTTAAACTCATTTTTTTTTAATTCTTGAAGTCTTGTTATTTTGAATCTACAATGCTAATTTTACATATTTCTTTCTGTATTTGATTTTGCTCTCTTATTTTTGATATTTTTCATATTTGGAGCCATAAGCCAGGGAACAATAATTGAACTAAAACTCTGTCTGTCTGTCTCTCAATCCAATCAAATTCCCAATATTACATCATTTTCGAAGAAAATTTGCCCTTTATCCTATTTACCCCCAGAGTTACTACCATCTTTCATGTGGAGTGTTAAAACAGCCCATGCTATTCTATCTTTTCATCCTACATTTCTCTCGGCATTGTTTTTTTAAAACAAACAAATAGCAATAAAAACTAAATCATTCTTTGCTCTCTTAAAGATTCATTCTTCACACATGTTTATGTCCAAATGCTTTGAAATGGCGTGAAATTTCCTTCGACATCTGCCCTCTCTCTTCCTCTTCTACGTTATCTTCTACTTCTTCTAATAATCACCTTTTCCCATGAACCACTTTAAATTTCTGACCATTCTGAAGTAGACCAAATACCCTCACTGCAGAGTGTCTCACAGATTATTTTTTAACCCAGTATTTTTATCTCTCTTTTAATAGACATTAAAATATGATCCTACTTCAGCACTCACCCGAATTCCATTTATCTTCTGTGAGTCTATGATTTTCCCCTTGAGTTTTTCAGACATTAATAATTGGAGTAATTACACCTTGAACATTTCTATTCACGTCCCTTCTAATTTCCATGTTAACTGACCACGCTGAGCATTACATTTCTAGCTCTTTTCCATTTCCTCACTCACTCTTATTGAGTGGAGGTGAGTAACTTTACCTAACGGTAAATTTATTAGGAATAAAGCAAGTATACTTGGAGTACTCTCTCCTTCCTTCTTTGTGAGCTACCTGTTCATAGGAAGCAAACATCCTTCTGCATTCCTTCTGGCTGTTTTATAGGGAGACTCCTCAGGTAGGAAGAGTTGAAGATATGTGGTCCTGTCTCTGGTATGAATGGTAAAGACTGTTTCATTGTCGAGTTCAGTATTAGGGATCTGCTGGCTCCCAGGAGAAGCCATATTCTCCAGTAGCAGATTTATTGCTAACAGAGCTGTCATTTTCTTCTCCATCTGCTTTCTTTGCCTCTTTCAGTTGGTTCAGAACTTAGGAGGGGAGAAAGGGTGCCAACATACCTACTACTGCTTTGGCCTTGTGCATTATTTTACTTAATCTCCAAAACAGTTTCATTTGGTAGAGATTATTATTAATATTCCCACTCTAGAAATAATGGAACTGAATCTTAGGAGTGTTAAGTAACTTGCCTGAAATTTCTCAGCAAGTAAGTGATAGATACAAGATTGAATTCATATATGACCCCATGAGTACTCTTTACTCCTACACTAGTCTGTTTCTTTTTTTTTTTTTTTTTTTTGAAATTTTTTTTTTTTTTTTTTTTATTCATGAGAGACAGAGAGAGAGAGAGAGAGAGAGATGCAGGCTCCCAAGGAGCAGGGGGCCCGGCGTGGGACTCGATCCCAGGACTCTGGGATCATGACCTGAGCCGAAGGCAGACGCTTACCCATCTGAGCCACCCAGGTGCCCAACACTATTCTGTTTCGTAAACTATTTCTTTCTTTGTGCTTCTGGAAAAAAAAAAAAAAAAAATCTGTTCACATTTGCTCACTAGTACAAGTCATGTTTATTTTCAGGAATATCGATTTATAATTCTATTCTCTGTCATGGTACAGTGAGTTTTTTGAGGGAATAAATCAAATCCTAGGAAGAATAGTATAGTGTTTATATGTAGTTAACTCTGGAATCTAACTACATAGGTTCAGATCTGTTTTATACCACTTCTAGCTGTGTGACCTTGGGTGACCTAGCTAAATTTCCATTTCCATGTATGTAAAGAAACAGGTTCCCCAAATAGTGTCTGACATAGAGTAAAAAACAATAGATAAAAAAATTAATCACCACTAGTATAGGAGCTGGTGTGTACAGGTATATAGTTTATGATGGTTGAATATTTAAATGAATTAATAGGATGGCCACAAAATGCCAAAAGTAGTTCATTCAAACATATACTGGCTTATACTGTATATTCTACTGAGCACCTTAATTTAGTGCAGTGACTTGCAATAGAATGCCTTTACTCCAAAGTACTTATTTCAAAAATCAATTAGCACTTCCTCTTTTTAGTCTCAATTGATAAGCTAAACAAGAAAATCCATCTTGACACTGCATATCTACACAATGTTTTATTATCTCAAATTATGTTCCTACTTTTTTTTTTTAAGATTTTATTTATTTATTTGACAGAGAGAGAGATAGCAAGAGCAGGAACACAGCAGGGGCAGTGGGAGAGGGAGAAGCAGGCTTCCCGCTGAGCAGGGAGCCGGATGTGGGACTCGATCCCAGGATCCTGGGATCATGACCTGAGCCGAAGGCAGACGCTTAACGACTGAGCTACCCAGGCGCCCCTTAGCTTAGCATTTTTTATCTATTGGTACCAAAGTGCTATTTACGTCTAATTCATGTGTTCATTCACTCACCCTTACAGTCAACACATAATTTTTTTTTAAGATTTTATTTATTTATTTATTTGATAGAGAGAAACCCAGCGAGAGAGGGAACACAAGCAGGGGGAGTGGGAGGGGGAGAAGCAGGCTTTCTGTGGAGCAGGGAGCCCGATGCGGGGCTCGATCCCAGGACCCTGGGATCATGACCTGAGCCTAAGGCAGACGCTTAACGACTGAGCCACCCAGGCGCCCCTATGTTACCTACTTTTATTCTCTATCTTATTCATACTGTAGTCACTAAATTTAGCTTTTTGTATATTGGTACTATTTATAAAATTCAAACAACACTCAAAAGCTACAAATGTTAAATGCTATAGCCCTGAAAACATTCCTAAGAAAGTTCTTTTTTTTTTTTTAAAGATTTTATTTATTTATCTGAGAGAGAGAATGGGAGACAGAGAGCATGAGAGGGGAAGGGTCAGAGGGAGAAGCAGACCCCCCGCCGAGCAGGGAGCCCAATGCGGGACTCGATCCCGGGACTCCAGGATCATGACCTGAGCCGAAGGCAGTCGCTTAACCAACTGAGCCACCCAGGTGCCCAAGAAAGTTCTTAATATGCTTTGAAAACTGACAGTATTACCATGGACAAAGGAAAAGCTTCTCAGATCACACATTGAAGTAGAAAATATCTACCCATAATTATTAGATGTTTCTGAAGAAGGCAATAAAATTTTGTTTACTTATATTATGCCTGTGTATGAAGAGTTATTATTTTTTACACAGTTTCTGCTCTTTTTAGACATATTTTCCTCTCTTTTTATTACTTTCCCTTTTACATTCAGCAAAACAAATGACAACTAATTCCAAATTAATATCAAGTTTCACTTGTAATAATTTCCCTGTTCCCATCCTCAATGGATGGGCCAAACCTTAAACAATTTCCTTTTATTTTAATAATATTTTATTTTATTTTATTTTATCTTCAAATGTATAAAGAAAATGCAACAATAGTGTATGGAGCTCCCAGATACCCTTTACTCAGATTCACTAATTCTTATACTTTGCAACATTAATTTTGTCTTTCTCTCTCTCTCTCTCTCTCTCTCTCTCTCTCTCTCTCTCTCTCTCTATATATATATATACACACATTTTATTTTTTTCTTAACTATTTGGGATTAAGTTGGGAATCTTATACTCCTCTATTTCTCAATAGTTCACATGTATTTTATAAGAACAAGCAGATTCTCATATATAGATGCATGATAAAAGTCCAGAATTTTTTTTTTAAAGTCCAGAAATTTAATATCAATACAATATTATCTAATCCACAGTGCATATTCCCAAAGTACCCGTGACAAATTACTAATTAATTGTGATGGGGAAAGAGCAACTTGACAGTGGAGAAACCTGACATGAACTACCCTAGAGAAGTGATTAAAATTAACATCACTAATAGTGCAACAAATTGTGCACAAATCTGACATTATGTGCTTCCTGAAATAATGATGTGCTATCACTTCTTGGAAATTCTGCCAGAAATGCAGCCTGAATCTAAATATGAGGATATATCAAACAAACCCAAATTGAGAGGCATTCTGCCTAAAAATTTGCTGTGTCTGTCAAACATGTCAAGATCATGAAGACAAGGAATAGGTAGCAAATTGTTCCAGATTAAACACTTACTATTAATTAAGTAGTAATTCTCTTAAGGGCAAATATGCTACTTCAGTTTTCCCTTTATTTATCCATATATTATTGGCTACTTCCTCCTCTCACTCTTTTATTTTGGCATACTTTTTTATTCTTGTTTCTTTTAATGGTCATCTTTATTAATTTAAATATAACACTTTTATATTCCTGTTTTGATTTATGTAAATGTTAGAGAATATTGATTCTCAAATATAAAAGAGGAGGGCATTTAGATAGTTAATATTCCTTTTTTCTCTCTATATGTGTTAGTTGTATTACTTTTTTTTTTTATCTTTTTAATTTAGGTCACATTTACATTCTGTTCTGTAGCTATAATTCAGTTTATCAGGATTGTTCTATGTGTTACCTCCAAAAATTAAACATTGATAAATAGCATTTATAGTAGTATGATTATATAAACATTATTCATTATAAAAACTAATTAATGTAATTGGATCAACTGCCATCTGCTTTCTCCTGGGAGTTTTTCCAAGCTTTTTTATATGTTCTTATTTTTCTATGCCTCGTGGTTTTATTATTTTATTTACTTATTTCTTCTTTGGATATTTTCTATGACTTCCATATGACCTTTTAAGAGTGGAGTTGTTATATGTAACGAGTCTGATGGTTTGAACCAGAATCTTTTTTTTTTTTAAGATTTTATTTATCTGACAGAGAGAGAGAGACAGCAAGAGAGGGAACACAAGCAGGGGGAGTGGGAGAAGGAGAAACAGGCTTCCCACAGAGCAGGGAGCCCAATGCAGGGCTTGATCGCGGGACCCTGGGATCATGACCTGAGCCCAAGGCAGACGCTTAAAGACTGAGCCACCCAGGCGCCCCTAGAATCACTCTTTATATACATTATGTTATTCAATTTTCTCAAAAATTCAATGATTCAATTATAAAGAAGTGGGAGCTTATACTGTGGTATTCTTTATAAAATAATTCCTATTTTGCCTTTATAACTTTAACACCTTCATCAGTTATGCCCTACCTGATAATCAAGAAAGAAAATGATAATGTAATTAGAAATATATTAATTTAATATATTTCTTATGAAAAATAATGGGGAACGTCAAATACCTGCAAGATATCTAAAATACCAAGGAATTTATTGAGAATTCCTGACACTGGGTCTAATATTCCTAATGAAATCAATAGACTTTATCAACCTATTTTTTTTCACTAACTGATATAGACATGGACTATATCTATTTCTTCCCTCAAGTTGTTGTTATCAACTTTTAAAGTCATTAAGATTTTCAAACAAAACAAAAGGCAGATAGTGAAAAAAGTTAAAGAGTGAGAAAGCAACGGAGGGCAAGAGTAAGGGCAACTGGAGTGAATACAGAGATAGGTAGATAGTTATTAGACATGGATCTGTATGTCCAGTGGTTCACCACAGTTTCACTAAGATGTTAAACTTCAATATGGGTTTGATGTGAGAGCTGGTGGCACTCATCCAAGTGTCTGGTAGAGATCTCCTGGGATTATGACTGAATTAACATCATGCAGAGATGGATACCTTTATAACTTTTGAAGGTGAGAGGATCCTTATTCAGAGCATCATTGCATCTTGTTAGAACTAAGTTGTTAGTAGATGGAAGTGTGAATATGTGTGCATGGATGCCTGTGGATACTGAACAGCAGGGGATGGCCTGGGTCCTCCTCTTCCTGTTGTCCCAGCAGTAGCAATCAGGATTCACCACTGAACTTACTTTGTTACTCCTCGAATCAGCCTCATAATGTCTTCTGAGTGTTTCATGGATGTAAAATAATTTCATTTAAACAATTTCATTTAAACCAATAAAGATAACCATTAAAAGAAACAAGAATAACAAAGTGTGCCAAAATTAAAAAGTGTGAGGTGTAGCCAATTGATAGTACATTGATAACTAAGGGAGAAAACTGAAGTATCCTATTGGCACTTATAAGAATTACCACTTAACCAACTGTAGGTTAGTACTGTACTTTCAGAGGCCTGAGCCTCAACCCCATGGGAACTCTTCTCCAAAGAACTATTATTGCATTTCTGTAAAACTATTCAAACAGCAATACTTAATGATGATTTTTTTCAAAATTTTTCCATTATGGAGATTTTTAAGAATATCAACGACTCAGTAATAGTATCACCTTAGCAATTCTAAATTTTTTGAGAGTGGTTTGTCTCCAAGAGAGGTATTTAACTCAGTTGAAAGACTTTAAAACCAGTTACTCAAAGGCAAAAGGTCGCATGGAGACAAATACTTCAGTCATAAAAACAAAGGTCAAACATCAAATTGAATTTGTATTAAATCTGTAACAACAGTGGTTTAAATGTTGATCTACTTCATTCTGGGGCATGTTGAAAATTCACATATTAAAGTATTTTTGTGGAAGATAAATGAAAAAAAAAGAGTTATGTTTCTGAAACTCAAGTTTAGAAACTTCCAGGGTAAAAGGAAACTTATAACAAACTTCTTATTTCTCTTTGGCTTCTTTTATCTACTCTAATTCCTTGTCAACTATCTTGCAACAAGGATATTTATGTCTCATTTTGAGTGGATTGCTCTGCAAATAGTTACTGCACACAGAAGCAAACATAGTTTGGTGATATTAAATTAATATTTTATTTTGTTCCTCTTTCTGTGAAAATATTGCTAAATAAAATCTTAAGTGAAAAAATCACTAAAACCACTTTAAAAATTGAAAATAAGTATATTATTATTTAACTTACAGACTGGCACTGTTTACATACTAAAGTAAATATTTCTACACCTCTCAAAAATTCCATCTATACTGCTGAATATGTCAAATGTAGGCATCTATAACCTAATCAATTCTAGAAAAAAATATTTCAACAGTAAGTACTTAGTTTTGCAAAGTTGATTGAATTTTGAAGTACCAGTTTGGTTGCATTAAGCATAAAAAACTCATCTAAGAGCAAGCTAAACTCTTTAAAACTGGAAAGAAACGTATTTCAGTAACTATACTTCATGTCATTCCACAGAAGATATGATGTGGTTTAAAAAATGCATAATATATATATATATATATATATTTTTTTTTAAGATTTTATTTGTTTATTTGACAGAGAGAGACACAGTGAGAGAGGGAACACAGCAGGGGGAGTGGGAGAGGGAGAAGCAGGCTTCCTGCCGAGCAGGGAGCCCGACTGACATGGGGCTTAATCCCAGGACCCTGGGATCATGACCTGAGCAGAAGGCAGACGCTTAACAGCTGAGCCACCCAGGTGCCCCACGTGGAAAATATTTTTAAAGAAACATTAAAATGTAAAGGAATTTCAGGTGAAAGAAAATAGAGATAGAAATCTGGGAAAACTAAGGATAAGTTTAGCACATAAGAAACCATAGCATTTTGTCCTAAATGGTTTGCTAGAGATAGGCCAGTTATTTATTTCAATTTTATGATTCTTTGAGCCTTTCTTTCTGTCTAGTATAGGCTGAGGATATCACCTCCAGACTCCAAAGATCTGAAAAGCATGTTACCTGAAACAGTTATACCCATCCTACACAACTCATATCCTAGTTTCACCTCTTACATTTTAGACAGTTACCTAGCATAAATGGAACAAAATCAATAACCGTTTGGTGTTTTAGAAGATCGTCTAAATTTTAAGCTAGTGTAGATAAATAAGATTATATAAATATTTGCAGTTGAAATTGTAAAGTTATCCTATTTTCTGGATTGCCTTTTTTCTCTTCGGACATAAATGAACTCAAGAGAAAAGTTAGAAAATGAAGATTCATGCTTGAATATTATACAGGATATATTGAATAGGACTTTCCTCCCACCCCATCCCTCACTCCAGTATATCAAAATGCATCTTTAGAACACGTTTTTAAACTTTTAAGAATAAAAAATACAAAAAACACTCTCTCAATGTTATATTCCTCATTCAGTTAATAAATATTATGTCCTAAAACTTGTTTTTGTTTTTTTTTTTTTTTTTAATATTTAGGATAGAGGGGGAGAAAAGAATGTGGAGATTCAGATGTATAAAGTTGTTGAACAAAATAGAATATCAACATTATTAACATACCATATAAAAGCACAACAATACTAAAAAATACAAGAGTTGCCTATTATAGGGAAGTGGAGAATGCAGTTTGGATTCCACACAAAAATGGAGCTTCCTTGTGTTTTCCCCCTCCACCATCCATCCACCAAACCCAATGAAGTCTAAATTATAGGATTCTCTTGTTGCAAAAATTGTATCTGAGTAGAAGACACTTATCTGGACAGCTGCGTGGGGGACTGAAGGAGCTAATAAATTTAGCAGAGCAGAAAGAACAAAAGAGGAAAAGAGGAAAAGAGGTTGGACCTGTCAGAATCCTAGCAAGTTTCACAGAATTAGATAACAAAGGATTTCTGGTGGCCCTGGAGAGAAAGAAACAGTTTGAGCTGTTTCTGCTATTTAGATTTATTACAAATTTCTTTCTTTTTTTTTAAGATTTTATTTATTTATCTGAGATAAAGAGAGCACAGAGGGAGAGTGAGAGAGAGAGAAGCAGACTCCCTGCTGAGCAGAGAGCCCCACGCTGAGACCCTGAGATCATGACCTGATCCAAAGGCAGACACTTATGGACTGAGCCACCCAGGCACCCCTACAAATTACTTCCTATAGGTATACACACACTTCATGGGATATGTGTCAGTGGATGTCACTTTCTCACCAATTTCACAATCAGATCAAGAATTTCTCCTTCCATAAGAGGGAGCAAGGAAGTGTGTAGACGAGGAATAGAACATATCTAGGCCAATATGAACTCTCCTGAGGAGTGGAATCTAAGCCCGCTATTCTCTAAAATAATGAAAGATGGAGGCAATAATTGTCCCCCACCCCTACCTTCACACAGAACAGCATGATCCTTTCATCAATTAAGTATATTATGTTTATTGGAATGAGGGAACAATATTATAAATTCCTTTTGATGTTATGTATATGTCATATTCTGAGGCATTGGGGGAAAATATTTTTAAAACACATTTAACCTTTACTTATTTCTTTTTTTTTAAAGATTTTATTTATTTATTTGACAGAGAGAGAGCACAAGTAGGCAGAGCTGCAGGCAGAGGGAGAGGGAGAAGCAGGCTCTCTGCTGAGCGGGGGAAGCCCCATGTGGGGCTCGATCCCAGGACCCTGGGATCATGACCTGAATCGAAGGCAGACGCTTTACCAACTGAGCCACCCAGGTGCCCCTAACCTTTACTTATTTCAAATAAAACTTAAGCATTTTAAAATGTCACTCAACTTAAAAATAAAATTTCACTTGATTATTAAGTAAGGCTCTAAAATACCATATTGTGACAAAAATTATTTATTTTAGCAGACCTGTTCCAAAGCAGAATATCAATTTTTTAAGTGATGTTGACAAAGTGTTCCATCTGGAACTTCATTTTGTAGTTAACCTTGAAGTTAGGTAATATACAGGTGGGACTTACCATGGAACAAGACAAGCATGGACATCCTGGGGCATGAGTTCTTATCCTGGTCCTGTAAAAACCTGGCTAAACTATGTGATATAAGGCATTTTGCTTTGCTTTACATTTAAAAAAATAATGAGTTGAAGATGATCTCCAAAGTCATCTACAATTTCAATATGTGGGTTGAGACATGTGTCTTAATCATTTTGATTATTAAAAAAAATACTTGATAATCGTACTTGTTAATGTTTTAATTTTTTTCTTAATTTTTCCAAGAATTAAGAAAGATATAAAATAAAAATGAAATTGTCTTCTTTCTAGATCTCTATTCTCAGAATTCTATAAAGCAAAGAGACTGGGATAAGAAGAATGGTAGTGTGTGAAACATTACTGTAACAAAAATTTAATTAATTAATGATTTCTGGCATCTTATAAAATGTAAAGCTTTTGAGTCAATATTAATTAAAACTCCTGTTTGCGATGGAAAATCGTAGAGAATGGGACCGATGTGAAACAAACCCCCTTCTTACATCAAGTGCAGGGGAAGGGAGTATTGAGTTCATTGAATTGTAGTCACATAGTGTGGCCATTATGGTAGACATAATGCATTCTGCTTTTCAAAGATGCTCTGAAATCTAACTCTATTTGATCTGGAGATTTGGAGGTGACAAGCCATAGTCAAATTATTCTGGGCATAAATGCCATGGCAACTTTCCCCAGGCAAATTCAGCCAGACGCTGAGAATACTTTTTTCCTGGAAGCAAGAGAAGGGGAATGGGCTTCATGTTACAATTTGACTTTCTTTCTCCAAAGTCCCAAATAATAGGCTTATTTCCTATCTGAAAATCCTGGTTTGAGTGACAGATAAATTAATGTGTTTGTGTTCTTTGTGTTTGTATTTGGTGGGTTTACCCATAATCTTAGTTTCTCTTTTAAAATGAAGACCCTTAAAGGTGACTGAAGTTAAGGATGGTTCTCTTTTGACTGCATTCTAATATACAATATTGTGCATGTAACAAGTTTTTCAAGAATCTCCTGGTCACATAAAATCATTTTCTAGTGATTATTAGAATAATCAATGCTAGATGAGCACAGACAAAACTCAATGTCTACATACTCTACCATTTTCATAAAGCAGGAGGGAATAAAAGATTTTATATATTCTGTCAAATGGGTGTCTGAACTAAAATCCTTCTAAGACTAAAAGGATAAAGGGCGCCTGGGTGGCTCAGTCGTTAAGCATCTGCCTTCAGCTCAGGTCATGATCCCGGAGTCCTAGGATCGAGCCCCGCATCGGGCTCCCTGCTCAGCGGGAAATCTGCTTCTCCCTCTCCCACTCCCCCTGCTTGTGTTCCGTCTCTTGCTGTGTATCTCTCTGTCAAATAAATAAATAAAGTCTTAAAAAAAAAAAAAAGACTAAGAGGATAAATAATGGTACACTAGTTTTTCCCAACAAACCCAGTCTTTTCCATACTCTCAGTTCTCTTATCTCCTTGGTCTCCTGACCATGTCCCAATAGTTGTAGCTTTGATGAAATCTCCGTAGATTACCTGGGTCCCTCAGGGTCATTTCAGCTGCACCTTGGCATTGTTTTCCCCACCCAGTTTCTCCGTCTCCCATGAAATTCATAATTAGAAGTGTTGCAGGACAAATAGACATATTGATGAGATTAGCTCACTTTAATTTTCAGTAAAGAACCCCTACTCCCTCTGTTCTGCCTACCAGCCGCTCCGCAGGTTGTTAGATATTGTATTCAAATGCCACGTGGCTAGATTTTCAGTGAGAGCATGTAGAGAGAGGAAATACTTTTTAAAAGAAATATATAGATGTATTGAATGTTTCATATATGCCAACCATATTGTATGAGTTAGGAAATGCTAGCAGCAACTCAGTGTTACAAATTAAGAGAGACCTAAAGAAAGAAATGACTTGCCTGTGATGACATGGCTCACAAATGCCATAAACTAAGGATTTTCAGAGCTCCAAGGAGTCAGTGGTTGAGAAAAACAGAGTTAATTCACCTATCCCTGGTATTCCATAGACATTTTAAACCTGGCTATTTGAACTAAAACTTTATAATTTAGGAAAAAAAAATAATTAAGTTGTTTGGGAAATCATAGATTTTAATTGCCACAGTTTCATCACCCTCCCAAATAAATTACTTCTAACTTTTTATGTTTCAATTAGTCTTTCGGCCCTTAATGTCTTCATTAAATAAATATCAGATGGCTAAAAATAAACAATTTCAGCTGAGTGGGTTGGGAAGAATGCTGGAGAAGAAGAGATTTCTACAGCATTAAGAAAAATAATATTTGGAATTTATAATTTCTTTCCTAGCCAGTGTTAATTTATGTAAGTCAATAAGTCAGATACATTTACATGTTTTTGCTACAGGTAAGAAACTCTCACTTTCTTATTTATTTGAAACAAGTTGCTTACGATTATTTTCAACTTATAATATACCATAGTTTATAGACTTAATATTTTAGAGCAGATATTCTTACATGGGAAATCTAAGTGTTATGCTTCAGAAACCTCTTCTTACCAACAGATTTGTAATACATTAACCAATAAAAACTATGTCTTTATTTATTTTGATTAACTGATACTGTTTATCCAATTTGCTGAATATAAAGATATTGCATTAGTAAATTAGCAATTTATCTGCTCACTTAAGCGACAATATTTCTTAGACATTCACTTTACCTAGATCATTCAAGTAAGCACTGGCTGTGATTATAACAGATGAAAACAAATGAAGTTTCTATTACCATTTGGGAATGAGTAATAGGTACTAATAAGGAAGTAATACGCATTAATATTTTATTGAAACTTATTTATTTAGATATTTATATGTCTGTTTCCCTCCTTCCATTATGCTGTATTCACCTGTAGATAAGACCTGTATCTAGCATCACTTCCACCCCCCAGCATTTAATACAATGCTTGGCAAGTACCAAGCAAATGTTTGTTGAAAGCATGTCTGAGTTGATTACTACCATTTTACATATGTATTAAAAATCACCTGAAATAGCACATCCTCAAATAAAGGAGGATTTGACTTTCAGATACACTTGTACATTCCCTACATTTTTTTACTCTCTTCAACATAAAAAAATATAAACACAAACATTTAGCTATATATAATCCATAAATATCTGTGCATAAATATATATATATATGTATATATATATATATACATACATTTGTAAAGAGTTTCAGTCTTCTAAACCCAGAGTTTATACTTGAGACAAGAATTATACTAATTGCCCTTGCAAAAATTGAGCAGAATATTTACTCAAGTAATCTGAAGATATTTAAATGCAGGTCCTGGGAATTATAGATATTGGCATTCCTCCCTGGTATATGTGAAAGTGAAGAAAACAAGTGGAAATAAAATTTTGCTGCCGTATTTTAATTTTAACAATAGTTATTAATGTTGCTTTTATCAATCTTTAAAAGAAAATATTTCTATGAATATGCATCTGTAGTTTACTGAAAAGACTATGGACAAAGAAAAAACATAGCAAGGAACTAACAATAAACAACAATATGTACTGATTACCTAAAACTCTCTTTAAAATATCTTTCTACTGTAATTACTCAAACAACCAACAGACATGACAGTCTTATACAGAGTTTAAACGTTTACATATTTTGAGCATTGATTCTAATATTTTAATGTCTCCATAAAATTATAAAGTATACCATAAATAATAAAGTAGGAATAAATCTTACTGATCATCTATTCCAACCTCCTATGAAGTAATCCCCTTTATCACACTTCTGTTGTGTATTCATATAGCTTCTGCTTGAATACTTAAACTTATTACTACAAAAAAAAACTAATTTTCATTTTTAAACTCCTCTAATTTTTAATGAATCCCCAAATTATGCTAAATTGCTCCTTATCTAAAGTTACTAGTCCTGCCCTTTAACATAAACAGATTAAGTTGGAACTCAGTTTCTCAAAATGATTATGAGATTCTCCATGAACTTCCTGTTTTCCAAGCTAAATTTCCTTGTTCCTCCAAATATGTCTTATGAAAAACCCTATTTTTAGCTTGTTCTACTCTTACTTATAAGTAAGGCATGAAGACTATTTAATGTTTCTTAGTAGAAAAATAAAAAAGCAATTTTGTCACTATTTAGTGCTAAACAAAGGGCAAATATCAACTATAATAACTAGACTGTGATTTCCAAAACAGCACTTTTTTAATAGCACTTGTGAGCTTCATAAGAGGCACATGAATTGTTATTACAGAAAACACTTAATATCACTTAGATAAGACATAAAATATGGTTCACAGACAGAGGAAGGAGAGGTAACATTAAGGTTGTTAGAGAAAGGGAAATATGATAGGAATGACCAGGGAATTTTTCTTTGGGAGTTAAATTACTGAGTTTTACATCTTCACCACAAATTGCATTGCAGTATGCAGGATGAGGTAAGTCTATGATCAAGAAATGGATTTTGTCTGTGTGTGTGAAGCAAGTGGAAATAAACACCACTCAAAATGAATACTCTAATGGCCATAAAAGGATTAAAGTACCAATAAAACAAGAAGTACTTACTAATAATCAATAAAGGAAGACAAAATAAATTGTGGTTTACTAGAGAAAAAGTAAAAGGTTGAAATTTTTTAAGACAAATTATATTGGTGAGAGAAAAAATAGAGGGTTGTTGAGGACATTTTAAAATCCACATGACATTTAAAAAAAAAAAATCAATGAAAACTCCAGTTCAATGAAAGGTTGTCATAGCTTAGAAGGCCTGCCAACAGAAATTGTGTATCTAAGTCTTCTAACTACTCAGTTCTCCTGCAGTGTAAGCGTGGCTGAATGTCTGCCCTTGCCTAATTTTCATGTTATATGTGGAATGGGCATGAAGATTTTGGTAAGATTGAATCTAAGGGAATGGTGTGCAAAGTATTTTGGGCTAGAGAGTGTGAGGTGCGTAGAGAGTGATGTCTTCAGAGCAAGGGAAATCCTTCAGTGGCTCACCGGTGTATGGAGTAAGACGCCAGTCAAGTAATGGGGGCCAGAGGATTAAAAAGTATTAAAGAGCCATAGAAAGGGTTGTAGGCAAATAGGTAAACTAAATGAGTATTTGAGTCAGAGCCTACTGACTAATACTGACTACAGTGTAAAGGAGAGCTACCAGAGGAAACCAGAGACAGAGTAGACACCCTCACCTCACTACCTTTCCAGAAACAGCCTCAGAAAGGCCATTCAACAGTGTCTGAAGTAAAAGGTTTACTTCTACAACATTTCTCGTTAATGAAGCCAAGAACTGACCATAGAGTCAGGCAGTCTAGATTTGTATCCATATGACCTTAGGCAAGTTATTAAAAGTTATTGTGCTATCATCTCCATCTATAAATGGAGCTAAGAATAATATCTACCACATACTGTCATAAAAGTTAAATGAAATAATTCACGCTTATAATAGAATATGGCTCATATCAAGCACTCAGTAATTGTTGGCTTTCATTATTATATCAGATAATTTTGCATTCATACATATGTCACAACTTCTCCTTCACTAATGGAAAAATCAATTCCAGAAAAAAATTCATAAAGATGATTAGCCTTACATCACCAGAGAAATAACCTTTTCCTCAGGTTGACCTAATAGGATTACAAGTGCGTTTATTTTATTTCTGGAACATAGCCATTTTTTCAATATCATGTTTTCTCTCTCATTCTGTTTTCTTCTGATCATCTCCCCCGAAAATTTCCTGAGTAGAGACTTTTTGTGGTTCATCTAAAATTAGCCTGTATCTCTTCTGGGGACAGAACACCTGAGAGGATTTTAGCTGTGTCGGTGTGAAAATTCCAGAGGGTCAAGGAGATCCCTGTGGGGTTTATTAGCTCAAAGTCCCTGTCTATCAAAGTGGCACATCTTCCCAGAATCCCCTGATACCTTATCCATGGTCTGTTGATGCACTTGTCTTCACTGTCTCTTTGACACACTGTCTGTTAGGAACTCACACAATATGGTCTTGCAAATTATTTAATTAGTTAGCTGAGGGGAGGAAAAGAATCGGTAGCAAGATATAAAGGGAGAAATACCAGGAGTAGAGGCATAGAGAATGAAAACAGAATATTGTAAATGGCTCCTGGATTGAGTCAACAAGTGGGAATACAAATTCGAGTGATGATGGAAATGGAAAATTTCTTGAAGCTTTGTTTTTATTGGCTTTTGTTTTCAAAATGCCTACTAGACTAAATTAGTTACTGTTAAAAAATTAGAAATGGACAACATAGAGATTATAGTCAACAATAATATATTATAAGCTCCAAAGTTGCTAGGAAACTAGATCTTAATTGTTCTCACTACAAGAAAGACATGATAGAGGTATTAACTAATGCTACCATGGTAATCATATTGCAGTATATAAATATATCATCAAATCAACATGTTGTGGTACACATTAAGTTTACACAATATTATATTCAATTAAATCTCAATGAAAAATTAGAGACACAAGTATGTTCACTGAGACATCAAAAATATATTTAAAGTTAAAGCTACATAAGCAATGGAAAGAACATGAATTTGGTAATTAAAGACACATAGATTAAAATCCTCACATTCTTCTATCCCAATTACAGTAGTCTCCTCTAATCTGTGGGGGATACATTTCAAGACCCTCAGTAGATGCCTGAAACTGCAGATAGGACTAAATTCTATTTATACTGTGTTTTTCCTATACATATATACATATGATAAAGTTTAAATTATAAATTAGGCACAGCAAGAGGTTAACAATAGCTAATAATAAAACAATCATAACAATTATAACAATATATTGTAATAAAAATTAAATGAATGTGGTTTTTCGCTTTGTCAAAATATCTTATTATACTGTACTCATCCTTCTTGTGATGATGTGAGCTAATAAAATGCCTCCATGATGAGAAGAAGTTAACTGAATGACATAGACATTGCGATGTAATATTTGGCTACTATTGACCTTCTGATGATAAGTCAGAAGAAGGATCAGCTGCCTCAAAACTGTGGTTGATGGCAGGTAACTGAAACCCGGGAAAGGGAAACTTCAGATAAGAAGGGACTACTGTACTGGACAACTTATGTAATGTTTCTGCATCTGATATCCAAATCTAAAACAGTGGGAAATATATCTCCCCTTTGGGACTATTGTCAGAAATGAATAGGCAAGAATATATAAAACTGATAATAATGAAATAATATTTTTCTTTATATTGTAACTGTTGGTTGAGCTCTTAGTCTGTGCTCAATACTTTATATACAAATGTACATTTTGGGGGGCATAGATGATGTGCAACAGATAGTGGCTTTTATTAGTTAAATACTAAAATTTTATTAGAGTAATTTTAGGAAAAAATTTTAATTCAGATTACATACCAGTTTGATCTCTGGTATATATAACAACTTTAAGCTATTTTAACTCCCAACGCCACTGTCTTAAGCCCAGGTCATCACTAGTAATTATCCAAATGACTGTGTGGCTGTCTAGGCTCTCTGTCGCTTTAAGCCCTTGTTCTTCCTATCCTCATCCGTGGTGGAGCAGTTTCCTTAAGAATGAAACATTAAAGTCATATTATGTTACTTTAAAAAAATATTATGACAAATGACAGGATTTTCATTATTTCATTATTTTTATGGTTAAGTAATATTCCAGTGTGTGTGTGTGTGTGTGTGTATAAAAAGTCATTTACTACTGTCTAGTAAAACCTTAGTCATGAGACCTATCAGATATAGGCCTATATATCTGATTACCCTGAATCAAATTACAGTTGTTAGAATCTGTTAGAAGCACTGTGTGTAAGATTAGTTGTAGATATAGACTAGAAAGTTATAATCCTATGACCCTCTTTGGGAGAGAGGAATCCGAAGGAGATTGATATCTTAGCACTAGGACAGCTGTGGACTATAGATTTAAAACAGAGAATTTCTGGGCGCCTGGGTGGCTCAGTTGGTTAAGCGACTGCCTTCGGCTCAGGTCATGATCCCTGAGTCCCTGGATCGAGTCCCGCATCGGGCTCCCTGCTCAGCAGGGAGTCTGCTTCTCCCTCTGACCTTCCCGACCCTCCCCCCTCTCATGCTCTCTCTCTGTCTCTCTCTCTCAAATAAATAAATAAAATCTTAAAAAAAATAAAATAAATAAAATAAAAAATAAAACAGATAATTTCTAACTAGAAAGTCAGCCAAGACTACGCTTTCTTTTATTTATGTTTATTAGGATGATCCATACAGAGAATTTTCTCCATAAAATATTAGGAAAGGAAGCCCATGATGACTAATGCTAAGACTCTAGGCATTGAAGATATTTCAATGTCTCATTCCTGAAGAAATCAAGTGACAAGTAGGTGATGGTAGAGTTAATGGAAGAATCCTAGCCAATTCTAAATTGTACCCCACCCACCAAGGAACCATGAGCTTTTCGTCTCAGAAAGGAAATAATATAAGCAATCCAGATGCTCCTCAATATCCTCACATTGCAAAAGTCCAGGATTTTTGTAGGGCACCTGTAGCAGTGCTTGACTTTGGAGCCCAAAATGAAATGTTCCTGAGCCTGAAAAACAAGATTATGGAGACTTTAAAGGCCTTTGCTCAGGTGATGGTGGACAGGGTAAAAATACTCACCAGTAAATTTTTGATGGAGTATAAAATGCCAAAAATATAAATCCAAGTTGCTTTCAATTTTGTTGTGAGGTTAATGCTAATTTTGCAAAGGACATTAGGGAAAAAAGGGGGCTAAGGAAATCCATTGAGATTTAGAGAACTTACAAAAAGAAAGGGACTGAAGGCCACATGCCAGGTAGCTTGCAACCTTACTGACTGCACTTAAGTGCATTACAGTGTGGTCGGTGGAGATGAAGTTGTGCTGAGTGCAGTGTGAGAATGCTTAGATATATTGGTAATAGAAAAGAAAGAAAAAAGGATGCCAGTGAGATAAGTGTTATCTTCCTTCAAAGTCATGAGAATTCCGCTCCATATATGGTAGAGGTTAGCCATAACACATTCATTTATTTGTTCAATGTCAACAACTGTGAAGGCTTTGATTTTACCCTACCTGCAAAGTGCTCTACTACCAAGTTAGCATCCTAGTTTCATGGATGCTAGCAGAAAACATCAAATTCCTGAATCAGATACAAAGAACTTCATCACTCACTGTAGTAGCAGCAGCTGGAGTATAAACATTTTCTTTTGCCAGTTCCCCAAGCACAATTGCCAAAGGGTTATACGAAAAGAGTCGGGTGATCCCTAACTAGTTAGTAGGTTACATTAATGGAGGGGAACTTGAGCTTAGGGAACTGCTATCTTTTAGAAAGGCTAGTAAGAATGCTTGGTTTTGCTTTGGATAGAGACACTATCTCTGTCTTCCAAGGCTGTTCACTGTATAAACATCCCAGAAAAGTCTGGAAAAATGGTAATCTTTGCCGCTCCTCACAATTCATGTAGAGACACAAAAGATCCATGGAAAGTCATTCCTTATCAATATCCACCTCTTCTATACCATCTTGTCTTCTGGAAAATGTACCCATGAGTATAGAACTTTGTTGGCCACTCTAACCAACAGAGGCTGGGAACAGATCCACTCAATTTGTCTCATATTTATTGTCAACATTAAGACTACTACCAACAGGACTCCAAACAACAGGATGAGACAGACTTGTAGTATTACTTTCAACCATTTATACTACACTTCCAGACCCAACCAACTGAAAAATTCCTATAGACCAACAGGTTCTACCTTAGATGGAGAATGACTTTCTTCTTATTTTTCTCTATTGACCTTTCTATCTGGCCTGAGGTACTAATCCTGGTATGGTAGGATATATATGTGATTGTACAGAAACTGCCTTGGCTTGCAAGGATAAAGTCTGGATAATTCTATTATCAATAACAAACTCGGACAGTGAATTGAAGCTGACCTGAATGTCTTTCAGGGTCAAAATACTGTTATTAATCACTTCAGATAAAGTCAGGAACAAATGTCATACCACTAATTCTAATTGGGTGACTCATATTATAGGGATAATTGTCCATAGGTTGCACATGAATTACAAATCACTTACCCTTCTGAAAAGATTATCCACAAATTTCCTCATTTTGGAGAACTCTCTACAGCCTTTGACAGCTACATGACATACAGGTGGTATTTCCTTAAACACCTGACTGTCTCTTATGGCCATTTCTAAGGTGAAAGCTACCATGTTTTCAGGGGAGAGGCAAGTGAATGCCAAGCTTCTAAACAGAAGTACAAAAAAATAATAAAAAATAAAGAAAGAAATAAACAGAAGTACAGGGCTCCTGGGTGGCTCAGTTGGTTAAAAGACTGCCTTCAGCTGAGGTCATGATCCTAGAGTCCCAGGATCGAGTCCCGCATCGGGCTCCCTGCTCAGCAGGGAGTCTGCTTCTCCCTCTGACCCCTCCCCCTCATGTGCTCTCTCTCTCACTCTCTCTCTCTCTCATTCCCTCTCAAATAAATAAATAAAATCTTTTAAAAAAATAAATAAACAGAAGTACAATCTCACAGTCCCACATAATGCCCCTAGAAAGAAAGTGCCATTATAGTTTTTTGTGCCTTACATCAGTGGGGTCGGTAGTACCTCTGATGTGTCCTCCTCTCTAGCTGGTGCATCTTAGCATTCCTAGTTCAAATAAATATTTGTTTGTTTGTTTTCTTTTGTTTTCTTTTGTTTCTGAGGAACTGTCTGGCAAGCACCATTCCAACCTATTTTTTCAGTCTGTGCCAACATCTGGGTGGAATTCATCTTCTGCATGGAATGACTGAATAACAGTAATGGAAAAAGGAGAAGGCAAAACAGCTGAGATGTTGACGGGAAGTGAAAGAGCCAAGATGATCTCTTGCTGTTTTCAATGGCCTTTACAATGAGTTTAAGGGTAATGGCATTTGAATCAAGGTCAGAGCTATGTGAAAGGGGATGGAAGATAAAGTAGTCGATTAAATTTAAAGTGCTCTCCACAGGTTGGTAGCAGTACACAAGCATGTTTTTTCTTCATGAGCAAGTGTCTGGTATGATTCTGAAGGACAGAGATCATTGATGTTCCTCCCTTCACCATACCTCCTGGGGTCTGAAATATTCCCTGGGCACACAGATTGGTGCTCTCCGTCTTTTTGCCACAAACTTGCTGTGTCCCATTTCTGCATCTATAACTTCACCCAATACTGAATCATCTTTTACTTGTACCCAGACCTTTCATCCATAAAGGCCAGGTAACTGAGAGCAAATATTCCCTATTTTGGTTGGCATGGTCCACAGTAAAGGGACGTGGCAAGTACTGTACTTCTGAATACTAGTAGTAGTAGTATAGTGTACAACTGTTAAATGGTCACTATTCTTATGGTCTAGAAATATGCCAGTCTAAGAAAGATATCCAGGTCGCTGCATTAGAAGAGAGTTTGAATCCTTGAACTCCTTTTGGCCAGGCTACTACTTGGAGGGTATATTAACTGGTCCAGCCTGGTGCTGACATTAGGGAAAGGAAACACCAGCATGGTCACAAATGGACAAAGTAGAATGCCACCTATTCATAATAGGTCAAAAAAATCCACAGCTTTGATCCGGATCATCACTCAGGAGGTGGCCAAATGAGATGATCACTGCTGTGGACGGCCATATTCAGTGATTAAAATCTCTGACTGAAAATCTGGACCAAGAGGAGTTGAAGAAAGTAGAGTCAGAATCATTTTGAGTTGATTTTTGGGAAGGACATTCTAATTGTCTATCTACTAGGTATCTGTGGGTAGTGCAGGCTATGAAAAACCTATTGAATATCATGAGTATCAGCATATTGCTTAGTGGCTTTTTGAAAAAAACGTATTCCGTTGTCAAGCTGTAAATATTCTTGGTATAAAAAACCCCGCAAACATATGAAATTTTAACTTCAGAGGCTACAATGGTGCAGGTACAATGGTGAAGACTGGACTTGAACGGTACCACTATAACCTGCTAAGTGTGTCAGTGGCACGTGTACTGCTCCAAGAGGGGGTAACCCCAACTGAGATATCCAGGAGTGGGCAGAACTCAAAGCAGTGTGACCTTTCTCACTTCAGAAACATAGTCATGAGATATGAAATATAATGATGGGCTCAGACAACACTGACAGCAATCTGAGAATTACGAGTTCAGGCATCTGCTTGATTGCTGTCAATCTCATGAGTGAATGACCCTTAACATGGACATTGATAGGAGGGACCCAGATGTTTCAATAAGGAACAGCTATTTATGTCCAAAGTTCAATGCTCCAAAAGAGGATTGTCTTTAATCTGCCAAATTTATAGGAATGTCCACCTAGCACCTAAGTTACTAATATAAATCCAGGCGTAAAATCAACAGAAACAGTACATTTTGCTGTCCTAAATGATCCACAGGGTACATTCATCTTTTCTTCCCTACTATGAATAATGCCCAAACCCATCAGTTGGGTTGGGGCCCTCACTTCTTCCTTCCAAGGAAACAGATAGGATTGTGATTTGGGCATCAATATCCAACAAAGCCACTGAAATTTGACTTTCTCCCTTCCCCTAAAATACCTCAACATGCTTGAATGGTTCTGCTTGGTATCTGGTTTCCCTCTGGGGACAGGGGAGACTTGGGCCACTCACCAAATATCTTTCTCATTAAAGTGATTGAGGTGGGGGGTAGAGGTGGAGAAAAGGATCAGGGTTTGCAAATAAGGAAAGCTGCACCTTGCCATAAAATAAAGCTTCCCATTTATTATCAGGTTCAAGGGGTGTGATAGTAGGTTGGGATTCAGCTAAATGAATTTCCAGTATTTTTAGCCTGCTCAAAGATCTTTAACGGGCAGTATGTTTTTAATGACTGACACCATCTCTTTCAGTCTTGGGGGAGACTTATTTAACAGCCACTTGCAGTTGGGGCTGCTGGGTTTGTGTGCTTTAGCCAATTTGGGCTTGCCTAATAGAGTAGTAGCTCCTTTAAAGGAACAATTCTGAGGTATTTGTTGCTCCATTGTTATAATGATATTTCTTAAGTCTTCACCTTGTTTTAATATAGGAGCTAGCGCACTTTTCCAGAAGAGTAGAAAGGGGTTTACTGTAAGATTTTGTATGCATTTAATTTAATCAGTGATTTATTCTTCAGCGGCTCACCTTCCTCAAATCCCATCAGGACAGTAAGAGCATGAATACTGGTCAATTATTCATCTGTAGTTTCCGACAAGAGTTCTTCTGTCTCAGGAAAATCTGGTGGGCCAAAGCTGCTTTCTAGTAGTTAGTACCTGCCGAAAAACAAAGAAACACAAATCTGGAGACCCTTTACTCTTATCTTCAAATGAATCTGAGGTTGGTATAATAGACTCCAAGAGCAGCTGAGGCAGGAGATGGCAGGCTGTTGCCATTCTCCCTTAACAAGCCTTACATATTCCACCCATCCTCATCCACCATGAGAATCAGCCAAAGTTCTATTGATTTTCTTGTTAATGCCTACAGTGCACATGCATTTCCTTCTTTTCACATTCAGCGGAGGCACAAGTTTCTGCAACTGTTGTCCAAAAAATGTCAGAACAATGTGCCAACCTTGGATTAATTTTAGTATTAGTGGTTTCAAAGGGATGGGCCCAAGGCTGACTCCCAGAGTAGTGAGGAAATCGCCTCCCCAAGAGGTTAACAGCCAGGGCAACATTGGGGCAGCTGCCTTTATATCTATTTCCCTATATTACCCTGAAGCAACCTGCCCAGTTCTTCCTGATTAACAGCCAAGGAACTGAAGAGCCATTTTTTTTGTCCAATATAGATGATATTATTTGGCCAATGTTTTTTGCTGCTGAATCTCATAGACTTCCCTCAAATCCCATTAGCTTACTCGTGAGGCCCTTAACCTTCCTTTCCATAAAGCTATGGCTATGTCAGTATTCCATCCTCATCACTTAAACTGTCAAGAACTACGAAAATTCTGAGCTCCCACCTTTACTTGTAAGCCACAAGTTTAACTTGCCATAGTTTCATGGATACTGGTAAAATAAACAATGCTCCTGGGTGAGAGACAAAGACTTTATTATTCACAGTAATAACAGTAGCAAACATAGTAGTGGGGTGTATGTGTGGGGTGTGCATGTGTGTGTGTAACAGTTCTGCAAGCCCAAAGTCCCATATGGTGTTGTGTGAACATCCGGCTTACACCGGCACCCACAGTCGGTTTCCTAAGAGGAGAGTAACCCAGTGCTTAGTAAACCTGAATATATATTTTTTTTAAAGACTTTATTTATTTATTCACGAGAGACAGACAGAGGCAGAGGGAGAAGGAGAAGCAGGCTCCCCGCGGAGCAGAGAGCCCGATGCGGGACTCGATCCCAGGACCCTGGGATCAGGACCCGAGCTGAAGGCAGACGCTTAACCGACTGAGCCACCCAGGCGTCCCAGTAAACCTGAATATTTTATAACAGAGAGGAAGCATGCTTGTTCTGTGCTCCAAAGAGAGACAGTATCTCTATCTTGCTAGGCTGCGAATAAACCTGCACTTTGCTTCAGAGAGAAACACTATCTCTTATCTTTCAAAGCTGTTTGAAACATCATTTAAATTGTAGGGCCTTTATTGATAAGCTGTGCAGAAATGTAAGAGATCTATGAATAATAATTTCTACCAACGCTCAAAACATATGCTTTGAGAACTTATTGCATGCTAGCTCTTATTCTAGGCATTGAGGGTATGGTGGTGTCTAAGACACAATTTTCCCCTTCATGGAATTTACATTTTAGAGATGGTGGTGGTGGGTGTGCTGTCTGTGTGCACTGGGGGGCAGTGACAGAAAATAAAAAAATACCAAACGAGTCTGCTTGAGTTATATATGTGGTAATGGGATTGTTAAGGAGGATATCACACAGCGAGTAGCTAAATAGGACGGTTCCTAAGCCAGTTGATTAGTTCTGACGGTTTGACATAACAGCAAGTATCAGCAAATACTGTAACACACCTAGGTAAGATCGCAGGAATTGCTACCCGAGGAAAAGATTTTGCTTTGAAAACAAGCTAGCAAACTGCAGGAAAGGGACTTTATAACTCAAAGACTTTTTTGAGTATTTGAGTTTGCCAGTTGCAGCCAGAAACTGTGACCAGGCAGAAAAGTTGTTGCATCATAAAAATGTTTTTACCCAATTACAGAAATAGACCTGGCACAGGGCAGGGGGGGATGATAATTATCCACTCTAAACCGGTAATAGCCTGCTCACATTACTCAATAAGGCACCCCTTCAGGCATATGAATGAAGAAGTAAAGGAGAATTAGAAGGAAGTCATTAATACCTAAAGATCAATTCCTAGGAACCCTGTCAATCCTGTACCATTTCTTCTACTGCACTGACTTCCATAGATCTTATTTTTTTTTTAAGATTTTATTTATTTATTTGACAGAGAGACACAGCGAGAGAGTGAACACAAGCAGGGGGAGTGGGGGAGGGAGAAGCAGACTCCCCGCCGAGCAGGGAGCCCGATGCAGGGCTCGATCCCAGGACCCTGGGATCATGACCTGAGCCGAAGGCAGACGCTTAACGACTGAGCCACCCAGGCACCCAACTTCCATAGATCTTAATGCAGAGATCTTTGAGTTTAAACTCATGGAAACTGGGGCACTGTTTTCTAGGTAGGAATTTGACTGACTAATTCTAAGGCTGCAGTGTAGACGAGTAAAGACTAGAATGATGAGCAGGAAAGACCTCTTTCCAAAGTAGATGACAGTTCCCCACAATAGGTGTCAGAAAGTCATCCCTGTGTGAATGACCAATAATGACATGAACATCTCTATGGAAGATGCTAGATCTTCCCCAAAATGAAGAGTAAGATAGTAGTCTTCCATCCCTCTCTGCATCAAGGTTAAAGCACAAAAGTCTCCCTTTTGCAATGGCACATGTGTTCCATTAAGAAAAGAGAGTGAACCAAGGGGTATTTTCTGACCCTTTCACTCCCTCTGTTCTTCCTTAACTTTAAACCCTGGTGACGTTGAGAAGATTTTGGCATAATGATACAACGGATTGGTGTTATGAGAAGTGATCAGCACTGATGATAGAGAAGTCTGATTGCTTTGTAGAGAGGAACTCTGAAGAATCTGAGAATGCAGGGTGAACAGTTTTCCAGGCTTTGGCAATGTGGGACAAATGTAAGATGAAGTCAGAGTTCTGGAGCAAAGAGAGAAGGTACAAGTGAAGGAGGGAAGGCACAGTGACAAAATTAAAGGGCTTTGGGGACCCATCTGAGGGCAGTCAGATTACAACTTTAAATGTTTTTCACCACCAGTTTTGTCTTAATAGCCACCATATTCTCAGTTTCTAGAACTACTCTACTAGTGGTCAACTGCCTCAGGCAATGATTCAAGAAGACTTCAGAAAGTACTTCGGTCTAATTAGTATAAGAGATTTTTATTTTAAAATGCATTTTCATATGCAAAGTTGTTCATGATTATTCATCTTTACATTATTCCTGCTTCCTGTTTCCGTGACTCCATGACTTTCATATTATCTTCACATTACCCTCCTGAAATGCAGCATAAACATGTCATTTCGATCAGTTATTCCGGTAGTTCTCATTTAGAATGAACTCTGTATCATAGCCTAGCATGTGAGGCACTCTGGCTTATTGCCTCTTGTCTTCTCTTGCCTCAATCCCTGCCACTTCCTTCTTCACACTTTGTATTCCAGCAATATTAACTGGACACCGGTTGCTACTAACTTATCCCTAAATTTTCCTGGAGTTCACAAAAAAGACACCCAAATCTTCTTTAGCACCATCTTCTCTGCAAAGTCTTTGTTAACCTTCATAGAGAGAATTATTCAAATATCTCTTGTGCTACATTTCTATCTTACTTATTTCAGATTATTGATTTTACACTGTTTTAATTTTTTTTTCCTTAAGAGCTGTGAGACTTTTGTGGAAAAATGTTGTCTTATTCAGTTTTATCGCAATGATGCCTGATATTTTTACTAGTTAATGATATTTTGGATTGAACTGAACTTTTGATCAAGATCTACTAATAATCAGACATTACTTATTGTGTGTGACCTTTTGACATGCCCATATGGAGAAGGCTAACTCTGATATGTAAATCACATTCCTCATGCTAAAGAAGCTAACATTACATTTGGGTAAAAAAATATCAGAAAGGAATTAAAACTGAAAAGACACCATAATTGTCAAATGAAATTGAACCTAAATAATCTGAAAGAGACCATACATTTTAGAGTAAATAGTAAACACAGCACTTTCAAAGTATAATAAAAGGAAGTTTTATTCATGTAATTACTTTCAATTAAGAAACTAAAGATCATTTTGATCAAAATAAGGAAAATTTTATTAATAACTGACTACATCGGAGCAATGATTCAAGTCGATGTCGGAAACTACTTTGGTCTAATTAGTACAACATGTTTTTATTTTAAAATGCATTTTCATACTCAAAGTGGCTATTTATTAATTTCTCCAAAATAAATATCAAAGTAAGAAATGGCCGGCATTGACATCAATATCCGTGAATAGAAACACAGACAGTTTTCCTGCATTTAAGCGAAGCAGCCCTTTATTCCCATTTAATTCTGTGAGCCACCCACATAATAAATCTGTACACTGAAGGGACAATGAGCTGAAAGAAACATAAGGTAAGCAGAATTACAACTTACTTCGAAATGAGGCAAAATAGTGGCCCTTAATTGAAATACGTTCAGAGTAGTTGAGGAATTAAGAAGACATTCAAGTCAGCAATATACATAGCTGTAACAATGAGCTAAGGAAAGCATACGACAATATCATAGGTGATAATCAATTTTAAGTCAAGGTTCATCAAAGCCAATGAACTCATGCCAAAATTAATTTCATATATACCATGGATATGTTAAATAAATTGTTTCAGAAAAAGAAGTAATCAGTGCCAGTCAGCTGGCCTATTGAGAGAAAAAAAATGTTGGCACAAATGGAGCTGAAGGAAAACAGAATTTGGATAATCAAAGAACGGCATGTGCATATACAACAGATGAAGGACTAGCTTGACAGAAGATACATGTACCCATGATGGGACTGATTTTGCAAGTTTTGGAAGCCATTTGTTATTTTTCACTAAAATCTTATGGAAGAAATGTTAGCAAAATTAATTCTGGCAGCAAAATGCAAGGTGGACTGACACATAGGCAGACTGGCACATAGACACACTGGCATATAGGCAAAAGAAGACGAATGAATAAAACTCATGCAATAATACAAAAGGAAGTGAGGCAAAGACAGTGCAACTGGAATGGGAAAACAGGATAAATGGAAAGATGACCCAAATTAAGAAATGAGTGAATGAACACAACTGACAAAAGAAAAAGATGAGATTTAGAGAATTAAAGAGAGGGAAGAATCATAGATGCTTAATAACACTTGCATTGTTAAAATATAAAAATAAAAACAGTATAATGAGTAGAATAGACAGAAAGGAGCATGACTGGTGGTAATTTAACAGATTAAGGTTTGTACCTATTGCACATAGGTTGATTAGAGACAAAAAATATAGTACTAAATTCTGAATTTGGAAACTCTTCCTCATTTTTCACAATATGTTGAGTGAAGATCACATAAGGTAAACTGAAAAAAACCCATGAGTTATTGAAATATTTTGGTATCTTGCTATACCTGAATTACTATTGTACAAAGACCTAATGTGATCTTAGGCATTTTTCCTAGAAATAAAAGTCTTGAGATAAAATTCTCAGGAAAAATAGAGTTAGAAACTTTTTTCTAAAAAAAAATTGATAAGCTTTGTGCAGTGGCAGTATCATAGCCAATGAGGTTTATCTGAGGCGCGATTATTGCTAATTAAAAAAATTGATAATATTGAGTATGATGACAACTTGATTTACTTTAAACAATGCCAAAGTAGTGTCTGAATTTTTAAAGCATGCGCTGGAAATTTACTGATATCCATTGCTGTATCTACTAACTACATGACTGGTCTTTCTTCCTTTTGTATTTTTTTTTTTTTTTTAATTTCTTATTCTCTTAAAGGTTTTACTTATTTGAGAAAGAGAGAGAGAGAGGATGAGCAGGGGGGAGGGGAAGAGGGAGAGGAAGCAGACTCCCCGCCGAGCAGCGAGCCGGATTCCGGACTCGATCCCAAGACGCTGGGATCGTGACCCGAGCCAAAGGCAGTTGCTTGATTGACGGGGCCACCCAGTTGCTCATCCTTCTATCTTTTTTAAATTGAAGCCTTGAAGATATGGTTGAAGAAAAGATTATTTATTTGAACTAATGATTTTACAGGAGCCAACACATAACAATAAATTTCACGAACAGAAGCCATTAATCAGGATTAATTTGGGAGGAATCATGGACCCCTTACTCAATTTTACGTATGTTAAAAGAAATTTGGATTTTATAATGAAAACCATGCTCCGGTTTTAGGGTTTTGTTTTTGTTTTTGTTTTTTTTACGTATTACTAATTGCTAGAGTATCATTATATTATGAAGGAGAAATATGTTTTTTCCGGTTCTTACGTTAGAAAAAAAGCCACTATGGGGACTCACTAATTTAGCTTTAAGTCTTGTTATTTAGTGTAGTTCACAGAGCAACAGATTTTGCATCACTCAGGAGCTTTTTAGAAATGGAATTTCCAGTCCATTCCAAGTTTCTGAATCAGAATCTGCTTTCACACAAGATCTCCAGGTGATTCCTATCTCCATTAAAGTTTGAAAAGCACTAAATTAGCCTTATATAAACTGATCCGCCCAGTTCCATCTGGCGGGTAACAATCCTTAAGATGAGTTATGATACATGTTTGAAGGTTTTATGAGAATGATGTTAAGGAATTTATTTAATGCTGGGGGAAATAAAACCGTTATTACTGAAAACCTAGGACTGTCAGGTACTGTGTTAGACATTTCCAAATCTATTAATTCATTTAATTCTTAACAATATTCTCTGAGGTAAGGGCACTATCTTCATGTCTCTGGGCATGAAAAACAGCCTCAGGTTAAATACCGCATCTATTCCACAATCAATAAATTGAATAAATATTGAGCAACCCATTTCTGAAAGTCCCTGAGTTAGGCCTAGAAATAAAATGGGCATGGCCCCCTACTGTCATGGAATTGCAAGGGTAGTGTGAGTTTCTAAGAGGGAAATCTAAACTTTCCTAAGTTACTTAGGGAAAACTTCTATTTGGAAAGAGTATTTAAACTGATTTCTGAGAAGCACATTTTTGTAAAGGTGGCCCTGAAAAAAAACAAACAAACGAGTGTGTCTGTCATGGATTTTATTTTATTTATCTATTTTAAGATTTTATTTATTTATTTGACAGAGAGAGACACAGCGAGAGAGGGAACACAAGCAGGCGGAGTGGGAGAGGGAGAAGCAGGCTTCCTGCGAGCAGGGAGCCCGATGCGGGGCTGGATCCCAGGACCCTGGGACCATGACCCCAGCCGAAGGCAGACGCTTAGCGACTGAGCCACCCGGGGGGCCCCTGTCATGGATTTTAGTAAGGGGAACCAAGCAGCAAGTTGAGGCTGGACCTTGGCAGGAATACTGCAAAACTTTGTGGCACAAGGTGAGGCCGTTGGGCCTCATGCACGACTCAGAGGAAGCCACTGGAGGATCATAAGCAAGGAAGTGACAAGCCCTGATCCACGTTTGGGAAAGATCCTTCCGTGAGACCTGTGCAAAGCCCTGCGGGCGGGTGGGTTCATTAGGGCCACTCCCCTAGTCAGCCTTTCTCCACCCAAGTCACCGCCTCCCGCTTCTCAGCGTAACTGTCTGAGGGAGGTGGGAAATGCATGCGAGGGGCGGGGGGAAGAAAAACCTTCTCCAAAAATACTAAAAAGAAAACATCCCACTTGGCCGCGGGTGCGCGGGAAGTTCCGCGCGCGAGTTCCGGGTTTCCCGCCGGCCGCCAGCCCGGGTGAGCCCCCAGCCCCGCTCGGCCGCAGCCTGCTGGGCCGCGTCCGTCGGTCGGTCCGCTTCCCCTGCCCCCACCCGCCCATTCTCAGGCGCCGCGCGGGGCCGGCCGCGCCGAGAGTGGCCGGGTTTGTCAGCGCGCCCGCAGCCCGCGTTGGCCCCGGCCGCGCCTCGGCCGCTGCGCTTGCACCGCTCGGCCCGGGCGGGTTCGGGTCTCGCCGGGCCCTGCGCCCTCCGCCCGCGCGGCGCGGCCGGAGCCGCCGCCTCCAGCGCCACTTGTGGAGTTCTTCCCCCGGCGGCGGTAACTTTACACTAGCCTGAGAGAGGCCTGCTTTTATGCAGAAACCGGCGACCAGAGTCTATGGAGGACGCTCCGCTGGAGGGCCAGCCCGCCACTTGAGGATTTCTCCCAGATTGCTGGGGAAGGAACGTCTTGCCCTACGAGCCTTTCTCTGAGATTTCAGAATCCTGCGGCCATCACACAATTAGAGCGGAATTGGTTGCTCGCGGGGGCGGGGAGCTTTGGGATCAGCTGTTGCCCTAACCTGGCGGAGCCGACGCCGGACCCCACCTCTCGGCCTCTGAGCCCTGAGACCATCACGCAAAGCCCGGCCCAGACCGTGCCCTGGTCACCTTCCTGCTGGAACCGTTCCAAGAGCTGTTAGGGACAGGCTCGCTCACGGTGGGGAGGAGCAAAGAGATGAATGTAGCAGCCAAGTACCGCCAGGCATCCCTGTACGTGGGTGATCTCAATGCAGATGTCACGGAGGACCTGCTGTTCAAAAAGTTCAGCACCGTGGGGCCCGTGCTGTCCATCCGCATCTGCAGGGACCTGGTCACCCGCCGCTCCCTGGGCTATGCCTACGTGAACTTTCTGAAGCTGGCTGATGCCCAGAAGGCCCTGGACACAATGAACTTTGACATGATAAAAGGCAGACCCATCCGTCTCATGTGGTCCCAACGTGATGCCTACTTAAGGAAATCTGGCATTGGGAACGTGTTCATCAAGAATCTGGACAAATCTATTGATAACAAAACCCTTTATGAACATTTTTCAGCTTTTGGGAAGATCCTGTCCTCCAAGGTGATGAGTGACGATCAAGGCTCTAGGGGCTATGCATTTGTGCACTTCCAGAACCAGGTCGCGGCCGACAGGGCCATCGAGGAGATGAATGGGGCCCTGCTTAAGGACTGCAGGCTGTTTGTTGGCAGATTCAAGAACCGGAAAGATCGGGAAGCCGAGCTCCAAAACAAGGTCAATGAATTCACCAATGTTTACATCAAAAACTTTGGAGATGACATGGATGATGAGAGACTGAAGGAAGCTTTTGGTAAATATGGCAAAACCCTGAGTGTTAAGGTGATGACAGATTCCAGAGGGAAATCCAAAGGCTTTGGCTTTGTGAGTTTTGATAGCCATGAGGCTGCCAAAAGGGCTGTTGAAGAAATGAATGGGAAGGACATAAACGGACAGCTGCTTTTTGTAGGCCGGGCGCAAAAGAAATCAGAGCGGCAGGCGGAGTTAAAGCAAATGTTTGAGCAGCTGAAACAGGAAAGATTTCGGAGATGCCAGGGCATGAAGCTCTATATTAAGAACCTCGATGATACCATTGATGATGAAAAACTGTGGAGGGAATTTTCTTCGTTCGGGTCAATTAGCAGAGTCAAGATAATGCGGGAAGAAGGGCGAAGCAAAGGGTTTGGCTTGATCTGCTTCTCCTCTCCTGAGGAGGCCACTAAAGCAATGGCTGAGATGAATGGCCGAATCTTGGGCTCCAAGCCACTCTACGTCGCCCTGGCCCAGAGGCCCTAGGAGAGAAAAACTTACTGCACCAGCCAGTGTTTGCAGCAGGCGTGCGAATGATAGTGATCTCTGCCTTTGAATTATCCTCAGAAAATTTCAAATCCCAGCTGATGGCCGCTTAGTTTAGTAAACTTTGTGATAAAAGGTTTTATATACAAAGCTATTTTTTCTTGTGTGGAAAAATAAATGAATCTTGGAAGCTTGATTCATTTTACAGAGGCACATCTTCTAATCACAATGTTACATATTTCTCTGTTTTTGATTTAGTATTCAAAGCAATAAGTATAATTAGATATATTTTTATTACATTTTGAACCATCTGAAGTGAGGTAATTATTTGAGTTTATTTCATATTTTCCTTCTTATTTTAATAATATTGCTAGCTTTAATTTCTTCTATGAAAATACGCTAAAAATAGTTCTTATACCTAAGGATCACAAAGTAATTTATTTTTACAAACAGAAATTTTCTAATTTCTCTAAGCTTTTTAAAGAAACCAGAGATTTAAGAATTGCTAGTATAAATCTAATTTCATTTTGAATTAATGTTTAAAGTACTAGGAAATAGTTGAATTTCTTTTGAATTTGTATCCTGACGTGATTGTTTTTTTTGATGGCTGAAATTAATGATGGAGGTTTTTAATGTTGCCTACAAACCTGATTTGTAGGATATTTTGCTATTCTTTCCATTGGTAGACTATATATAATTCATGTGCTTGCTAGTTATCAAAACTGGGACTTGAATAGTAAAACCTTAACTTCTACATTCTTTAAGTTATAAACTTTTATCAATAAGATGACAAAAAGTTGGCTTGGTCTTAATTCTCTTCATACCTATACAAGTTAGTATTATGACTTAAGTTTTTACCAGACACCAATATTATAAAAGTCATATATAGAGAATATAGAAATTCTGTTTAACAATTCTTTTTCAATCTCTATTTTATATTGTTCGATGTAATGGTATTATCTCAGGGTTCAGAAAAGTATGTTTCTTTATTTTTATGAACTCATATCTCTTTTTATTAGAAACGAGCGATACATAACCCATTAAGATTCAGTTTTAGCCTCAATTTATCAGAAGCTCACTAATTTTCTGATAAATTGAAATTACATCAATTTGCCTGTTTTCTAGAATAATATTTTAGTCCCATTCCAGACTTCCCTCTCTCGCCTACCCTTGATCTATATTACTCAGCTTTGCTTTATACTTTTTTAAAAAGGGTTTTATTATATTGATTTTTACTATATGCTATTTGAAATCCACCTTGGAAACAGAGACAAGAATTATTCATTTACACTTAAATAATTACTTTTAAAATTCTGTTTTACCAAAGGTGTCTGGAGAATAGCTTTGCTGTTCTTGTTGTTGCTATTTTATTTTATTTTAATCTTTTTTTTTTTTTACTCTGCTTAGAGGTTTCCTGTAACCATATATTAAAGTCTTCTATTTCTTATATTACCAGTACAAAAGATATATTAAAAGATTTTCTTTGGCAATACTTTAGCTATGAAAGAATGAGAAAATCTGTTTCTGTTTATTTTTGTATAGACTATATGTTTATTCATGGCACATTTTCTAAATTAAAAGTCTCTTTTAGACAATGAAAAAATTATGGACAATGAAAAACTTACAGCAACATATAATACTATTATGCAGACAAATCTTCTGTTAAAATTTGTTACATATCCTCCCAATTTTTTATACATATACACATAATTTAACAAAAATAGAATCATTATAACCTTATTACAAATTACTTTTTTAATTTTATAATATGCCATATCAATTTCCATATCCACAAATAATTATTTGCATTATAATTTTAATGACTTTTATTCCTTCAATGTTTGTACTATAATATAATGAATTTCCTCTTGATATGGATAAAGGTTGTTAGATTGTTTCCTACCCTCCCCTTTTTTTCTTCTGTCATAAACAACTTGGAGATAAACATCCTTGCAAATTTATGTATGCTGATATATCCAGTTATTTTCTTAAGAAAATGTATAATTCATTGGAATTAATGTTTAAAGGGGCAGTAGTTTTAAAAATAATTTTGATAAATATTGCCCAAATGCTCTCCAGAAAACTTGCACCATTTCCATTTCCATTTTCTGTGTGGAGGGCTGCCCATTTCCATATACTCCAAGAACAAGAGATTATTTTGTTTAAGGTGTTAGCCAATTCAAAATGATACATAAAGCAAAATATTTCATGGTTACTTTTTTTTTTTTATTACTACAAAAGTTAAATACCATTTCTTGTGTTTGTTGGCCATCTGTGTTTTCATATTTATGAATTAATGTTTCATGATCTTCATCTGTTTTCCTTTTGGGTTGTTTTTATTTGTACGGATTTGTTACATTTCTTTACGTATTAAGAACAAAAGTTTAGACTTTTTTCCCCAATATCCTCACTTTGTTTATAGTTTTGAGGGTCATTCCAAAGTTAAATTTAAACTCAGAAATTTCAGTCTTTTACTTAGAAGGTTTTGATGTTATGATTCAAAACACTTTGAACAACTCAAATACACACACACGCACAATTAATCTGTATCGTCTTCTACTACTTTCAGAGTTTTCTTTCTCAATAATTTCTAAGCAAAACTTTTGTCTGTGAAGTATCTTATCCACAGTTGTAGTAAATCTCTTAAAAGTATCTTGCTTTTCAAGCTTTATTAATATGTTTGGTAAACACCTACCTCCTGTAAGAATCTATGTGACACTCATATGCCAACTTGAATACATTGGACCTTTGAATCACTGTGTTGAGAAGTATTTACCTCAAAAGCAGAGAGTTTTTAAGAAGACTGGGCAATAGGACTGGGAAATGTAGTAGGTGTGTCAAGCCTTGACATCTCTTTCTGGCTAAGCCAGTCTATCAAAGTGTTCAAATATTTGAACAATATTTCATAATGCTTGTAAATGGATTGTTAAGATAATATCAGGGAACTGAGTGCTATGTGCACAAGGAATTAATAGGACATAATATCAGATGTCTAGATGAATTGTAGCTGTAGCTTCATGACACAATATTCTATCATTTTAGTAGAAATTGCTTATTTTTATATTTACCATAAGAAATGACAAAGTAACTTTATAAAAAAAATATAATCCTGTGGATTTTCTTGATTAATTTATTTGAATTTTGCTCATTTTCAATTTTGTGTGTGTGATAATGTCAAGTCATCCTAGTTGGCAGTACAGGTTCATTCTTTGAAGAAAATTTAATCATTATGCCCAAGTGCCTTGATAAATAAGAAGAATCTTTACTTTTCTGATAAGCATTCCAGTAAGAGCTAATTTACATAGATGCCTTGAGCCACTGCTTCTATTCTTGCCTTCCTCTACCTACAGATATTGCCAAGTTTGTTGTAGATACCTGCTGGCATGCATCGCCAATTCAATAAATGTGCCTTCTAACATTTACCTAAATTTCTAAATATTTTTAAATTTTTAAATGAAAATCTTTAGTTAGTAAAAAGAAACATTTTAAAGTGGTTTAGAATTGGTAATTTCAGGGCCTCTGGGTGGCACAGTCGTTAAGCATCTGCCTTCGGCTCAGGTCATGGTCCCGGGGTCCTGGGATGGAGCCCCGCATCGAGCTCCCTGCTCCGCGGGAAGCCTGCTTCTCCCTCTCCCCCTCCCCCTGCTTGTGTCCCCTCTCTCACTGTGTCTCTCTCTGTCAAATAAATAAAATCTTAAAAAAAAAAAATAATTGGTAATTTCATTTTCTCAATATTTTATAATAAACTCATCAAGAAAAGATCAAATAAGGTTTAATCTTGCAATGGTAAAGACATGTCTAAAAATGATTTTTTATTTAATTTTTAAGTATTTCTAATTTTCTAAAGATCACTTTGTCTTAGGAATAAACTGAAAACAACTTGCATTTTTAAATCAAGATATTCTTATTTCATGTTTTAAAACACCAACTTCCTTATGAACTAATATTTCTTTTACAGTCACTCACAATTATGGGACCATGATTGAAAAGAGCCACTAATATAGATCAAGTTTTCATGAGGAATAATTGACTATTTTTTAAAAAGATTTTATTTATGTATTTGACAGAGAAGAGAGAGCACAAGCAAGGGGAGTGGGAGAAGAAGAAAAGGTTCCCTGCTGAGCAGGGAACCCAACGCCAGGCTGGATCCCAGAACCCTGAGATCATGACCCAAGCCCAAGACAGACGCCCAACTGACTGAGCCATGCAGGCGCCTCAATAATTGACTATTTAATTGTTAAAGTAAAATTCAGCTAACATGTTGAGGATTTAGAATTAGCTTACTTGTATTTGGAAAATATGCCTCCTAATGTAATTTTTTTAAAAAAACATAGATAAAACATTAGATAAAAAATATTTTTTTAATCTACATTTTAAAGAGTAGAACAAATTAAATATCCTTATGATATCTTTGGCTAACAGAAAATTCCAATTCACACTAGAAACAGAAATTTTAACTAACAAAATATTCAGTTTAAATATTTTCAGGCATAGTATACTAAGACTTCTGTAACATTTTGGAGTCTCTTGGCTCTTCCTCCCTGCCCCCCCCATCTCAGCTTTATTATCAGGCAAGTGGCCAGATGGCTGTAGGAATTTCTGTCATCATACTGAGACACAACAACATTCAGAAGGTGATATCTTTTCTAGAAACCTTTTAACAACTTTCTGCCTCAGTTCTTATTGTCCATTATTGGTATAGAGATTAAACAAGATCTGCCACTAGAATTGAAGAAGTAATCAACTTTCTTTTTTTTTTTTTTTTTTTTAAGATTTTGTTTATTTATTTGAGAGAGAGAGAGAGAGCACATGAGACGGGTGGAGGGTCAGAGGGAGAAGCAGACTCCCTGCTGAGCAGGGAGCCTGATGCGGGACTCGATCCCGGGACTCCAGGATCATGACCTGAGCCGAAGGCAGTCGCTTAACCAACTGAGCCACCCAGGCGCCCAACTTTCTAAGTTCTGGGCAGAATACACTTACGACAGGAAGATAGAAGAGTAAAAATGGATGTAGGAGTATGCATCCACTAAACCCTGGATATTTTTTACTTATATCTAATTTTGAATTTCAGTACTTATTTGATATTTTCTTCCTTCTTTTAACTTGCGCTTCCAAACAGTTCTTTTTTTTTTTTTTTAATGTTTTATTTATTTATTCATGAAAGTCAGAGAGAGAGAGAGGCAGAGAGAGAAGCAGGCTTCCCGCCTAGCAGGGAGCCCGATGTGGGACTCAATCCTAGGACCCTGGGATAATGACTGAGCCGAAGGCAGACGCTTAACCATCTGAGCCACCCAGGCACCCTCAAACAGTTCTTAAAATTCCATTTTCTCCCTACAAATAGTTTTGACATGAGTCAAAAGGTGATTTTTTTTTCTACCTCAAATTGAACAGTCTTAAAGGACAAATTATGCAATGTATTCTGTATAAAATTAAATTCATTTTTGTTTGGTAACAGGACTCGTGTTTCTACATATCAAACTCTATTAGGTCTAAATTAAGCATCTGCTGAAAATTCTAACTGAAAAGGTTAGATTCAATTTAGTCACCCAATTGGGTTTCCACCAAAAATAATTGTCAAGAGATTACAATTGGTTTCTTAGAGTAATACTTGAAAATAAATCTACATCTAATAGGCATTGGTTTCTTGAGTTTTATTATAAGGTAGTCTAAGCTAAATATGTTTTCATGCATGCTCACATTTTAGAACCATACCACCAGAGAGAAGAGACTCTTAATTTACTGTGTATACAGGCATACCTCATTTTACTGTGCTTCACAGATACTGTGTTTTTTACAAATTCAAGGCTCATGACAACCCTGCATCGAGCAAGTCTACTGGCACCATTTTTTCCAACAGGATCTGCTCACTTGGTATCTCTGTGTCATATTTTGGTAATTCTTTCAATACTTCAATTTTTTTCATTATTATTATATTTGTTATGGTGATCTATGATCACTGTTTATGACTTACTAAAAGCTCCGGTGGTTGGGGCTCCTGTGTGGTTCAGTTGTTAAGCGTCTGCCTTCGGCTCAGGTCATGATCCCAGGGTCCTGGGGGGTCTTGGGATTGAGCCCCACATCAGGCTTCCTGCTCAGCGGGAAGCCTGCTTGTCCCTCTTCCACTCCCCCTGCTTGTGTTCCCTCTCTCGCTTTGTCTTTCTCTGTCAAATAAATAAATAAAATCTTAAAAAAAAAAAAAAAGCTCCGGTGGTGGTTAGCATTTTTTAACAATAAAGTATTCTTAAATTAAGGTCTGTACAGGGGCGCCTGGGTGGCTCAGTCGTTAAGCGTCTGCCTTCGGCTCAGGTCATGGTCCCAAGGTCCTGGGATGGAGCCCCACATTGGGCTCCCTGCTCAGCGGGAAGCCTGCTTCTTCCTCTCCCACTCCCCCTGCTTGTGTTCCCTCTCTCGCTGTGTCTCTCTGTCAAATAAGTAAATAAAATCTTTAAAAAATAAAAAAATTAAAAAAAATTAAGGTCTGTACATTGCATTTAGATATGATGCTATTGCACACTTAATAGACTACAGTATAACATAGACATAAATTTTATATGCACTGAAAAACCAAAAAAATCATTTGACTCACTTTATTGTGACATCCACTTTATTGCAGTGGTCTAGAACCAAACCCACAATATGTCTGAGGTATTCCTATATCACCAACTATTGTGATATTCTATATGAAAAATTTTAAAAGAAAGTTCCTACTGACAGTGTAACGAATAAATCTTGAGAAATATCTAAAATGTTATATGCGTATAAAATGTCTCCAATATATAAAACTAACTTAACCACAAAGATAAATTAATAGGTGCTCATTTTCTTTACTAAAATATTAGTTATTAGGTTCGTTAGTACACTTAAATTATAGGAATTAACAAAATTGGACTTACCTAATGCTTACCAATTTATTTTTGTATACACAATTTGGTATAATCCTCATACATTTTAACCATACAACCTATATTAAAAAAAATACAGATATGCTAAATTCTGAGTTACAATTACATTTAGATTTAAATCTAAGGTCAGATTATTCTGCAAGTTTCCTCAGAAGAAATATTTATAGCTATGTGTTGGTTTTGTCTCATGGCCATATCTTATCTTAGTGTTCACAGAATCTCTTAACTATATTGAAGTTCCCTGAATGAAACAATTGAATCCATCAAGCAAGAGAAGAAAAATGATTCTATTAGTAGCCTTCTTTGCCATAGTAAAGAAAATGCTTAGCTTCTGAGAGATATTGGCAGTTTGTACAATGATATTGCATCAGATTTTGTTAACCCATTTATATTTACATCACTTATGTATTAAAAATACTCTCAGCTTGAAGTTCTGCCAAATACTAATAGCACATTTGAGTTCCAAAGGCAGTGTCACTGAAATGGTGGATGTTATTATATTTTTATTTATTTATTTATTTATTTATTTATTTATTTATTTATTTATTTATTTGCTTTACGTAGAGTGAATATTGGTCATGATTCATTGTGAGTGGTGTGTATGTGTGTGTTTAATTTGGTATTTCCATTGGGACTTTCTTATCTCAGGAAACCATATCTGACAGTCTATAGTGAATCACGATTTTGATTTACCTTCCACTTTATCTTTTTACAGGCGCTGGTGACATACCAAGGCACCGCAGTTTTGACATATTGCCAATCCTAGGTTCTTGAAATTAAAGTAAGGCTCTATAATAGTAATTCCAGCAAGCCTTTGTTAATCAAAGAAGTACCTCAATTTGAATGCAAGCCAAATATCAGAATTATAACTAGACTATTTTGACACATCATTATTTTACTGAAATACCAAGGGAGGTGTTAGAAATTATAACCTAGTTTTATTCACCACTCTCTTCACTAATATTTCACGCATAGTATTTATACAAACGACATTTATATTGTATAGATTACAATTGGTAAAAAGCAATTGGCACTGAGGTTATGTGGACATTTATTTATTTGGACATTTGTTTTGATTTTAACGAAAATGAAACTGTCAAATGTAAATTTGATCATGTCATTCTGCTTAAGAACCTGTCATGGCCTTCCATTACTCTTAAAGTCAGGTGTAAATCTTTACCATGGCCGAGGAGGCCTTGCATTCTTTGGTCCCTGTGTGTTTTTCAATCCTTTTCTTATGCTACTATTTACCCCCTTAGTCGACTCGCTGGAAATAAATTGGTTTTATTTCAAGTATCAAGTATGAAGTTAATCCCTGCCTCATTCAGAGCTTTAACTTTTTATCAGATAGTGTGCTGTCTATTGCAAGGGGTAAGAGAAGCCTTCCAACTGGTTTATGAAAAAAAAAAATGATGAGGGGAATTTATTGCCAAATCAAAGTTAAGTAAGAGATCTTCTTTTCAAAATGGAAGTATTTTTCTTTTCTTTTTTCTTTTTTCCTCACAGGGGCCAAGGAAGACTCCCTCTAGGGTGTTACCCTACAGAGGCAGCAGTACCTTTTTGAAATTATCCCACATGGCACAGTGTTGCAGGGAGAAAAAGCAAGTCTTTTGAAAAGGTCAGAGAAGCTCACCTTCAACCATTTGGAATGTTATTTTTAAATATTTCTTTCTTTTTTTTTTTTTTTTTTTTAACAAAAGCTCATTATCTTCCCTACCTATGCTTTTTCATGTCTTAGGATATAGAATGGTTATGTTTCTTTGTGGGAGATCTGATTTTATTCTAGAAGGAACCTGAGATGGAAACTGTGCTGCCAAAAAAGTAAAGCAGGTCCTAAGTCCTTAAGAAGATGACGTATGGGGTTTGGGGGTAGAGAAATAACACTCAGCAGCAAGTCATCACATCTCACCAAATTTCTTGTTGGGTATTGGCTTAGGAAGTACACACATAACAGTGGCATATTCCTAAGAAAAAGTATGGGTGAAAAAGCGTGGAGGGGGGCGCCTGGGTGGCTCAGTTGGTTGGGCGACTGCCTTCAGCTCAGGTCATGATCCTGGAGTCCCGGGATCGAGTCCCGCATCGGGCTCCCTGCTCGGCAGGGAGTCTGCATCTCCCTCTGATTCTCCCCCCCTCACATTCTCTCTCTCTGTCTCATTCTGTCTCTCAAATAAATAAATAAAATTAAAAAAAAAAAAGAAAAGAAAAAGCGTGGAGGAAATCTACATATTGATGAAGTATATTTAGTTAGTTTTTTGAATTATTTTAAATTTGTATTGAAATATAATGTGTACATAGAAAAATGTAGAAATTTTAAGCATATAACTTGATGAATAATACAAAAATAAGTATATTTATGTAATTACCGCTCAAGCCAAGAAACAGAACATTACCTATAGTCTCCAACTCCCTCCCAATCACTTTCTATCACACTTATTCAATTGTAATTTCTGTCTTGACGTTAAACTCTGAAGATTAATTTTAATTACCTTGAACTGTACTCAAATTGATTCATAGAACATGAATCCTTTTGTGTCACTTTTACTCAAGATCTTTTAGTGAGATTCACATACACTAGTGTAGTAGTGATGTGTTCATTGTTATTGGCATATACTATTCTGTTATATGACTATACTACAAATTATTTATCCTTATACCATGAATGGACATTTAGGTTGCTTCCTTTTGGGGACTATAGTGAATAATGCAGCTATGAAAATCATCATGGATGTCTTTTTTTTTTTTTTTTTTGAGCTAATTCATGTACCATGAAATTAACAATTTTCAAATGTGCAATTCAGCATTTTTTAGTGTACTCACAAAGTTGTGCAATATCACCGTTATCCAATTCCAGAACCTTTTCATCACTCAAAAAGAAACACCATGCCTCCGGGGCGCCTGGGTGGCTCAGTTGGTTAAGCGACTGCCTTGGGCTCAGGTCATGATCCTGGAGTCCTGGGATTGAGTCCCGCATCGGGCTTCCTGCTCGGCAGGGAGTCTGCTTCTCCCTCTGACCCTCCCCGCCTCATACTCTCTCTATCTCATTGTCTCTCTCAAATAAATAAATAAAATCTTAAAAAAAAAGAAACACCATGCCTCCATTAGCAGTCACTCCCCATTCTCTCCTCCCCCAGCACCTGGAAACCATAATCTAATTTACGTAGATAAGGATTTGCCTGTTCTGAACATTTCATATAAATGTTATCATATGTGACCTTTTCTCCCTGGCTTCTTTCACCTAGCCCAATATTTTAAAGTTCCATCCATGTTGCAGCATACATCTGTACTTAATTCCTTTTTATGGAAGAATAACACTCACATTGTTTATCCATTCATCATTTGTTAAACACTTATGTTGTTTCTACTTCCTGATTATTGTGAATAATATTGTTGTGACATTTGTGTGCAAACTTTTCTGTGAATATCTATTTCCAATTCTCTTGGGTATATTCACAGACAAAGGTATATTCTCTTTTTCTTTATAAATCTTTTTATTTAAAGGAATCAACTTTTGGTTTCATTAGTTTTCTCCATTATTTTTCAATTTTTATTCTTTTCATTGTGTTTTATTTATTTTCGTTTTAATCTTTCTTATTTCCTTTCTTCTGCTTGCTTTGGATTTAGTATTCTTAGAGGAGACAACAGGCTCAAAATGGAGTCATTAGTGCTAAGCTCTACATCAGCAAACCAAGACTTAATACTTAACATAACTGGAGTTTCAGCTTCTCCCAGGATTGTAGCCTTTAACCAGCTGATCTGGAATAACCTACTCTGCACTATTGAGGTAATCCACCTGATAGACCCCTTTCCATCCCGAAAAGGAAGGTGACCTCACCTGAAACAATACACTTTTTTCCTTGTCTTGCCCCCTTTCTGCTTTTAAAAGCCTTCCATTTTGTATAGCTCATCAGAGCTCCTATTTGTTAGATGAGATGCTGCCTGATTCATGAATTGTTGAATAAAGCCAATTAGATATTCAAGCCAAATTTACTCAGTTGAATTTTGTTTTTTAACAGATTTGGAGGCAACATCAGGACAGAAGGAGATTTCCCACAGCTTTGGGAACAATGAGAAACACAGTCATGGTACCCACAAACCCTTTTGAGTTCTGTGTCTTTCTTGATGTGTCCAAGGACTGTGGGTAAGTTCCTCTTGGTTCTGACCTCTGCTCTCTTTGCATTGAGCTCCCAGTCTTATTGGCGTTCCAAGCAGGTCCCCCTTTGATTGGAATTCTTATTCCTTACTGGGAACTGTTAGTAGTTCAGACAACAATTTTCCATTTGATTGGAAACCCCAGTCCTTCGTTCTATATCCAGATTCCATTTTGGGAAGTGTTAGCATTTTAGTCTACAATTCCCTATTTGTTTGGAATCCTTCCCCAAATTCCATATTGGGTACTGCTGGGGACAGGTGCAGTTATCAATTTGAAAGATGAATCTGTGGCGGACTTTAAGCCGGTTTGGAAGCTGTCTGTTTATGGCATTCCAGATTCCATATGGTAGCTGCCTTATTTGTAAATGGATTATCTCCTGAGATTAGTGGGTTTATAAAAAGGCAGAAAATAGGATACGAGACCACCAGTCTGACAGAATTTATGACCATAGTTGAACACTTTGAAAGGACTTTGGAACAAGATCATAAACACAAGTCCATGAAACTATTGGCTTTACAACTACAACAGGTCCAAGGCCAGAGACCTTAGTTAACATTGGGCCTCTCACATTGCACCCCCTAGGGGTCCATCATCAAAACAGTGCCCCACAGATGGATGTCTGATTTGTTATTAACCCCAACACTGGGAAGAAGACTGTTCTCAAAGGTCCTGTATAAATTCTTCAGTGCATACAGAGTTGAATGCCCTCATGTCTACCCCCAAAGAAAGGCCCCCACATGAGTCCCTCCCAGAGTTGTTGGGACTCCGAGGGGTTATTCTGTAAACTGGTACCAATAATTCCCATAAGAGGCTAAGGGGAAACTAAAATTAAAATCAATGGGAAATCTGGCCAAATTCTAGTAGATATTAGAGCCCATACTTGCTACTTTAAACCCCACTCTCATGGGACAACAAATCCTTCAGGGGGAAAAAAAAAATCCTTCAGAGTGAAAAAGTTTCCATAGTGAAGGTATCTAGTAAAATTTTGAGCGAATTTCTGTCTCAACCAGTACAAGTGACTGACACCTCTTACTAAAAAAAAAAAAAAAAAAAAAAAAAAAAAAAAGATTTTATTTATTTATTTGACAGAGAGAGATATAGCGAGAGAAAGAACACAAACAGGGGGAGTGGAAGAGGGAGAAGCAGGCTTCCCACGGAGCAGGGAGCCCGATGCGGGGCTCAATACCAGGACCCTGGGATCATGACCTGAGCCGAAGGCAGATGCTTAATGACTGAGCTACCCAGGCGCCCCTGAAAAACATTTGTTTTTGCTGTGTGATAGAACCCCAGTCAATCTATTAAGGTACAGACAAATATTCTTTCTAAATTAAAAGGGCTAATACATTTTGCCTCCAATGGAGACCTTACCTTAGAGTTTCCTGACCAGCCTGAACCTGAACTTTCATGTTCCTTACAATCTGTCCTTGATAGAAGAGGAAGGATTCCAACAAAAGTCCCCTAATTTAATCATGGTGCCTGAAAAACTGGGCTACTTCTAATATTGATATAGGGAGAATAAAAATGCAGAACCTAGAAAAACTTAGTCATAAGTAAACCTCTTCCCGAGTTACTTCAATATCCATTAAAGCCTGAAGGTATACAGAGATTCACACCAATAGTAGAAGACCAGATTGCCCAGGGGTTCACATTCCCTGCAGGAGCTCCTCTAACGCCAGTCTTCCCAGCCCAAAAACCTAATGCCTGGAGGTGGTGATTTGTCCAGGACCTAAGATCTATTAATAAGGTAGATATTCCCTTATTTCCCAGTTGTTCCAAATTTGAAAAGCTTTTTGTTATAAGTCCCACCAGACTCAAAATTGTTCACTGTTACAGACCTTTGTTCAGCGTTTGTCAGCATCCCTGAGGACCCTAACAGCCAATATCCATTTGCCTTTACTAAGAACAATCAACAGTGTATCTGGACAGTCATGACTCAAAGGTTCACTGAGACCCCTTCTTATTTCTCTCAAGTACTCCATAAGATTTAAAGAAAAACCACCCTTTTCCAATATGTAGACAATCTCTTGCTATGTTCAGTTACCGATCCATAAAGGATCCCATTTATTTGTTTATAACAGTTAACTGAAAAGAGACAAAATATCTAAAGAGAAATTGTAAGTATTTAAGGACACTGTTTATTACCTAGGTCATAATCTAAGTGCTGAGGGATTCCTGCTATCGCCAAAAAGGATTAAGCTCATCCAATTATTTCCCAGGCCCACAACTAAGGAATAACTTCGTGGATTTCTAGGTCTTGCTAGCTACTGCAGACCATGGGTTCTTTTTTTTTTTTTTTTTTTTGCTGCACTCTATGAACTTACTAAAATTTCAGTCCCTGAACCTCTTCCTTGGGAACAGAAATATGAGCAGGCCTTTATAAGACTAAAACCAGTATTACAAGAACTGCCTGCCCAAGGGTTACCTAGCCATTCCAAACCTTTCACCTTAATTGTGCATGAAGGAGATAACCATGCCCTGGGAATGCTCACATAAGAACATGGTAATAAACATAGCCCTATTGCCTATTATAGTGTACAACATGATTCAGTTGTCTGTGCATATCCGAACTGCCTAAAGGCTATGGAACTCCAGCTGCAAAATTAGTAGAAGCTTCAGTGGATTTAACCCTAGAAAATGACATTTACTTATAAACTCCACACGCTGTCCCAAAGTCTTCTTAACTCTGAATTGACTCAACATTTCTCTGCAAGCAGACTAACTTCCTATGAGATCTTTCTGCTTTCACCATTTAATCTAAATCCTTAACGTTGCACATTCCAAAATCCTGTTACATTTTACCCTTGTCTGACGAAGACCAGCCCCATGACTGTGAGGTAATAACATCCCATTTGGTGACACCACCTTTTGATTTACAAGACATGTCTTTGACAATCTTGATCTAATCGTTTCTGTTGGTGGATCATACTGTAAAAATGAAAAAGGGGATTTCCAAACTGTAACTTGGAAAATTGCTAGTATGCTGTTACTGCCCAATATGAACTACTTGAAAAGGGAAATTTCCCACAAGCTAAATCAGTCCAACAAACAGAACCCCAGGCCCTTACCAGAACATGCCAATTATCAAAAGGGCAAACTGTTAATATTTATACTGATATACCTTTGGAGTCATCTATGACTTGGGGATGTTTTAGAAACAAAGGGGTTTTCTTATTCCCACTGATACCCCAACCAAAAACAGACAAGTATACAACCTTCTTAATGTTATTCTCTTATCTTCTGAAATTGCTGTCATCAAAATTGAGGCAAAAGACCAAACCTGAGTATCAGGAGACTGCCCTAGCTGACTTTCATGCAAAGGCAGCAGCAACAGAATCTATAAAGGTTGTAGCAAATGTAATTGAATTCCTTTCTGTTTTTGCAAAAAAAAAAAAAAAAAAAAAAAGACATCATGTTGTCAGACTTTTGCCACCTTAATGTTCTTGCAACAGGGCAACAGTTTAGTCCTGAATCAGAGAAATTAAGAAAAGCAAAACAACGGTTAAATTTCGATGAACAGTCAGAGCTATGGGAAACTTGAGATGGCTTGGTTCTTCCCAGATCCTTGGCAAACCCCATTTTTCAGTGTTTACATTCCTTCACCCACTGTGGTGCATTTAGGATGACTCAAATTATGAATAAGCATTGGTGGGGAGACTCCTTCAAAAATGTAAAAACAGTTTACCACCAATGTCTGATCTGTCAGTTCCATAAACCTGGAAAAGCTATTTTTTGTCCCCAGAGGTATCAAACCTTCTCCCTCTGGACCCTTTGAGCACCTACAGTTGGCCCTCACTCAACAGGCACCCAGTATGGGTTATCAACATAGTCTTGTTATTGTATGTATACATTCTGGATGGGCTGAAGCCTTCCCCTGCCACAAGGCTGATGCCTTCACAGTGGCAAAGAAACTGTTAGAAAATGTTTTTCCCACTCAGTATACCTCCCACAGTCTCCAGTGATCAAGGCACCCACTTCAGTGGACATAGGAGCCTTAGCAAAAAACCTTGCAAACTTCTTGGAATTATCACTATGCCTATCACTCTCTATCATCAGACAAGGTTGAGAGAACTAATGGGACTGTCAAACTCAGTCTCTAAACTTGCTGAAACTACTGGACCCCCTTGGCCTAAGGTATTGCCTCTGGCCTTGCTGACAGTTCAGAGACCTACTTTGGGAAACATAAACTCACTCCACATGAGGTAGTCATCAATAGGTTAATGTCTATTGGAATACAACTCTCTGCTGATCCTTTTTTGTGTCATGCTGATATGACCAGCTCCTGTAAGTCTTTAATGCCTTATGCCAAAGCATATCATCAACAGCTTGAAGAAACCTTGCTGGAACCCAATTCAGAAGATCCTGTTGGTCATAGTCTGGAACCTGGTGATTGGGTGTCCGGAAACCATATCAGAAGAAGACAGCCTTAGAGCCCTGCTGGAAGGGAACTTCCAAGTGCCCCTGACCACTGGCACTGCTGAAAAACTAGAAGGCATTGAGTCTTGGATACATATCTCACAGGTAAAGAAGACTCCATATGACATGTAGTTCTATACAGACACTGGAGACTTCCAAATCAAAATGACGGAAGAGAAGTAGCTGACAACCATATAGAATGCTTCTACCCAAGATGCTGGATGAAAACTTCATTATTTAACTAAACATAAAACCCTTTCTTTTCTTTCTTCCCTTTACTCTGGCATTGGCCTGGAAAGATAAGGCCCTCATCTGTGTCACCCAGGCCATTGCTAAGGGAGGTAACCTTACAGACTGCTTGATCTGTCATCAAAGATTCCAATCTGTCCATGATGCTAGAGACCTCCTTATTCCCCCAATGGCCAATTTCTCTTCAATTCCCAGTGTCACCATAAACTCTGATTGACTGCCCTTAGAAGTTTCTTCAACATAAGTTCAACTCTTATGACCAGAACATCCAACGCTTTTTTATCCTTTCTCCAATTATAACTATTCTTGCTCAACTCAACAAAAATACCTATGTAAATCTTAGTACAGTTGCACCCCCACATTCCCATGATTGTCTAAATCAAATCTTCCCCCAATCACACACACACAAAAAATCTCAAAAGCAGCACCTATCTTTGCAAAATATTTAGAATAACTCCTTATTTCAGCTGGGGAGACTTACTTTCTAAATGTGCTGAAAACCTAACTGACCCCTGGTTTGAACAGGCAAGTGCAATAATCCCTGTGAATTAACAGGAATGGCTTGTGCACTGACAGGGTTTATGTTTGTGATGATTATCATTTTCCTTGGACCTGTGAATGCCTAGATATCTGGCACATAACCAGGCAATGCCTCTTAGGATATCCAACTATGCCCCTAACAGTTCACAAGTGAACTAAGACAATTCATTGGTCAACTCCCCTGAATTTACATCACCAAGTTAGACAGGACTTAACCAGGAGGCTTTTATGCTTCAGGATTCACTTCATTTACCGGAGCCCTACTTTCCTGGCTAGGTGTAAATGTAAATGGACTATGATCAGGAAGCGCTCCTTAACTCTTGAAAATATTGCAGAATCTGCTGCTAGAACAATAGCTGCCCAACAAAAATCCTTGGACTCTCTGGCCAAGCAAGGTTCTTGATGATAGGATAGCTCTTGATTATCTTTTAGCTGAGCAGTGAGGTATCTGTGCTGTGGCCAGCACTACCAGATGCATCTGGATTTGGAGGGAAAGGGAAATTCGGTTATATAAGATCAATGAGCAAGCCACTTAGCTTAAAAAGATGACTCCTCCAGGTGGGGTCTTCTTACTTGACTTTCATTGGTTTGGTTCTAGAGCACCATGGCTCCAGAGCGTAGCCCAGACATTGAGAATTATCCTACTTGTAATAATCATAGAATTTCCTGAAGGCAATATATTTTCTCAAAAGTTTTAAATGCATGTTCACAGCCACTAACCACCAAGCAAATGCTCTCCCTAAGAGTGGAATGCCAAAAAAGGAATGAAGAAAATAACCAACTTAAAATTGTGAGCCTGAAGTCATGACCTGTGAATACCACAGAGTCAGCAGAAAACATCATGACTTGTGAATATCACACAGATCAGGAAAAGCTGCAAGAACTACAGAGCAATAGCTGAGAGTGGTGCTAATGCCTTAAATTTTCATCACATCTCAGGCCAAGAGTCTGATCAAAAGAGGGAAATTGCTAAAAAAGAAACAACAGGCCCAAAATGGAGCCATGTGGGCTAAGCCCAACATCAGTAAACCAAGACTTAATGCCTAACTTAACTGGAATTTTGGCCTCTCCCAGGATTGTAGCCTTAACCAGCTGATCTGGAATTACCTACTCTGCCCTAGTGAGGCCATCCACCTGATAAACCTTTCCATCCCCAAAAGAAAGGTGACTATGCCCCAAACGATACAGTATTTTCCTTGTCTTGCCCCCTTTCTGCCTTCCATTTTGTACAATTCTTTGGAGCTTTTTTCTATTTGTTAGATGAGATTCATGAATTGTTGAATAAAGTCAGTTAGATATTTAAATGTACTGATTTATAAAGGAAAAAATCAGATTGACATTAGAATTTTCAACAGCAATGTTTTGTGCCAGAAAAACATGTAATTCATTTAAGATTCTAAGGGAAATAAGTATGATCAAAAGATCTACTATCTAAATTGACCTTCTAGTCTGAAGACCATGGACAAACTTTAAGAATATGACAGAACTCAGGAAATATTTTTCCCATAAGTCCTTCCTGAGGAAATTTACTAGAAAATTATATTTAGAAAATGAAAACAATTAAAGGTATCAGCTTAACACCGGTGATAAACATTGAATATATATTTATTTGTAAGAAGTGATAAACATGAGGAACACATAAAGCACGCATTGGTTAAGTGGTCTGATGTTTTAAATAAAGTAACATAATTAAAAGTGGTTTAGAAAAATGAAAGAGAATGTGGAAAGTAAAATCAGTTCACTAATTGCTTTATAAGTATTAACTAGGAGTAAGAGACATTACTTCAAATTGAATTTGGAGAGAAAGGGAGATGAGGAAGAAAAAGTTTCTAGTTAAATTCAATATTGCTAATAGAATGGAATAATGGACAGAATCCAAAAAAGTGAGAAGACTGAGAATATTCTAAAAATTATTAGTATAAAAGTAACCATTAATCTAAAACTACAAATCTTTATAAATACCAAAATACATGATGAGAGAATAAATGATCACATATTGATATACCTCTATGTAAATAAATCCTTAAAAATACAAGAAATTGGATGCTAAATATACTAATTGTAGCAACTTTTTTTTTTAATATTTTATTTATTTATTTGAGAGAGAGAGAGAATGAGAGACAGAGAGCATGAGAGGGAGGAGGGTCAGAGGGAGAAGCAGACTCCCTGCCAAGCAGGGAGCCCAATGCAGGACTCGATCCCGGGACTCCAGGATCATGACCTGAGCCGAAGGCAGTCGCTTAACCAACTGAGCCACCCAGGCACCCGAAAAAAGTATTTTCTTATTGGCTAAAAATTATGTCAAAAAAATAAACCAACCTTAAGAAGTGATAAAAATTAAAAAGGTGTGCCAATACGTTCTATCCAGATGCAATGGAAAAGAAAGTACAGGCTAAAATCTTGATATTTGAAAAGAAAAATCTTAGCCCAAAGAGAGTATAAAATGATGAAATTATAATTTTATAATTTTATAAAGTTAAAAAAATATTTCTCTGTGAAACTATAATGGTCCTGAGTTTTTCTGTAAGCAGTGCAATGATTTTCACTCAACAGCAACTATAGCAGGCACAGGGAGAAATAGACAAAAACAATTAATAAAAATAAAATTTGACATATCTCTCTAGATCCAAAGCAGATCAAATGAACAAAAATTTTGAAAACACATTGAAGTACTGAACATTTGTTATTGATAATTTAGACTTTACATATTGAAATTTTAACCCAGATAAAGATACTACACTTCTCTTAAATGCACAGAAAATGTTCATGAGAATTGACCCTTTTTTAATGCCACAAAGGAAATCTTAATACATTCTAAAAAATAGTAGTAAGACAAAGGGCATGGAGGGATGGGGTAACTGGGTGATGGACAGTAAGGAGGGCATGTGATGTAATGAGCACTGGGTATTATATAAGACTGATGAATCACAGACCTATACCTCTGAAACCAATAATACATTATATGTTAATTCATTAAATTTAAATTTAAGAAAATAAATATAAATTAAATTAAATTTAAAAAAAGACAAAGAGCATCCTCTGAACTCTTTTCAATAAAACTAGGAATTTATAACAAAATGGAAAAACAAAAAGTTCTTCTACTTAGAAATTAAACACGTAGTGTTAAACAACTCTTGGATGAAACTGGAAATGCGTGTCAGACTGAAACACTTCTCAAAATGTAAACAAGACATATCAGTATCTGGAATATAACTGAAGTATTTATGAGGGGAAATTTGATAGCGTTAAAATATACATTAAATATATACATCAATAACAATTAGAAAAATAAAGTAATTAAACACTAAACTTTTAAAAAGTTATTTAAAAGCCAACAATAAATTAAACCAAAAGAAAATAGAAGAACTTGGGGGAGTTGTCACCTAAATTAAAGCATGCCTCAGCACTGTTTTAGGATATTGGTACTAAAGCAGTGAATAGAGTTCCTACCCTTTTTCAGATGGTTTGGATACAAAAAGTCAGTTTGGGAATGCAGGTTGTTTTCTTTTCTCCCCAAAGTTGTAGTGTTAAGGTAGCAATTATTAACGTAATATGGCCACAATTTGTAGGAATACAAATCTTTAATATTGAACTATTTAAGGTTTTTCAATGGACATGGTATTTATCAATAACCACAAAATAAATCCCGCATTCCATATCATACTAATAATTTACAATGTGTTTACAGTATATTTCAGGAGAGTGTTTCTCTTTCCAGAACCTACTGAAATTTTTTTTCCTGTGCATCCACATTCATAAGAACATTTTGATAGATATGATGGTTTCTGTTTGATCAATATTAATTTAAAGCTGCTGGATATCCTTGGAGAGCTAATCAAGAAGGTAGAAATTTTTCCACATTAGTGTTGTCAAGTGACAGTAGATTTAAGAGGTAATGAACATTATTTACTTAAAAAGAAAATGTTTTCCCTTATGCAATTACTGTTAGAGGAATCATTAGCCACAACAAAAGCTCTATGAATCAGTTAAACATATGTCTCATTCCATAATTTATACTTCTTCTTAACAGTCTGTGATCCCTTGGGTCAAGATTACTTTAGAAATACAAAGAAAACCCTAAAACTAAATAAGTTCTATTATAAAACGAACATGTAAATTATCTGCTAAATTACTTGTACTTAATTAGTAATTTTGCATAATGACATACATTCTCTTTGGGTCTCTTCAGGCTCTGACAGATAACATTTTACAAATGTTACTTAAGTTCCAATTACAGCACAAACCTTGTAGAAATGTACTCTTGATCTAAATATGCAAACGTGAGCAATCCTGGTATTCCTTAGGCAAACTATAATTCAACATTTCTGCTAACTGGTGCCTTGGCTCATTCTGAAGGAATATGTTTCTTATGTTGTTGTTTCTTATGTTGTTGTTTCTTATACCAGAGACTAAGAATGTCAATGTTTTAAGGTTTGTGATTGTATAACACATTGTACAATTATTAGAATAAACTCATTTGACTCAGTTTAGAAATTCAAATTATAAAAATACTTATTTTTTGATGCTAAAGCTGTCTTTTTTGGTAGTTAACATTAAAACAACCATGTAAGTCATTTTTACTACTAATCACTCTGCAGTGTTCAGCTTGAATTGTTCTAATCTTGTCGTAATTACATTGTGTCTTAAGCTATTACATAGAATTCACTGAGAAGGGCAATACATGTAGTTGAAATAAAATGCTCAAAATATAAGTTGTTTTATTTATTTACCAGGTATTTATTGAGTGCCTACAAGACTGTCAGGCTCAGTCTTGGTGATGGAGCAATGAGGAAGGCAAAGTTCCCATTCTCAAGAAGTTCACATTCAGTGTGTGTGAAATGGGTGAGTGTTATGAGTGTAACTATGTCTGGATGTGTGTGAAGAGGGGAGGAAATAGATAATGACTAGAGGGACAAAATAATGTATTATCAGAATTTATAAAGTGATATAGAAGAAATAAACAGGGCTATTTGATAGAGGGAGAATGGGATAAGATGTCTGCTTTTTTTTTTTTTTTTTAAGATTTTATTTATTTATTTGAGAGAGAAAGAGAGCGCACAAGCAGGAAGAGTGGCAGGCAGAGGGAGAGGGAGAAGCATCCCCGCCCCCAGCAGGGAGCCCAATGTGGGGTTCGATCCCAAGACCCTGGGATCATGACCTGAGCCGAAGGCAGATGCTTAACCAACTGAGCCACCGGGTGCCCCTGCTTTTTTTTTTTTTTTTTTTTTTTAAGATTTATTTATTTATTTGAGAGAGAGAGAGCAAGAGAGAGAGTGGCAGGGAGAGGGGCAGAGGGAGAGAATTTTCAAGCAGAGACTCTCTGAGCCAAGATCCAGATGAGGGGCTCAGGACCCTGAGATCACGACCTGAGCTGAAACCAAGAGTCGGTTGCTTAATCGACTGAGCCACCCAGGCATCCCAAGGTGCTTCTTTAAATAGAACCTAGAATTGCCTTCCATTTTACGCATAAATAAAAAATAGATTTTATACAACTTCTCTGTATATCAAGTGGAGCTACTGGGTACATTTTGGGGAGATTATACTTTGATTTGTTTAGAACTTAACCAAAGGTAGTTCAACATTTTGGAAAATCATTTTACCATGGCAATACCACTTGTGGTATATGAGTTGTTGACACAACCCCTACACTGATATACCTGTATGTGATGATATTTATACAATAAAGGTAATTTTAGATCTTATTTTAAAGTGTTTTATAAATAGAGAAAAATGTCTCTATCATTCAGTTGAATATTTATTCTTGGGTTTTATCACTTTATCCCAAAATGATCAGCATGGTTATATTTAATTGACTAACATATTTTTCTTAATTAAGCAACAAAAATGTTGAGAATAAATACAAATTAAAATAAAACACAATAACCATATAACTCTGAAGTTTAAATAAATTTTCAAAAGTGTTATTTTGTCAGAATGTTTAAAAACTCTTAAATCCATAACTATTAAGGTTTCTTTTTTTTCGGATAAAAAGCAAAAATAATGCAAAATATGATGAACCATACAATATTAGAGAAAAATTAATCCTGCTGTTGTATGTGAACATATTTGTACTATGATGAAAGGTAGTTCAAATATGATACAATTTATTCCTTTCCACTGAGCAAAGATACTATTTTTAGATGATTCAATGAGCAGGTAAATGAAAATGAGGTATATAATAAACTGAAATTACACAATTCAAAAAGAATTTTTAAAAAGTGACAGAGGAGATGTCATACTGTATTACACAGAGCTTGTCAATATTTGAAACCTTTAAAATTAGTTTATAGGAAAAAATATTCTCTTTTCCAATGACATTGCTTATACAACAGACGGAACACTGACGGGTTAGTAGGTAACACAGGTTTACAGACAACTTAAATAAGAAACTCCAGGTGTTTTAGCAAATTATTGCATTATTAATCAACAACATTTGTTGCCAAGAACTTTGAAAAAGACTTCAAAAATAAATGAAGTTACTAGGCTCCTAATACATAATTTTAGCAATAATGTGAAATAAGTAGTAATTTCTGGAATGAGAGGTTATTTGGTAAACTTTTATTGTACATATTGAACTATGATTCTTCAAAGAAACTTGTCTTTAAATACTTTCCACTGTTTCATTGCATTTTTTTATTCAGCTAAAAATTAAAAATTGTAATTAAATTATGAAAGTTATTATAAATTTTTCAGATATATTTGCGAAGTTAAGGAAGGGTTCTTAGGCTACATGGAATTGAGGTATATCCTACTCAAATATAGGGAATGATCAAGAAATTACTAAAAACTACATAATACAAAAATAACCTTATTCATGAGAATTTTTTTAAAGTTTTATCTAAATTCCAGTTAGTTAAAGTACAGTGTAGTATTACTTACAGTTGTACAATATAGTGTTCCAACACTTCTCTGCAGAACCCAATGCTCAACATGGCAAGTGCACTCCTTAATCCCCATCATCTATTTTACCCATACCCCCACCAACCTCCCTTCTGGCAACCATCAGTTTGTTCTATTCATGATAATTTTTAAAGTTTCCCATATTGGCTGAAATTTTATGAAGATAGATTTAAACAAAATGATTTAGAAACATCTTGCTGTTACTGGTTGCTATTAAAAAAGTAATATTCTAAGTCAGCATGAACTTGGAAAATCTTACTGAGTAATTAAAATTCCAGACTCTATTAATTAACAAAAAAATAAAAAATACTATGAACACTATATCACGACTAAGAGATGAAAAGGAAAAAAATTAGTTAAAAATAGTAAAGCAAAAAGCTATAGGAAAGTTGTGAGGCACACTGATAGATATAAATTACATATACATTTGCAGCTACATATTTATTAAAAATAATTTTTGATAGTTTTGTTATTATAAATAACAAAATTGCAAATACATAGTAGGAGATTTGAGAGGACTTTTAACAGAATTACTTTTAAAGAAAATTTGGACAATATTACATTAGCAGAGACTCATGAAAAGTAGTGGTCATATTGATATTCACTAATAGAGTTTTTTAAAAATATTTATTATCATCCTATGTATCTTTTATTTTCATCCAAAAATGGTAAATCTATCTTATGTAAATAGCATATTGAAATTATTTTTTTAATTTTCCTTTTTTTTTTCTTTTTTTTAAGTACAATCACAGCTTTCCAATAGCTTTTGAATAATAGAACTAAAAAATTTAAATTCTAGTCCTGGTTCTGCTGTTTTCTATCTTGACTGAGTGTATGAAAGTTCTGTTAACTTTCAAGAGTTTCTATTTTTTTAAATAATGTGATACTATTTTGTCTAGATACAAGAGTTGCTGTGAGAATTAAATAAGAGAATAAAGAAAAAATGCTTTGTATAGATAAGTATTCAGAAAATTAAAACTATAATTATTCTTATTATTAATTTGAGAAGATATAAGTATTAGGATGTTGATAGATATACATTATTTTCATTAAAAAGTCTGCTCTAGGAATACTGTATTATTATGTATATAATGAAATATAATTAAGATAATATTCTACTGAGGAAAACATTTTTAATCTCATTGCCTATATCAAAAATGTAAATATTTGAGAGACTAACTCATAATCACAGCAATAGAATTACACTTAAAGAAAAGCTGTGAAGAGATAGAGGTGTTAACTAACATTATTTTGCTGTTCATTTTCCAATTCTATGTGCATCAAATCATCACACTGTATACTTTTTTTTTTAAGATTTTATTTATTTATTCATGAGAGACAGAGAGAGAGAGAGAGGCAGAGGGAGAAGCAGGCTCCCAAGGAGCAGGGAGCCCGATGTGGGACTCGATCCCAGGACCCTGGGATCATGACCTGAGCCGAAGGCGGACGCTTAACCATCTGAGCCACCCAGGCGCCCCATCACACTGTATACTTTAAATTTACATGTTATATGTCAATACTCAATGATGCTGGAAAAAATTAGGGAACAGTTAGATATATGGTATATTTCTATTATTAATTTTAGAAAGGTCAAAAAAAAAAAGACAAAGGCAGAGATTCGAGTGATGTGTCATAATCAAGAAATGCCTGGGGCCACCAGAAGCAGGAAGAGGCATGATGAGATCGTTCTTTAGAGCCTTCAAAGGGAGCATGGCCCTGTGAATACCTTGATTTTGGACTTCCGGCTTCTAGAACCAGTGATAGAATACATTTCTATGTTTTAAGAAAAAAAAAAAAAAGAAGATATATCTTAGTGGTGCTATTTTACATTTTTGAGACTCACTTACCTCCAGAATGCAGGTATGTGAGTGGCATTTTTATTAATTAGATGCTTCCTTATTAGATTTGGACATAGAAATGAGCAACACAGAGGGGCAGCTACATAGTTGTTTGAGCAAGCATACAGGGACGCCTGTTATTCTAGGACTGCTGTGCGGCACATCTGTGGCGCAACTATTCCTGAGAGTCATACATGCAGAGAGAGAGAGAGTTGACACATGTGGTTTTATTTGAGTTGGAGAACTCCAGCGCTGTGTTAATTTTCTCCTGAATTCAATCAATCTGCTTTGTACCTGGTTGTAAAATAGCCAAGATTAACCATCAGGCACTCCTGAAAAAGTTGTGAGATGGGTAATTTTTTTTTAAGGAATTATTTTCTGCTTAGGGATGCTACGTGGAGGCTGTAATAACAAATTGCTGGTTACCTAGACTCATTCCTCCATTTCTTGATTTACTTAATGAGGTGGTGACCATTGGCGTGCTGCTATGACAAAATATTTAGCACATTTGTACAATCACCCGACTTACTTTCTATTTCATCTTACAAATATTTCAGAAAGGTTTTGTTCTTCATTAAGAACAAAACTTAACTTCGTTAAGTTTATAATTTTAAACTATAGAACTTTCCCCTTAACTCCACATACATGGTATAGAATTATCTGACCTAAGTTTCTTTACATATAACCTTGCGTTCTGTAAATAACCTAACTTCTAATAGCCATATCATAATTTTTTTTCTTTAGTTATCAGGATTTAAAACACATTCTATTCTAGCCTGAATGTGAGTGTACTGTTACTGGTCTGTAGGAAGATTCTGAAGATTAAGATCCAAAAACACAGATTTACAATATTATGATTTATTAATGGAAATTACAGAAGTAAGTTTTGTGAATGGACTTGCAAAGAGAAGAAAACTTCATGAAACCAAATTTGTACCACTTACTAATACTTCAAGTATATGAACAAATGGATTTTGTTTTATTTTATTATATCCCTTGCTCAAATCAATTTAATTTGATTCATATTCAGATTATGCCTTTTCAGGATTTTTTTTTTTTCCCATGGAGTTCATATCATCCCTTTTTCTTGGATTTTTAAAAATAGAAATACATTCTCAATTATTTTCCTAGGTATAGATGCATAAGAACTAAATACTCTCAAACTTTTCATGTCTGAAATAATTTTTAATATTTTAGGTATTTTTTTTAAAGATTTTATTTATTTATTTGAGAGAGAGAGAATGAGAGATAAAGAGCATGAGAGGGAGGAAGGTCAGAGGGAGAAGCAGACTCCCTGCCAAGCAGGGAGCCCGATGTGGGACTCGATCCCGGGACTCCAAGATCATGACCTGAGCCGAAGGCAGTCGCTTAACCAACTGAGCCACCCAGGTGCCCCAATAGTTTAGGTATTTTTAAAATTTTATATTCAAATGGGGTGCCTGGATGGTTCAGTCAGTTAAGTGTCTGCCTTCAGCTCAGGTCATGATCCCAGGGTCCTGGGATACAGTTCTGCATCGGGCTCCCTGCTCAGCGGGGAGCCTGCTTCTCCCTCTCCCTCTGCCTGCCGCTCTGCCTATTTGTGCTCTCTCTCTTTCTGATGAATAAATGAATAAAATCTTTAAAAACAATTAGTATTCATAGTATGCCCCTCAATAGTGTTATAGCTTTACCCCAGTGTCTTATAGTGTTCTTAGGCCCTGAGGAGATTCTATATTAATTCAGTTCTGATTTTCTTTTAAATTTTATTTTATTATGTTATGTTCATCACCATACAGTACATCATTGGTTTTTGATGTAGTGTTCCATGATTCATTGTTTGCGTATAACACCCAGTGCTCCATTCAATATGTGCCCTCTTTAATACGCATCACCAGGCTAACCCATCTCCCCACTACCCTCCCCTCTAGAACCTGGTATGTAAATGGGATCGATTCCTTAATTTCTCTTTCTTCACTTACATTGTTAGTGTATAGAAATGCAACTGATTTCAGTGCATTGATTTTGTATCCTGCCAAGTTGCTGAATTGCTGTATGCGTTCTAGTAATCTGGGGGTAGAATCTTTTGAGTTTTCCACATAACATATCATGTCATCTGTGAAGAGAGAGCATTTGACTTGTTCTTTGCCAATTTGGATGTCTTTTATTTCTTTTTGTTTTCTGATTGTGGAGGCTAGGACTTCTAGTACTATGTTGAACAATAATGGTGAGAATGAGCATCCCTGTTGTGTTCCTCACCTTAAGGGAAAAGCTTTCAGTTTTTTCCCATTGAGAATGATATTTGCTGTGGACTTTTCATAGATGGCTTTTATGATATTGAGGTATGTTCCCTCTATACCTATACTTCGAAGAGTTTTAATGAGGAAAGGATGCTATAATTTGTCAAATGCTTTTTCTGCATCCATTGAGAGGATCACATGGTTATTGTCTTTTCTTTTATTAATATGATCTATCACATCGATTGAGTTCCGAATGTTGAACCACCTTTGCATCCCAGGAACAAATCCCACTTGGTCGTGGTGAATAATCCTTTTGATGTACTGTTGGATCCTATTGGCTAGGATCTTGTTGAGTATTTTGATATCCATGTCCATCAGGGATATTGGTCTCTAATTCTCCTTTTTGATGTGGTCTTTGTCTGGTTTTGGGATCAGGGTAATGCTGGCTTCAAAGGATGAGTTTGGAAGTTTTCCTTCCACTTCTGTTTTTTGAAACAGCTTCAGTAGAATAGGTATTATTTCTTCATTTAATGTTTGGTAGCATCCCCTGGGAAGATACCTGGCCCTGGACTCCTGTTTCTTGGGAGGTTTTTGATTACTTCAATTTCCTTACTGGTTATTGGTCTGTTCAGATTGTCTATTTCTTCCTGTTTCAGTCTTGGTAGTTTATAAGTTTCCAAGAATGCATCCATTTCTTCCAGATTGCTTAATTTGCTGGCATATAGTTGCTCATAATATGTTCTTATAATTGTTTGTATTTCTTTGGTGTTGGTTGTGATCTCTCCTCTTTCATTCATGATTTTGTTGATTTGGGTCCTTTCTCTTTTCTTTTGGATAAGTTTGGCCAGAGGTTTATCGATCTTATTAATTCTTTCAAAAAACCAGCTTCTAATTTCTTTTGTCTGTTCTACTGTTTTTCTGATTTCTATTTCATTGATATTGCTCTAATCTTTATTATTTCTATTCTCCTCCTGGGTTTAGGTTTTATTTGCTGTTCTTTCTCCAGCTCCTTTAGGTGTAATGTTAGGTTATGTATTTGAGACCTGTCTTGTTGAGAAAAGTTTGTAGTACTATATACTTCCCTCTCAGAACCACCTTTGCTGCATCCCACAGATTTTGAACAGTTGTGTTTTCATTTTCATTTGTTTCCATTAATTTTTAATTTTTTAATTTTTTAAAGATTTTATTTATTTTTTGACAAAGAGAGACACAGTGAGAGAGGGAACACAAGCAGGGGGAATGGGAGAGGGAGAAGCAGGCTTCCCACTGAGCAGGGAGCCCGATGTGGGGCTCAATACCAGGACCCTGGGATCATGACCTGAGCCAAAGTCAGATGTTTAAAAACTGAACCACCCAGGTGCCCCTCCATGAATTTTTTAAATTCTTCTTTAATATCCTGGTTGAACCATTCTTTCTTTAGCAGGATGCTCTTTAGCCTCCATGTATTTGAGTTCTGTCCAAATTTCCTCTTGTGATTGAGTTCCACCTTCAAAACATTGTGGCCCGAAATTATGCTGGGAATGATCCCAATCTTTTGGCACTGGTTGAGACCTGATTTGTGACCCAGTATGCGGTTTATTCTGGAGAAAGTTCCATGTGTACATGAGAAGAATGAGTATTCTTTTGTTTTAGAATGGAATGATCTGTATATATCCATGAAGTCCATCTGGTCCAATGTGTCATTCAAACCTCTTGTTTCTTTGTTGATCTTCTGCTTAGATGGTCAGTCCATTGCTGTGAGTGGACCATTGAGGTCTCCTACTATTAATGTATTATTATCAATATGTTTCTTTATTTTGGTTATTAATTGGTTTATATAATTGGATGCTCCCATGTTGGGGGCATAGATATTTATAACTGTTAGATCTTGTTGTATAGACCCTTTAAGTATGATATAGTGTCCCTCTACATATCTTACTATGGTCTTTGGTTTATTTATTTAAAAAAAAAATTTTTAAAGATTTTTTATTTATTTGAGAGAGAGAGAATGAGAGAGAGAGCACATGAGAGGGGGGAGAGTCAGAGGGAGAAGCAGACTCCCTGCTGAGCAGGGAGCCCGATGCGGGACTTGATCCAGGGACTCCACGATCATGACCTGAGCCGAAGGCAGTCACCTAAACAACTGAGCCACCCAGGCGCCCTATTTTTAAATTTTTTTTAATAAAGATTTTATTTATTTATTTGACAGAGAGAGACACAGCGAGAGAGGGAACACAAGCAGGGGGAGTGGGAGAGGGAGAAACAAGCTTCCCACTGAGCAGGGAGCCCAATGCAAGGCTTGATCCTGGGACCCTGGGATCATGACCTGAGCTGAAGGCAGATGCTTAATGACTGAGCCACACTGGTGCCCCTGGTCTTTGGTTTAAAATCTAATTTGTCTGATATGAGGATTGCTACCCCAGCTTTCTTAAGAGGTCCATTAGTGTGGTAAATGGTTCTCCATCCCCTCACTTTCAATCTGGAGTTGCCTTTAAGTTCAAACTGAGTCTCTTATAGACATCATATGGATGGGTCCTGGTTTTTTATCCAATCTGAAACCTTGTGTCTTTTCATGGGAGCATTCAGCCCATTTACATTCAGAGTAACTATTGAAAGATATGAATTTAGTGCCATTGTGTTTCCTGTAAAGTCCCTATTTCAGTAGATTCTCTCTGTTTCTTTTTGGTTTATGTGACTCTCAGGGTTTCTCTTTGCTTATAGAATCCCCCTTAATATTTCTTGCAGGACTGGCTTGGTGGTCACATATTCTTTCAGTTTCTGCCTGTCCTGAAAGCTCTTTATCTCTCCATCCATTCTGAATGACAGCCTTGCTGGATAAAGTATTCTTGGCTGAATGTTCTTTTCATTTAGTACCCTGAATATGTCTTGCCAGCCCTTTCTGACTTGCCAGGTTTGTGGACAGGTCTTATGTTATTCTGATGTTCCTCCCTCCATATGTAAGGAATCTTTCTCCCTGGCTATTCTCAGGATAGTTTCTTTGGCTGTAAAATTTGCAAGCTTCACTATTATATGTCAGGGTGTTATCTATTTTTATTGATTTTGGGAGGGGTCCTCTCTGCCTCTTGGACTCAAATGTTTCTTTCCTTCCTCCGATTAGGGAAGTTCTCAGCTATGATTTGCTCAAATATATCTTCTATTCCTCTCTCTCTCTCCCCCCTCTAAGGGATCCCAATAATTCTGACACTGGAACATTTCATGGCATCATTAATCTCTCTGATCCTTTTTTCACGTGTAGTAGCAGCATATCTCTGTTTTCCTCAACTTCCTTCCTTTCCATAAGCTTATCTTCTAGATCACTGATTCTTTCTTCTGTCTCATTTACCCTGGCTGATAGAATATTCAGTATAGACCTCATCTCATTCATAGCATTTTTTATTTCAGCCTGATTAGATCTCAGTTCTACTTAGAGATTCTATATTGTCACTAATGCTTTTTTCAAGGCTAGATATTGACTTTAAGATTGCTATCTTGGATTCTATCTCTGACATCTTGATTATATCCATAGTTCTGTGGCAAAGGACATTATCTCTGTTTCTTTTCTTTGTTGAGAATTCCTCCTCCTAGTCATTCTGTCAAGGGATGGTTAAGTAAATGAGCAGAGTCTAAAATATCAACCACGACCCAAACAAGATGTACCCTAACACATTCTGGAGTGGTCAGAAGCCACCACCAAAAAACAAAGCCAAAATGAAACACAATAATAAAATTAAAAAAAAAAAATTAAAAAGTGGGGGGAGGAGAAGGGGGACTATAATCTCTCAGTGTGGACAAAGCAGGGGGTTCCAGTTGTTCCTGGGTGTATTTTAGTCTGTGTGTTAAAGGATAGTACATCCCAAAATTACAAGGAAAGTAAAATTTATATATATATAAGTTAAGACAAAAGGTAAAATTAAATAGAGTGAAAAAAGGAATAAAATAAAGCATATATCTATAAAAAATATAGATGTGGAAAAATCAAGTTAAAAATCGACTATGAAATATAAGTTGATATAATAAACATATAGTTGAAATAAGGAAAAGGTAAAAAGAAAAAAAAAAAAAACAGAGAAAAAGCATAAGAAAAAAGAAAGAAGAGAGAATTTTATGTGAAAAATAAACAAGTCATGAGGTCACACCTGGAGCTCAATATACTATTTTCCTGTGGCATTAGGATTTTACAGTCTTATGGGATCCATAGGATTATTGTCCACCTGTTCTTCCAGCCCATCTTCTGGGAGCAGGGCCTGCTGTGCTGTTTCTTAGGTAACCTTGTCTGGGTGGAGTTGCCCCGCCCCCTGTCAGGGGGATGGGCTCAGTGGAAACTGGCCCTCTGTGTGCTTTTGTTCCCTGGAAGCTTTCTTTGCCTCTTCCAAGGCTCAGAGCAAAAATGTCTGCACCCAAATCTCTGGCCCAGAGCAGAAAAATCACAGTCAGCTCTCTTTAATAAATCTTCCAGGACAAACAGTCTCCACTTCTGTATGCACCATGGAAAACTGCAGCTTCCTGCAGTGCACGCCCACAGCAACTCTCTCAGAGGTAGTTCCAGAGGCCCAGGAGTGCCACTGCCTTTGTGATTCTTAAACTGTGAGCAGCTATGGGCTTGTGCACACACCCGAAGCTCCTGGACCATGTCTGGGTGCCACTCTAATGTCCTTTCTGGGCCACTACTGCCCTGCGAGTTTTTGCCAAGTCTCGGGTGCAGGTTCCAGATTTTTTCAGGCTGCTCAGGAAAAGTGTGATTGTTAACTGGCCCAGCTCACTTTTTATGGCAATCTGAGCTGAAAGTCCCTTCCTGGGATCACTGACCATAACCTGCTTCCTGGATCCACTGCTTGGGCACTCTACTATTTCAGGCATCCCCTTTTGCTCTGTAGTTCCTCGTATCCCGAGACTACAATGCCCTACCTAGAATTCTGCCTTTTCATTTCCAGAGCCACTTTCAGAGAGGGATGTCTCTCACTAGAGCAGATTTCTAAGGGTTCCAATTTTGTGTTCTGGTGTTATATCACTTTCCAGGAGCCAGCTTATGGAGGCTCCTTCCCCCTTCTGTTTATCTTCTTATATCTCCCATCAGATTCACAACTCCATATGTCCTACCTTGCAAAAAGCAGTCGTTTTTCTGCTTGTAGAGATCAAGATATATATTCTTACATCTCAGGCTGATTTCGTGGATGTTCAAGATGGTTTGATAGATATCCAGCTAAATTCAGGGGACCAGTTGAAACAGAGTCCCTTACTCCTCTGCCATCTTTCCGCCCCTCCACCCCCTCACTTTAAATCTGGAGGTGTCTTTGGGTCTAATAGGAGTCTCTTGCTGACAGCATATTGAAGGGTTTTGCTTTTTTTTTTTTTTTAAGATTTTATTTATTTATTTGAGAGAGAGAATGAGAGACAGAGAGCACGAGAGGGAAGAGGGTCAGAGGGAGAAGCAGACCCCCCGCTGAGCAGGGAGCCCGATGCAGGACTCGATCCTGGGACTCCAGGATCATGACCTGAGCTGAAGGCAGTCGCTTAAACAACTGAGCCACCCAGGCGCCCCAGGTTTTGCTTTTTATCCAATCTGCTAACCTGTGTCTTTTGATTGGGGTATTTAACTCACTTACATTAGAGTAACTATTGAAAGATATGAATTTAGTGACATTGTATTGCCTGTAAAGTGACTGTTACTATATGTTGTTTCTGTTACTTTCTGGTCTATGTTACTTTTGGGCTCTCTCTTTGCTTAGAGGACCCCTTTTAATATTTCTTGTAGGGCTGGTTTGGTGATCACAAATTCTTTTAGTTTCTGTTTGTCCTGGAAGTTTTTTTCACTCCTTCTATTTTGAATGACATCCTAGCTGGGTAAAGTATTCTTGGCTGCATATTTTTTTCACTTAGCACCCTGAATATATCATGCCAGTCCTTCCTGGCCTGCCAGGTCTCCATGGGTAGGTCTGCTGCCAATCTAATGTTTCTCCTCTTGTAGGTCACAGACCTTTTGTCCCAAGCTGCTTTCAGGATTTTCTCTTTGTCAGAGAGATTTGTAAGTTTCACTTTTTATATGTTTGGGTTTTGACCTATTTTTATTGATTTTGAGGGGGGTTCCCTGTGCCTCTTGGATTTTGATGCTTGTTTCCTTCTCTAGATTAGAGAAATTCTTCTCTATAATTTGCTCCAATATACCCTCTGCCCCCTCTCTCTTTCCTCTTCTTCTGGGATCCCAATTATTCAAATATTGTTTCACTTTATGGTATCACTTATCTCTCGAATTCTCCCTCCATGAACCAGTAGTTGTTTATCTCTTTTTCTTAGCTTCTTTATTTTCCATTGTTTGGTCTTCTATATCACCAATTCTCTTTTCTGCCTCATTTATCCTAGCAGTAAGAGCCTCCATTTTTTATTGCATCTCATTAATAGTCTTTTTTATTTCAACTTGATTAGATTTTAGTTCTTTTATTTCTCCAGAAAGGGTTTCTCTAGTGTCTTCTCTGCTTTTTTCAAGCCCAGCTAGTATCTTTACAATTGTTATTCTGAACTCTAGTTCCAACATCTAACTAATGTCCATATTGATTAGGTCCCTGGCAGTCAGTACTGCCTCTTGTTGTCTTTTTTTGAGGTGAGTTTTTCCATCTTGTCATTTTGTCCAGAGGAAAAAAGATGAATGAACAAACAAAATACTCAAATGGCAATAACGATCCCAGAGAAATATACACTAAACAAATCAGAAGAGACTCGAAACCAGGAAAGAAAAAAAAAATAAGTAAAAAGAGAGAGAGAGAATATAATCAGACAGGTGAGCAGAATAGAGCAATACACTGGATTCTGTGTACATTTAATAGGTCTGTTTTTTAGAAAACTAGATCCTAAAATTGTAAAGAAAATAAAACTTATATATGTATAAAAATAAATTTAAATACAATGAAAGGATAAGATGTAATTGTAAAAATGAAAATTAAAAGACAAGAAAAAACAAAAGAGAAAGAAAAAACCCACAACAACAACAACAACAACAACAAAAGGAAAGGATATAAACAGACAAGTGAACAGAACAGAGCAATACACTATCTCCTGAGTTTATTTTGCCAATTTGTTACAGGAAATGACTCTCAAAATTGTAAAGAAAGAAAAACTTAGGGGCGCCTGGGTGGCTCAGTCACTAAGTGTCTGCTTTTGGCTCAGGTCATGGTCCCAGGATCCTGGGATTGAGCCCTGCATTGCGTTCCTTGCTCCACAAGAAGCCAGCTTCTCCCTCTCCCACTCCCTTTGCTTGTGTTCCCTCTCTTGCTGTGTCTCTCTGTCAAATAAATAAATAAAAATCTTTATTAAAAACAAAATAAAGAAAAACATATATACAAAAATAAAATTAAATACATAGAAAGTGTAGAATGTAACTGTAAAGACGAAAATTAAAAAAGACTTTAAAAAACAAAACAAAAAAAAATGAAGAAAAAAAGAATATAATCAAACAGGTGACCAGAACAGAGCCATATACTAGATTTTGGGTGTATTTTGGTCTGTTAGAAGAAACTGCATTGAAATTTACTATTAAAGTGCATGTGTTCTGGGGCGCCTGCTGGCTCAGTCGGTTAAGCATCTGCCTTTAGCTCAGGTCATGATCCCAGGGGCCTGGGATCAACCCCCACATCAGGCTTCCTGCTCAGCAGAGAGTCTGCTTCTCTGTCTTCCTCTACCCCACCCCCCATTTGTACTCTCTCAAATAAATAAATAAAATATTAAAAAAAAAATAAAGTGCAAGTGGTCTAACAATTCTACATGTGTTGACAGAGTAGACAATTATTATCAAGATATAAAGAGCTTTATATTATAAGTTTCCATTTCAAAATAAGATGATCAGGTCTCTGGGAGCAGGACAGGACATTGGGGCAGACAGCACAGAGAAGATTTCATGGGAAACTTTGTGCACACAGACCTTGCACCTTAATAGTCACCCTTGGTGACTGCAGCACCCTTTGTTTCTTTCCCTCTATCATGAGATCTGGCAGCCAGAAATGAACCATATCTATTCTCAAGATATATGCCAGAGAGATCTTTCACCCTCATGGGAATCCGACTATTTAACTTGATCTCTGTACCTCAAAAGTGACTCAGCTGGTGTTTAAGAGGCCTGAGAGTTCCTAGACAATGATAAAACATGCTATATGGTGAATGGTGTCTCAAAGGCTGTGAGCACATCTATAAAACTATTGCATCTACTCTGATTAGCAGGAACCTAAATAGGAGAAGAATGAGAAACTAATGATAATGACAGATAGAATGGAAAATAAGTCTAAATGTGATTCTCACTCCTTCCCGGGAATTTCTCTGGCTGTCTGCAAGGCTGGAGCCATTGAGAATGAGGTGCCCCTCTACCTCTACATTGCTGTCTTGGGTGACAACTTTAAAGTCATAATATGATCAACAGTGTTGGCAATGAACTGGCCATACAGGAGTTTACAATCCTCTCATTTGGTGCATCAAACCTCAAGAAAGCCATGTGCATCGGAGCAGAGGTTCACCACAATCTGAAGAATATCGTCAAGAAGAAATATGGTAAAGATGCCACCAATGTGGAGCATGGATGCATGTTTACTATTAACATCCTAGAAAATAAAAAAGCAGCTGCTGAAGAATGAGATCAAGATAACCACTTACACCCATAAGGTTGTCATTGGCATGGACATTGCTGCCTTGGTGTTCTCCTGGGCAGGGAAAGTGTGATCTGAACTTCAGGTTGTCTGATGACTCCAGTAGGTACATCACAGCTGACAAGCTGACCAACCTGTTCAAATTCTTCATCAAGGACTAACCAGTGATGTCTATAGAACATCGCTTTAAAAAGGTGACTTGGAAGCTCAAAAAAAATTCACAGCCAGGACAGGAATCTAGGTGATAGAGAATGGTCTCAACAGTTACCAACTGTTTGAGTTTGAGTTACTAACTGTTTCAGTTACCAACTCAATACAGATTTCCAAGATTTCATAAGTGAGAAAGTTTGCAACTACCTCCTGCTTAAAGTAAACCAAATTGGCTCTGAGCCCAAGTCTTTTCAGGCATGCAAGTTGATCCAGTCCAATGCATGGGACTTCATGGTGTTTTATCTCTCTAGGGAGACTGAAGACACATTCATTGCTGGCCTGGTGGTGGGGTTCTGCTCCAGGCAGATTAAAACTGGTACACTTTGCCGATCTGAGCACTTGGCCAAGTACAAGCCAGCACCTCAGAAATAAAGAGGAACTGGTCAGCAAGGCTAAGTTTACTGGCAGGAACTTCAGAAACCCCATGTGAACATTAGAGCTCCTGAGTCCTTCCGTCACTATTGGAATGATTAGACCTTTGCTCCTGATGTTCCAACGGACAGCTCAAGGTCCCAACTGATAATTGCAAGGCCCTTAGTAGTTAACTCCCCTCTTTCATCCATGTGATGTTCTCTCACTGATTCTTTAAAAGTGCTATAGGCCAATTTGACCATCTGGAACCCTCTTGGAAACTCTAACTCTGTAATCACGTGATTGGCTCAACACTCTTTTTCTCACCTTGCTTCTCATCAAGTGTCTGGAGCCATGTGTATCCACAGTGTAATCTCAGAGGTGTCTACGGGCAAGATCCCCAATCATTTTGTGTACAAAAAAAAAAAAGAAAAGGCCTCAGTGACCAATTAAAAAAAAGAAGAAATTCAATTAGGTTATGAAAAAACATATTTAATTAGTACAAATTAATTTCAGAGAGAAATTTCAAGTAAAACAATTTTTACTCAGTACTAAAAAAATCTAACCATGTTTTGAGACATAATGATTTGCATGTGCAACTGTGACATCTTAATTTTTTAAATTTTTTATTGTGAGTTGTAATATAGATGAAACTATATAGACCACAACCATACAGCTTCATGATTTTCACACAAATTCCTGTGTAATCACAAACAGGTCAAGAATAGGTCTTTACCAACATTCTAAAAGTCCCTTAATGTTCCTTCCAATCACAGTCTCCTCTCTTTCTCCAAAATAAACACTATCCTGATTTCTAACGCAATACTGTAGTCGTGGCTGCTTTGTACTTTATCTAAATAGAATTATATAGTATCCATTCATTTGGATCTAACTTTAATTACTTGACATGCTATTTGTATGATCCATCCTCATTTCTGAGTTGTTTCTTTTAGTTCATGTGTTTTCATAGCTATATAATGTCTCATGTAGTAATATATCAAAATTTATAAATCCCCTCATCTATTCATGAACACTTGGGTTATTTGGAATTTTGGCTATTAAGAATATTATAAAACATCAAAAACATCAACATAAAACATCAAAAAACACTCTTGAATATGAAATCCTCATACATGTGCATGTATTCCTGTTGTTATAGGATTTAATTAACTAATCAAATCCTATTGCTAACTCTAACACAAATCATAAGATTCTAGGAATGCAAAAGTGGGGAGATTCTATACATTGAGTTGAAATTCGGAAGATCTATGCACCAGGAATCAAAGTGAACAGAAAAAAACATGGCCATTAAAGGGACTGTAGCATAGCTTTGAAACATCTCCCATCCCTGAAATAAGCTTCATTGTGTTAACTGACCAAAATTATCTATCAAATATTATCAGTACAAGCATAATTGACAAAACAACTCAGGTCAAAGTCCTACAGATAGGCCTACATAAGTGAGCAAATGTATCACCTGTTTAGTAATTGTCACTTTGCCAAAATACCAAATAATAAAACCAAAACCAAATAAAAAACAGAAAACAATAAAAATCCTATATCCTATCCTTAGTCATCCTATTGCTTACATTTCATCCTAATGAAAAGAAAAGCCATAATAACTGGCTTGGTAAATAGGCCTGGGCCTGACAACACAGGCTCCCTCTCACTGAGTCTGTAATATTGCCACTGAATGCTGAATGCTCAACCAATCCCCAGTAGAGACTAAGGTGAGCCTTAGGTATGGCGCCATCCTTGGAGGAGTTCAGCTAGCCAATGTGATAGATTGTGATAGATTGATTACATTGGATCCTTCCTACCCTTGAAGAGTAAATAATTCATCTATTTTGGATTGTTATATGTCCTAGGTGATGAAGACCTACCTTAAAGCTGCCTCAGTTTGGCTATTTAGACAGGTTTCTTCCAGACTATAGGCCCCTGACCTACCTTTTTTTTTTTTTTATAACATTTGCTTTCAATTGTAAATTTTGTTTTGTCCCTTTGAAATGTGTGTAAATTTTCTCCCAAACTCTTGCCAGTTTTTTGACTCAGGAAATGTCTGTCTCAAGGACTTAGAAGAATCTCTTTGAAATGTAAACATCAAAGAAGATAACACTCTTATTACCTAGTCTCCAAAGGAGGGTAGGAACCTAAATTCAATTGCAACAATCAGCAAATGTAGATAGCCTGATCCCAGAGAAAAACTTTTGCAAACTCGGGAATAATTCAATGTGCTGGACATATACCACTGATAACCCCAATCCCAAGGTCCTCTAATACATTTCCACTAGCTCATCCCAATCCTTAAAAACTCTCCTTTTGTTTTAGTGGACTTGAATTCAGTCCCCTTCCCTATTGCAATAATTTCAAATGAGGTCTTCCTTACTTGTTTAACATTGTCTGGTGCAATTTTTGCTTTGACATGGGTGTGGCTATGTGTTGTTTTCCTTCTCTGTCTGTGGTGTCTTGGCCAGAAAATTTACTCAAGGACAAGTTTACTGATTTATTATAATGGGATTATGAACAGTGCCTTGGGAAAGCAATCCACAATATGGCAAAGGTGGTAAGACAATGAACACAAAGTCCATGGATTCCTTTGAACTTAATACCTATAATATTCCCAGTATATAGAATACCTTTTTCTGAGTGCCCTTTCACCATTGTTCCCAGTGACACAATTGAGTATTTTTTTTTGCCTCATTTAGCAGCTTTTGGCCTTATTGACTAGAAGTCCTAGTTTGGAGAGAAGGGAATGCTTTTACCCAAGAACATGTGAAGGATTTCATGAAACTTAAAATTATTGACTTAACTTAGTTATTTTGAGCTCCTTATGCCAATAAAACAACAATCAAAAAGAAAGTTAACTATACTGGCAGAGATAACTGACCACAATTACAAGGAGGTTGTGTTGCTGCTGTGTAATGCAGGTAGGGAGAGATATATCTGGAGCTAAGGAGATTCCTTAGGGGACCTCTTAATGCTTTCATTGAATCATAATCTTAAATGGCAATCACAGGAAACACAATCTGATGAAGACATGATAACCAAAGGAACCCTCAGGCATGAAAGTATGATTTATCAGATGCACCAGTACTCTTGGCTAGCTGAAGTGCTGACTCAGGTTGAGGGAAACCTAACATGAGCAGTAGAAGAAGAATATAAAGAATATCAGCTGTGGCCAGCCTCAGAACCAACTGCAGCAATTGGTTACATCTTCTTGTAATGTGTTGTTGTTGTTGTTTTGAATTGCAACCAACCTTTAAGGAACAGTAAAATTAAGAGAGCTGAGCATTTAACATAGGGCCTGAATAACGTAAGGTGAAGACAGTGGTTTTTATTGCTATGCCCTGCCCAATACACAAGTAGTTCAGTATATTATGGTTAGTTTCCAGTGCCAATCTCTGCATCCTTGTGCCTTAGGACTTTTTCTGGAAGCACAGAAGTTGTAGTCTGTGAACTTTTAGTGCTGGAAATGTTCAGGGGCTTCACAACACTCTGGGATGGATAAATGGATAAATATACAGTTCCCTTGCATCTCAAGTGAGATAATTTTTGAGGTGTGATTTTATACCACTTTCTAGAGTTTTCTCTGTGGATTGAATTGCATTTGCTGACCACAGTAGCTAACCAAAACATACCCTTATGACTACCTTCTCTTCCTTGTAGTTTTCTCACATTTCAAACATGACACTTGTGCTTCAAAATAATTATTTCCACTCAAATTTTTATCTCAATATCTGCTTCTAGAAAACAAACAAAAAACAACAATAACACACACACACACACACATATGATATGATCTCTGACCACTGAATGCCAAAAGGAAGGGGTAATTTTTAAATCCCCATGATATTTACAATGCTGGGTATTTGTATAAGATCCTCAGAGAATGGTATTTCTAGATCAAATTGAATTTCCTTGCCTCTTTTAATTCATGAATATAGATACAATAAATGTGTTTTTATATAAATCTGTACAAACATAATTTTCTATATAATAAGCAAACTTTCACAATAAGATAAACATTATCTTGATACTTGATTGACCTTAGTTCCAGATAAATTTCTCAAATTTCATTTCTAAAAATACTAGCAAAATAGTTTAGTCCTTGGTATTGTGTAGGATCAGAAGTATATCCTGGGAATAAGTTAAAAGAAATTTAAATAAACACCATGCAACATTTGTTGCCTTTACTTTAAATTCAAACTAAGAATCATTCTCATGTAAGAATATTTACTACTTATTATTTCACTTATTTTTAAAAATGGAACTGAAAAGTTTTACATTGGATCAGCACATGATTAACAATATGGAATTATGTACACCAATAATGAAGCAGCAGAAGGAGAAATTAAGAAAACAATCCTATTTACAATTGCACCAAAAATAATAAGATACCTAGGAATAGACCTAACCAACGAGGTGAAAGAGCTGTACTCTGAAAACTATAAAACAGTGAAGAAAGAAATTAACGACAACACAAAGAAATGGAAAGATATTCCATGCTCATGGATTGGAAGAACAAATATTGTTAAAATATCTATACTACCCAAAGCAAACTACACAGTCAATACAATCCCTAGCAAAATACCAACAGCATTTTTCATAGAACTAGAACAAAGAGTCCTGAAATCTGTATGGAACCACGTAAGTCCCCAAATAGCCAAACCAATCTTCAAAAAGAAGAGAAAAGCTAGAGGCATCACAATTCCAGTCTTCAAGTTACATTACAAAGCTGTAATAATCCAAACAGTAGAGTACTGGCACAAAAATAGACACATAGATCAATAGAATGGAATAGAAAACCCAGAAATAAACCCACAGCTGTAAGGTTGACTAATTTTTGACAAAGTAGGAAATAATACCCAATGGGAAAAAGAAAGTGTCTCCAACAAATAGTGTTGGGAAAACTGGTTGCAACACACACAAAAAATGAAACTAGACCACTTTCTTATACCATACATAAAAATAAATTCAAAATGGATTAAAGACCTAAATGTGAGACATGAAACCATAAAAATCTGAGAAGTGAGCAGAGACACTAACTTCTCTGATGTTGGAGTTAGAAACTTTTTTCTAGATAGGTCCCCTGAGGCAAGGGAAACAAAAGTAAAAATAAATTACTGGGACCCATCAAAATAAAAAGCTTCTGCACAGCAAAAGAAACAATCAAAAAAACTAAGAGGCAGCCTACAGAATGGGAGAAGATATTTGCAAATGACATATCATATATATTTGATGAAGGGTTAGTACCCAAAATATATAAAGAACTTATAAAACTCAACACCCAAAAAATGAATAATCCAGTTAAAAATGGGCAGAAGACATGAACAGACATTGCTCCAAAAAAGACATGCAAATGGCCAACAGACACATGAAAAGATGCTCATCATCAAGGAAACACAAATCAAAACCACAGTGAGCTATCACCTCATGCCTGTCAGAATGACTAAAATCAACAACAAAAGAAAAAATGGATGTTGGGGAGGATATGGAGAAAAAGGAACCCTTGTGCATTGTTGGTGGAAATGCAAGATGGTACAGCCACTCTGGAAACAGTATGGAGGTTCCTCAAAAAGTTAAAGATAGAACTACCCCTATGACCCAGAAATTGCACTCCTCGGTATTTACCCAAAGAATACAAAAACATTAATCCAAATGGATACATGCACCCTTCTGTTTATAACAGCATTATTTATAATAGCCAAGATATGAAAGCAGCCTAAGTGTCCATCCACTGATGAATGGATAAAGAAGAGGTGGTGTGTGTGTGTGTGTGTGTGTGTATTCCAATAATACTGAAATATTATTCAACCATAAAAAAGAATGATATTTTGCCAGTTGCAATGACATGGATAGAGCTAGAGAGTATAATGCTAAGTGAAATAAGTCAGAGAAAGACAAATACCATATGATTTCACTCATATGTGGAATTTAAGAGCAAATGGGAAAAAAAGAGCTAGAGAAAAAGACAAACTAAGAAACAGACTCTTAATTGTAGAGAACAAACTGATGATTACCAGAAAGGAGTTGGGCGAGGTGAAATAGGTGATGGGGATTAAGGATCTCACTTGTGATAAACACTGGGTGTTGTATGGAAGTGTCGAATTACTATATTGTACACCTGAAGCTAATATAATACTGTATGTTAACTAGCTGGAATTAAAATAAAAATTAAAAAAAAATAAACTTCTACTTCAACACAAAAAGTGTTGAGCAAGAACAATTTTTAGGGAGAAAAAAAAACATGAATAATAATCATATGAAATGTGCTCAATTTAATAGTGATCAACGAACTACACACTGAAATGAATACCAACTTTCATTTGCCAAAGCTGCAAAGACTTAAATGTGCTGTTCATTCCCGGAATGGAAGTGAGTGAAATGGACACTCAAAAATGCTGGTGAAAGTATAAAGTGAAGCATGTTATAAAGCTGCTAAAAAAAATAGTGTGACATTTTAAAAAAATAAAAATATGGAATTATGATACTGTTTTCTAACTCACAGAAGCTGGAATTTTTAGTTCAAATGTGAATGAAATAAACAGCACAATTGGTTAGCTGAGATACGCTAATTTATGGAACAAAAGTGCATTATTTTGTAATTATGTTTTTGTTGTGTTCTTTATCAAGGTGAAAATACAGCGTACTTCACTGATTTGCTTACTGTGTTCCTACCTTCCATTTATTTTTCCATAATAAATTTCTTATATGGAAGAAATATATTCAGTTTGTTTTTTTAATCATTGTATGCCATTTCAATTAAAATTATATCTTTCAGTCATTTTATTATCTTTTCAGCGTTTCTTTTCCTTTAGAGTGCCCTCTGTTCTTGGTCACACCGCTTCAAAGAATGAAGAGGTAGACCAGAGGAAGAGTGGTGGGCAGCAGAGCAAACTTTATTGAGTCATAGTACAAAGCTCCTGAAGAGGGAGGGCCCCCAGAGAGTTGCTGCTGGAATTTCTAAGTCTAGGGGTTTTTATGAGAATGTTTGTGTGCTGTTTTAATCTGATTAATCCTCCATGTACCCGTCACCCAATCAGGTTTTTGTTCACGTGCTCATCTACCTATCAGGTAGTTGTTCACATGGGAAAGCGTGGTGAGCTCCTTCCAGGGTGGTGTAAAATCTTTTTAAGGGTGGTTTCCTCTTAGGGTGGGGAGGACCCTTGTCCCTGACTGCCTTTCTTCCGACTGTCCTTCATTATTAATCATTTTACAAGAATAATATTATGGCCATTAGACATGAGAATGTTTTAACCTGAATTAAAATCTATTTGCCTGATTATAGTATCTATGCCATTGATCCACTTTAAGGAAGTTCAAAAAAAGCATCAACTATTTTTTTATTTAGCAATTTGTATTTTATGAATATAACCTTTGAAGATGAGATAGGGAATCTGAAGGGAAACCCTGAAAGAAAAGTTTTGTTTTGTGTTTTTTTTTTTTTCCCCTTTGCTTCTTTTCCTGCTTCTATTCTTGCTAGGACCAGCACCCTTGTCCTACACATGCCTTAATGCATGTCCTCCTTATAAGGGACAAAGAGATGATGCTATCTTTAGAGTCTTCCAGCACAATAGATGATATCTAAGGAATAACCAGGCAGAGTCACCATGTGCCTATTCCAGACCAGTGGCTCTAGATATCTTGACATCAAGACCCCTGGCTCCAGGGAATGAGAGACCTATGAAAGACATCTGGACACCTTGTTCTGACCAGTTCCTGGATGCCTGAAAGGACCCGTGCACCAGACCACAATTGCCAATAAAAACCCCAGGTCCCAAGCAAAAATGAGACTCCTTCCTTTCCCTTTGAAGTCTCCTGGATGCTCATTCTGTATCTCTCTATATATCTTCACTAAAACTCTGTTTTCACCTCCTGCTGACTCACATATGATTTCCATCCTTCATGAAGCCAAGGACCGTTTGGGCTGGTCCTGCAGGACCCTCTCTGGGTCTTGGACCCAGCCTGCCAGCATCAAAGTGGTTATTATAGTTGTTATCAAGTTAAGAAATTATACACAAAGCCACAATATATCCAACATAAAACCTTTCAGAGTTTTGACTGACATACAGAATAAAATATGCGTGTATCGCTATGTGTATATTTCATTAATTTTATTATCCAAATAATAAAGCATTTCCCAGTACAAAATCCATCCACAACCATATTATGTCTTAGAAGGTTTAGATATAGACTAGCCAATGACTGAATGTATGAAAACCATATAATTACTGCCATATTCAACACATAGTAAAATGACTGCTATTTTAGAACTACCTTTTCAGTACTTTCTTCACTCTTGAGTTTAAATTCCCCAAATTAAATGTTTACAAATGTCTAATAGCAGGGATATGCCTTTTGATATAATGGATATAATGAACATTTATTATAGTCCTAAAGAATTACACTGTCTGTGAAATCTCTATCCTAGAAAAACGTGTTATTCACTTTATATAATCATTTTTAAAAGTACTAGCAATCTTTTTCTTATATATTAGCATAATTTCTAGCAAGTCCCAGAGATCAAATGGATAACTCTATCTTGACCCTTATGTACTTTTTTCCCCATGATCTTCAGAGACCTCTTTGATTATTAGCATAACATTTTCTCACCTCTTAGTTCTCCATTTATGCTTCAACAGCTTCATTTACATTTGGCTTAGTCACTCAGCAATACTGCAGAGCTTCATAGAAGGAAATAAGCTATCTATGGAGAGGAAATTTAAGCAATAGCTCTAGATTTACATTTTTTTAAATGTCTCTATTTTCATTCCTGTCAACATCTTTCTGGGACTTGGCTCTTTCCCTTTATTTATTGTTTATGTCAGCCTACATTTCTCCTATTTTTATTATTTTTTTCTGTTTTTCTCAATAGGAGTAAGTCTGCAATCTGTTTTATCCTGTTTCCTTTCTTTAAAGTCCTTTGTTCCACCCAAACAATATTTATCCATAGGTAGCCTATCATCAGAATTGTTTTGCTAACATCTTAGTATGGCTGTATATCAGATTGGCTTATCAAGGCACCAAAGTATAGTATAACTGAATACTAATTATACTTTGGAAAGATCATGCAATTTGTTTACTTGGTTTTGCAAACACTTGAGGGTGCTATGGAAAGTTAGAGCATTGATGTTCAAATCATTTCAAATAACTTCAGACTGCCTCCTGGCAATCATTTTATGTTTTGTTCCTCAAAGAAGTTTTAATTAGATAGATCAAAGTTGGTTCTCAAATCATAAGGAAAAAATGAAAAAGTCAGCATGAATTTTTACACAAATAAGGGCAGAATGATTCAGATTAGAAGGGAAAAAAATAACTAAAAGATGCAGTTTAGATTAAAAATGATTAAAAGTAATTTTAATGTAATTGCATTGAGATATGCAAATATACTTTAACACTGTCTGATAAAAGTGCATCTAAAAGCAGATCCTGAATCACAGCAGGGTCCTTAGTATAATATAGAAGTCAATGAGAAAAATAATTATAACTGTAAATCCATAGTTTATAGTAGGTCTAAAGAAGTATTTCTTTTATGTAAACAAGACTGAACTGCTTTTTAAGCTGGTGGGCAATGGCTTAGAGAAAGCTCATTAAGCTGTTTCATTTTTTCTGTGTCCCTGCATCAGCTGGATGACAATTTAATTATAAATACAATGATTTATAAAATCAATAGATACATATTAAAATTAAATTTGTGTCTTTTAAAGTGTAATTTGTATAACCAATTAGATAGATGGTGATGATGTTCTACCTATGGAAAATTCAAGTAAAGATTGTATTTTATAAGCTAGAAAATAAGAAAGTATAGAATAATAAGGAAGTTACTGTTTTGCCTATTATGATTATTCAATTGAACCATATTCTCTATAAGTTTCTTTTACAAGTTGTTGCAAAGCTACAGTGAATTCAATTCTGATGATCAAATAGTTTTATAAATACTTGCAGGGGAATTTCATAGTGATTTTGAATACCACAAATAAAAAGATAACATGTTTTAAAAATAAGTAAGTGTTGAACTCTGATAGAACACAACATCCAAATCTTATACAATTTTAGCCTTTGACTGAGAGGTTACCTTAGGGATTAAGGCATATGATCTTTTCAAATAAAATGAATTGTCATCAGAAGATCTATTTTGCATATTTCTTTTTGAACATTTCAGTTGTCATGACTAAAATATGCAGGTGAAATATATAAATAATAAAACTAGAGACATTGAAAACCCAGGCCTTCCTTTTGTCTAGTGGTAGAAAATATAAACCCCTATTGAGAAGAAATTTTAGCCTTGTCTGTAAAATTCCAGAAAAGCAACTTAAGTCACTTCTGAAAAAAGTTTTAGTTATTTAATTACCATGATCTAATATTGAAAGTATTTAAAGTTCTCTTTATATTTAGCTGATTAATGCATCTTTATAATTTACTTAGGAGCTCTAATTGATTCAAGTCTGAGTTGTAGTGCTTACTTTTTTCTTGTACTTGATTTGATTTGATTTATTTTGTTTTATCTCACTTAAAATAATATAGGTTAGAGACACAACGAAATTATGCCTGGGGATATATTTGTTTAGAAACAAAACTTAATCTATATATTTAGATGGTAGTGATCTTAACACATTCTTCTGGCTCAAAAAGTAAAGTTATTTATTTTTCAAGTGGACCCAGTCATTACTATCTTTCAATTATTTCTTAAAATCAAGTGGAGCTTTATGGGCGCCTGGGTGGCTCAGTCGGTTGAGCGACTGCCTTCGGCTCAGGTTGTGATCCCAGGGTCCTGGGATTGAGTCCCACATCGGGCTCCCTGCTCTGCGGGGAGCCTGCTTCTCCCTCTCCCACTCCCCCTGCTTGTGTTCCCTCTCTTGCTGTGTCTCTCTCTGTCAAATAAATAAATAAAATCTTAAAAAAAAAAAGTGGAGCTTTAGCTAGAAAATTCACCACTGAAAAACAAAAATTAATCATATTTTTAAGAGATATTTACACAAAAAGAAAAAACCAGTCCCGGGAGATACATGTAAAATAATTGGTACACATGTTATTTTTTCCTTTTTCATCAAGAAATGCAATAAATAGGCAGATTATAGTCTTGGTTACATCTTATGCAAATAACAAAAAAAGGGAAGAGAGGGTGTAAACCAAACCAATATGAGTTCACTCCTTAGCAAGTCAGAAACTGTACTAGGTTTGGTGCCACATAAAGAAAACTTCTATTTGCAGCAAAAAAGATCATGGAGAATGGCTTCCAAAACCATCACTCCAGGAGAGAGGGTGAATAGTTTCCTTTTGTTTAGGGTTAGGATGAATATCTAGATAGAGAAGTTTGTCATCCATGTAGAGGCAGGCATAAGGTCGCACATGTGCCTTAAGGAAACACACCATACGCACATTGTATATTATGTAAATTAGGCTGAGGCTCCTCCTTGGGTGGAGATTTAGTATTATAATGAGGTAAAGGTAATCGTAGGTCACTCCACAGGTCATTCCATGGTCCATCTGTGCAGGCATGAGTCAGGTGTAGTTCAAATGGTCTGGGTGGTCTGGGCTGGTGGGGGATTTTGTCAGGGCAGTTGCCATTACCTGGGGAGTGGTTTTAGATTTTATCTGCCTGAGTTAAGAGGAAAGCAGGAAAGAAGAGCTTAGGGGAAAATGTAAGACAAAAGTTAGTGAGTATAAGCATTTGGGCAGTAAAGGCTTAAAGTCTAGCTAGTGATAAGAGTTTAAGAAAGAAGGTAATGAGCACATGGAATATTCTCCAAGATAAGCCATGTTAGACCACAAAACAAGTCTTAATAAATTTAAAAATTAAAAATCATATAAAATATCTTTCTGATCACAGTTGAATGGAACTAGAAATTAACAGCAGAAGAAAAATTGGAAAATTCACAAATATGCAGAAATTAAAGAATACACTCTTAAACTACTAATAGGTCAAAGAAGAAAGCATGAGGGAAACTAGAAAATAGCTTGAGACAAAAGAAAATGAAAACACAACATACAAAAACATATGGGATGCAGTGAAAACAATGTTTACGTGGAAATTTATACCTACAAACATTTGCATTAAGAAAGAAGAAAAATCAACAATCTAATTTCATACCTTAAGGAAATACACAAAGTACAAAAAACTAACAAACAGGGCGCCTGGGTGGCTCAGTCATTAAGCGTCTGCCTTCGGCTCAGGTCATGATCCCAGGATCCTGGGATCGAGTCCCATATCGGGCTCCCTGCTCGGCGGGAAGCCTGCTTTTCCCTCCCCCACTCCCCCTGCTTATGTTCCCTCTCTCACTGTGTCTCTCTCTGTCAAATAAATAAATAAATAATAAAATCTTAAAAAAAAACAAACTAACAAACAAACAATAATTAAACCAAGTCTACCAAAAGAAGGAAATAATAAAGATTAGGACAGAGGTAAATAGAGACCAGAAAAACAATAGAGAAAATCAATGAAACCAAGATCTCATTCCTTGAAAAGATGAACAAAATTGGCAAAACTTTACACTATAAAACAAAGGGGTAGAAGACAAAAATAACCAAAATCAGAATTAAAAGTGGGAATATTACTACTGATTTTACAGAAATAAGAACGATTATAAGAAAAATACTGTGAATAGTTCTTTGCCAGCAAATTGGATAACCTAGATGGAATGATCAAATTTCTAGAATCAAACAAACTACAAAAACTACATCATGAAGAAATAGAAAATCTGAGTAGACCTATAAAGGAAATTGGATCAATAATCAAAAACTTCCCAACAAAAAAAAGTCCGGGACTAAATGGCTTCACTGGTGAATTCTACAAAATATTTGAAGAATAATTAACACCAATCCTTCTCAAACTATTTTTAAAAACTGGAAAAAAAAAAAAAAAGGAGGGGGGAACACTTACTAATTCATTCTATGAGGCCAGTATTATCCTAATACCAAAGCCAGACAAAGATACTACAAAAACGTAAAATTAAAACCAATATGTCTGATGCATAGTGATGCAAAAAGTATTCAACAAAATACTAGCAAACCAAATTCAACAGCAAATTAAAATGATTATATACAATGACCAACTGGGATTCGTTCCTAGAATGCAAGGATGGTTCAACACAAGAAAATCAATACAATATAATACATTATCATAAAAAAAGGAAGGAGGGGAAACCCACATGATCATGTCAATTAATGTTGAATAAACATTTAACAAAATCCCATACCCTTTCATGATAAAAACCCACAATAAAATAGGAACAGAAGGAACTACCTTAACATAGTATAGGCCACAAATGAAAAATCCACAACTAACATCACATTTAATGGTGAAAGACTAAAAGTTTTTTGTTTAAGATCCTGGTTAAGATAAGAATGCCTGATTTTTCCACTTCTATTTAATACAATACTAAATAACCTACCCAGAGCAAATAGGCAAGAAAGAGAAATAAAAGGCATCTAAGTTTAAAATAAAGAAGTAAAAGTATCTTTATTCACAGATAACATGAGCTTGTATATAGGAAACCCTGAAGATTCCACAGCCATTAGAACTAATAATCAAATTCAGCAAAGTGACAGGATATATTCAAGACACAAAAATTAGTTGTTTCTGTGCACTAACAATGAACAATTGGAAAAATAAATTAATTTATTCCAAAAATTTCATTTATTTTACAGCATCAGAAAGAATAAAATATTTAGGAATAAACAACCAAGGATGTAAAAATAAAAATGCACTGAAAGCTACAAAACACTGCTAAAGGAAATTAAAGACACCAATAAATGGAAAGACGCCCTATGTTCAAGGATTGGAAGACTTCATATTGTTAAGTTCAATAACAATAATCAACACTACCCAAAGTGATGTACAGATTCCATGTAATCCCTATCAAAACTCCAATGAATTTCTGTGAAAAAAGAAAAATCCATCCTAAAATTTCACATGGAATTACAAAAAGTCACAAATACCCAAAACAATCCTACAAAAAATTGGAAGTATTATAGTTCCTGATTTCAAAAGTAACTATAACACTACTGTAATCAAAACAATGTGGTACTGGCATAAAGACATATAGATGGATGGAGTAGAATAGAGAGCCCAGAAATAAACAATTGCATATATCCTCACACCTGTCTGCAAAGGATACTGGAAAAAGTATTTGTTTTATTCTAATTGGTCGTGCACCTACCTGAAGTTTCTGTTCTTATGGGGAAAGAAAAAGGAATAGATAACAGTTTCTACCATAGAGAAGTAACAGAGATACAAACAGAATAGGGAGGTGGCGCCTGGGTGGCTCAGTCGTTGAACATCTGCCTTCAGCTCAGGTCATGATCCCAGGGTCCTGGGATCGAGCCCCACGTCGGCCTCCCTGCTCAGCGGGAAGCCTGCCTGTCCCTCTCCCACTCCCCCTGCTTGTGTTCACTCTCTCATTGTGTCTCTCTCTCAGTTAAATAAATAAACAAAATCTTAAAAAAAAAAAAAAAAAGAAACAGAATAGGGAAAAGACCTATAGAGGAAACTAAGTAACTTCAGAAACAGTCTCACTTTTGCTGACAAAAGGCTCTGCACAATCTAGGCTTCTGAATTTCTTTTCAACTTCTCCCTCGTGTTCATTTATATCCAGCCACACTGGCCTTCTTTATAATCCTTAAAGGTGATGGAGCCCTTTCTTTCCTATGAGCCTGCACATACATTCATAATGCTTGGCATGGTCTTTTCTAGTTCTTTTCAGATTGGCTTGTATTCATCCCTCAAATCTCATTTCTTCTGCTCCTATGATGTAACTTCTTATTTTCATTATATTGTTTAGATGGAGTTGCCAGATTTAGCAAATAAAAATATCTGATAACCTGTTAACTGTAATTTCAGATAAACAATGCATATACCATTTTTTAGTATAAACATGTACCATGCAATATGAGTCACACTATACAAAAAAAAAAAAAAAATCTGAAAAACAAAAATCTATTCATTGTTTATCTCAAATTTGTATCGTACTGGGTGTCCTGAAATTTTATCTGACAACCTAATCATTAGGCCACTTTTTAAAATCTAAAATTACATTATTTATACTATTATTTATGTATTATATTATCAAAGTACCATCTCTCATAATAAAACAAATTTCCTGAGAGCTTGATCACTACAGTATCTGCTGGGCCTAACACAAGATATAATTAGTAATTATTTTTTGAATGAATAAACTACTCTTTAACACTGCTTAACAAGTTTTACTCAGTATCAGAGACAAAATAAGAGAAGATAAATAAAAAGTACAGAAATAATATATATATATATCCTCTGAGAAAAAATGCCACTGAAGATGACATGACTTAGAAAAAAACCAAGGGATCCAAAAATATTCAACAATGACTATATTGTTTGCTCTCATCACTGGCAAAGGGATAGTTAACATTTATCAACTATATTTTGATTTACTTTTGATTTAATTAAACTTTCCTCTTCCTCCAAATTACTTGACATTCAAGTAAAACGTACCCAAATAATTCTATTAAATATTTCATGTGTAAAATAATCACATTTTTTTTCCTCAAAATCTTTTCTCTGTTCCTGTTTCTATCCAGCATTTCCCATGGAAAGATAATTCAAATTATTGCTACAAAATCTTGGTAAGAATTATTTTGGGAGAGGTTAATTGCTGTTTTACTGAGCAAAGGTGATTTAAATATAATAAGTGAATACTCTAAACGTAATAATAGCAATGTGCATGGACTGAATAAAGAAAACCATTTCTCTTATCAAGATGCAAAGGTAGCTCTCACATCACATTCTGCTTCAAATTATATAAAAGGCAGTGAAAAATGTTCAATGTTATCAACTTTTTATCTTAACAAATTTTTATCTTTCCTATTAATTTTATTTCCATTTTATTTATGACTATAAGTAAAACCCAGCTCAATAGAAAGCTATAGCATGGCCATGCTTTGGAAGAAAATTATTTAAAAGGTATGCATTTATCTTTTTTAATTTTTTTAATTTTTATTTATTTGACAGAGAAAGCGAGGGAGCACAAGCAGGGGGAGCAGCAGAGGGAGAGGGAGAAGCAGGTTTCCCGATGAACAAGAAGCCTGATGCAGGACTTGATCCCAGGACCCTGGGATCATGACCTGAGCCAAAGGCAGATGCTTAACTGAATGAGCCACCCAGGTGCGCCAAGATATGCATTTATCTTAACTTTGTGTAATAACTTAGAATGACTTTACTGAAACTCCAAATGGATATTTATTAAACTCAAACAAATATCTCAAAACCCATTTGGAACACCAAACAAGTGACAATTATAAAGCGATTTAAGCAGTGGAATAATGAGAGAACTGGCACAAATAATCATAAAGCTCTAATAATTATGACATGCTACAGGTACAGAATAGATAGGTCAATGGGAAAAAAATAGTAATCTCAGAAAACAATGCTAGCAATTATATGCAACAACAAAGATTTTTATTATCTATGACATTTTTTAGAAGGAATTTTTTGAAAGCAAGTGATGATTTATATTTTTACTAGGTCCTACATGCTTCTCTTGACAAATAGAGAAGGAAGATTGAGTGTCCAGAAACTCTCTTTAGGCAGGTGAATGATGTTCTGAAAAAAGCATAAGGGTGTATGTTGGGGGTGAAGAGCAGAGAATGATGGGAAACTATCAGAGAGAAATTTTAGCATTTGCCTTGAGGGAAAACATTTAGAGAATTGGAGAACTGAATAAATAGGATGTTTAATGAGACTCTGTAAGAAAAATCTCCTTAAGGAGATTTAGAATAAAGCTCATTAAAGTTTCTGGTTTTAATTGTGGTATCCTGGAAAAGAGATTGGGTCATGAGGGGCCCAAGGTTTATTTATATCATATGTATTTAAAATTTCATTACTAAAAAAGGTGATTTAAAAGGAAATTAAATACAGAACATAGAGCTACAAAAGCAGAAGTAGGACATCTGGGTGGCTCAGTCGTTAAGCCTTTGCCTTCGGCTCGGGTCATGATCCCAGGGTCCTGGGATCGAGTCCCACATCGGGCTCCCTGCTCAGTGAGAAGCCTGCTTCTCCCTCTCCCACTCCCCCTGCTTGTGTTCCTGCTCTTGCTATCTCTGTCTCTGTCAAATAAATAAATAAAATCTTAAAAAAAAAAAAAAACAGAAGTAAATATAAGTGAATATTTAAAAGTTCTAACAAAGAAAGCTTTTCTAAACAGAAGAAGAAAATATAAGGTGGAGATGGTGATGACTGATAGATGTGACTAGCTACAAATCTTAAATGATGATATTGAAAAACATGAATATCAAAATCAAAGACAACAAACTAAGGAACATACTTGAGACATGTCATTCTAACATTAAATAAATAATGAGTTAATATATAAAATAATGAGCAAAACCCTATATTACCATATAAAGTATGGCCAGAGAAATTATAAGCATCTTATAAAAGAAAAAAATACATAGACATACTGATCAATGGAACAGAATAATGAACTCAGAAATAAGCCTATGCATATATGGGCAATTAGTTTATGACAAAGAATCCAAGTATATACAGTGAGGAAAGTAGTTTCTTCCAGTAATGATGCTGGAAAAACTGGATAGCCTCGTTCAAAAGAATGAAATTGGACTGCTATCTTACATTATATGCAAAAATTAAGTCAAAATGGATTAAAAACTTAATAAAATACTTAAAACCATATAACTCCTAGGAGAACACATAGGCTGTATTGTCCTTGACATCAGTCTTGGAGATGATTTTTTGTATCTGATTCTAAAAGCAAAGGCAACAAAAGCAAAAATAAACAAGTGACTACATCAAACTAGAAAGTTTCTACACAGCAAAGGAAATTATCAACAAAATGGAAAGGCAATCTCCTGAATGGGAAAACATATTTACAAATCATATATCTGATAGACTGTTAATATCCAAAATATGTAAAAATCTCATACAACTCAATAGCAAAAAAAAAAAAAAAGACAATTCAGTTAAAAAATGGGCAAAAATCTGAATAAATATTTCTCCCAAGAAGACGAGCAAATGGCCAACAAATACATTAACAAGTGCTCAACATAACTAATCATCAGGGAAATGCAAATCAAAACCATAATGAGATACCATGTCATACCTATTAGAATGGTTATCATTGAAAAAACAAGAGACAACAGGTTCTGGAGAGGATGTGGCAAAAGAGAGCTTTTATACACTGTTGGTGGGAATGTAAATTAGTCTGTCTAACCACTATAGAAAACAATATGGATGTTCCTGAGAAAATTTAAAGTAGATCTGCCATAGGATCCAGCTATTTCACTGCTGGGTATATACACAAAGAAAATGAAAACAGGATTTCGATGAGAATATACATACCCATGTTTATTACAGCATTATTCACAATAGCCAAGATTGGAAACAACCTTAGTGTTCACTTGTGGATGAATGAATAAATAAAGATAAATATATCTATATCTATCTATCTATATATAGATAGATAGATAGATTTAGCTGTAAAAAAGAATGATATCTTGCCATTTGCAACAACATAGATGGAACTTGAGACAGTTATGTTAAGTGAAATAAGCCAGACAAAGACAAATGCTGTATGATCTCACTTATATGTGGAATCTAAACCAAACCAGACCAAAGAAAACCAAGCTCATAGGTACATAGAACAGATTGGTGGTTGCTAGAGGTTGGGGATGGAGGATGGGGTGAGTGAAACTGTTGAAGGGGGTCAAAAGGCATACACTTCCAGTTATAACATAAATAAGTCAGAGGAATGTAACGTACAACACGATGACTATAGCTAATACTGCACTGCGAATTTCAAAGTTGCTAAGAGAGCAAATACTAAAAGTGCTCATCAAAAGAAAAAATTGTAACTATGTATGGGAATGGATGTAAATTAAAATTATTGTGGTGATCATTTTATAAGATGTACAAATATCAAATCATTATGTTACATACCTAAAATTAATATGTCAATTATACCTCAATAGAAAAAAATATATACATAGTCATATGAATAAAAGGTGAACAACCTTTTAGTAACCAAGACATGCCAGTTATAAAAATGAAATGAATGTAATAAGAAATAAAAATGAAAAATTAATAACTTTGAGTATTATATATTGGCATTTATATAGGTTGAAATGGGGTGTTATCAAAATGTTATGTTCATGGCTGGATGAGAAGAATGTTGTGGCCTGATGAGGGAAACTGATACTACATTTTAGACATATTCATCATATTGCACTTAAAACGGCAGTACCAATTTATATGGTATCCATAAGCACAAGAAACTGCAAAGATGACATACATTTCTTTTATCCAGTGAGTAAACGTCTATAAAGGTGTCCCAAGGAAATAGATATATGAATAGAAATTTATATGCATAGCGGTATCCATCAGTAATGCCATTGGTGTTATAGTAAACGCTTGTAAAATTTTATTATAATAAAAAATATTTAGATAATCTACACACTCTAGAAAAAGTAAATTGTAATTTGGTACATGCGTAGAACTACAGTGATCATGCCTATGGAGCCAACACTAGAATCTCTGTCAACATCTGTTATTTACTCCTCTACCCAAGCAGGAAAATCCAACTTAAGGCACCACATTAGGAGCATATATCATACCATCTCTTCTACCAGTGCCCCTTACCTCTAATCTAGCATATGTTTTTAAAATACAATTGTTTACCTATATGCCTCACTTTTCCTCAAAACACTATTTTTCCAGCTCCTTGAAACTGCTGTGTCTCTAAACATTGGGATTCAGCTAAACGGGAGTTGAACATTGTGTAACTAAAAGCTCTCTTATGATAGTTTTATCTCAAAGAAATTGCCTATGTCCAACACTAAATTAGATTTGTACTCCATAAAAGAGGGAACTGCTAGAAACTTTAGTATTGCCATTTCCTCCCATTTCTACTATGTTTATTGATATTTCAGAACACTGGGAACTTTTTTTGTTTAACCTATAACCCCAGATTTAAGTACTGTGTATCTCCTACTCTCAAATAATCTTATAATAGAGTAATAGTGGCTTCTTGTTTCTGGGACTGGTATATAGGCATACCTTTAAGGATATCTCCTCAGTTAACATTTCTCCAGGTGAAAACCTCTTCATTTCTAGTAATCATGATCATTCTTAAATCTTACCACAGGGGAGACAGCCACACCAAATAGTGTAAGAGTGGGAGTTGGCCACACCAGCAAGACCAACCATTTGATTTAGGGTGGGGGCTTTGGGCCAAGTGATATGAGCCCAACCTCCAGGAGATTGCTGGAGATTGAGTTCAATTACATAGATAATAAATCAATCATGCATATGTAATGACCTCAATAAAAACTCTGGGCATCTTGGTTCACAGGAGATTCCCAGATTGACAATATTCTAAGTGTATTGTCACATTTCAATGCTAGGAAAGTCATGCACCCTGGGGACAATGGAAACTTCCATTTGGAACCCTCCCTATGTGTATCTTTCCATAGCTAAATTTAATGTATCTTTTTCCTGTAATACATGTAAATGTGATATTTAAATTTTCAGTATAAGTTTCAGTGAATTGAGTTTTAAGACTCCACTAGCAAATAATTTCTAGAAAATTATTGAAACTGAGGGTAGTTTTGAGAAACTCACAAATTTGAAGTTGGTGTCAAAAATTAGGTTGATCTTGTGTAGACTCTTCCCTCGAAATTTGTAGTTGGACCCTAACTCCTTACGGTTGGGGTCAGTAATCTTGGGCAGAGCTTGCCATCTGGATAGCTGTGCCCTTTAACTTTATAGTTTGGTTAACTGTACGGAAGGACCCTTTATTGTAATTTAGTCCTGGGTTCCGCAAGTTTGAGGGAGGAGGGCTGAAGCTTCAAACTGAAGGAGAAGAAAGGTCAGGAAGAGGCATTTCCATTGGGCTGAGATATTATATAAGATGTTCAAGAAACTGACTGATGGCCATTGGACTGGATTGTGGTGAATGTGAAGGAGGGTGGTGCAGGAAGTTTCATCAGGTCTGAATTCCCTAATTCATATGTGAATAGTCACTGTGACTGTTACGTGAGATGGGATTGTATGTCTGAGAGAAAATGTGGCTAATATCACCAAATATGTAAATACATATATATATATATATATATATATGTGTATATATATATCCTATAGATATATATATAGGATTTGCTGAGGAAGAGGTGGGGAAGAGGTAATAACTAAAGATAAGCTCTAAGTTTTGCCTTAAATCACTGAATCCATTCAAATAAAAAAATAAAACTTTTTGTCCAAATTTCAAGCTAAGTGTATCTTCCCTTCCACATACCATTGTCCCACCACCAGAGCTGAAGTGCATCATGCGACCATACCAAGAAATCCCCTCATCTTGGAAGGTAAGAAGGACTTCATGTTCTGGAAAAACGGAGGGTGTTGAGTATTTGCCTGCAGAACATCTGGTATGATTGGCCAAGCCTTGTTTCAGTGAACATAGGTGCTCACCCATAAATACGAGCAATGATGATGAACCATCCTATCAAAGGTGTCTGTAAGTTTTGCCTCCACAACTACTTCCGAAAGATGTTCTTGGATGAGAAGAATCTCTATACATGAAGCATATAAAAGACTGTCTTTAAGCAAATACAGCTCGTCTAAGTGGATGAATTCAAACTTTTTATTTATTTATTTATTTTTGCGACAGGCAACTAAACTTTTACCATTTCAGGTAAAGAAGGGTGTCTTTAGGTATTTCTAGTTTTTCATTCACTGAGTTTCAAACAACCAAAACTGCAATGTACTGGGAATATCAGAGAGCTACAGAGCTATTCTCAGGGAAATCTTTTGCCTAGAGAATATTATTGCCATTGAACCGCAACATTAACAGAGACAAGCTTTGCATTCAGCAGATAGACAACCCTACATAGCATGACTGTGTAGTCACATGTTAGGATTTCTAGATGGTTATTAATTCATTCATTCTGTAACTTCATTCATTTATATGAGTCAGGCACTATTCTAGACTCGGGATATACATAACAGAAGGAAAAAAAATCCTTTATCTCCAGGAGCTTAAAAACTAGTGGAGAGGGTAGATGAAAGAGAGTGAGAAAGAGAGAGAGACAGAGACAGAAACAGAGAATGAGAGGAAAGGGGAAGGGAAAAGGAGGGAAGAGGAAGAAAGGAGAGGGAGGAAATATGTAATTAGTGATAAGGAAAGAAAGTCAAGAAAGAATAGTTGAAGTGTTGGGGTGGGAATACAAGTTCAGAAAGGATGGGCCAGGAGAGTTCTTTGTTTTCATTCTACTTTGCTTCTGTCCCTTTTATCTGGATAGTCTCTTCTGAGGCAGCGAGGGTGGCTTGACCATGTTTCAAAAGAGCCTTCCCATGCGAATGGAATGAAGTAAAACTAATCAATAGTTTTGAGGCTTGTTGAAACAAAGATTAATGATGGGAAAGAGAAGAGTATTAAGTGGAGATTTATGGTTGTGGACAGGTGGTCCCGTTTTAAGGAGATGCAGTTGCAGTCATTGGAAAATGAAAGTAAAACAGGGCCAAACCTCTGAAAATGTAAAACTACAAGGGAGCACTATTTATCTGTAATACAAAAAGATCTTTCCCCTGTCTGCTTTTTAGTCTTCATTGTTAGTGCTAAGCATCAGGACCTGAAGGGTAGTGAGAGCAGAGAAGACATTGGTAAGCTGGAGGAATGGATCTGTTCCTGTACAGACTTGGGACTAATGACACAACACCTGTATTACTTGGGGAGATGGGCAGAGAGTGTGTCAGTGCAGATGGAAGACAAAAATACCAAGTTAGTTAGCACAGAAGAACATACTCCATTAAAAATCAAGAGATCAGTCCATATATACAATGGAATATTACTCAGCCATCAGAAAGGATGAATACCCAACTTTTACATCACCATGGGTGGGACTGGAGGAGATTATGCTAAGTGAAATAAGTCAAGCAGAGAAAGTCAATTATCATATGGTTTCACTTAGTTGTGGAACATAAGGAATAGCATGGAGGACATTAGGAGAAGGAAGGGAAAAATGAAGGGGGAAAACCGGAGGGGAAGATGAACCGTGAGAGACTATGGACTCTGAGAAACGAACTGAGGGTTTTTGAAGGGAGGGGGGTGGGGGGGATGAGTGAACCCAGTGATGGGTATTAAGGAGGGCACGTACTGCATGGAGCACTGGGTGTTATACGCAAACAATGGATCGTGGAACACTACATCAAAAACTAATGATGTACTCCATGGTGACGGACATAACATAATAAAATTAAATTAAAAAAAAGAAATCAAGTGATTGGAATAGAAGAAGGCAGAGTTGGTCATTGTGCAAGTGAACTTTGAGGCAAAACACAAGCACGCACACACACACACACACACACGTGCACTCACACCTGCTGTGCTGCTGTGAGAACCAAATGGACCCGGAAATTTCTTTGACCGTGGCATTTCTTTTGACAGATAAGAATCTGTAATATGTCCATCTGGCCATCCAAAAAGATAATTCTCTAGATAAGGGAGGCCCTTAACTTGCATGTGAAGAAATAGTCAAGCAAGTGCTGATAGTGTACTCCTTTCTGCGCACTAGCTATGCTCCAATAGCTGTTTAATAACTTGAATGTCTTTTGTCTCTTCTTTAAAGAACACTCAGGGAAATCCTGTGAGCCTCAGAGCACCAAATTGTTTTCACCTCAGTGCATTTGTTTGAAATGCTATTTCCACTCACTCTCTCAGTACGTCTCAATGTCACCATCTCAGACTGATCTTTGCTGATCACGATATGAAAGACACCCTACTTTCATTCACTATCTCTTTACCTTGCTGCTCCTTCTTCCCGCTACCACACCCAGCAGTGTGATAATATATTTATGTGTTTAGTTTATACCTCCCCTTCTGGAAAGTAAGCTCCATGCTAAGAGCAGTGCCTAACACCTAGCAGGAAAAGATTTGTTCTGCAAATCCATCAGCAAAATACTTAGCAAATTCTCCACATCAGTCAAATAAGGATTTGGGCATGTGCTTATTGTAATCTTACCTAAGGAGCATCATAAAACATAATAAATGTTCTGCATTTCTCCTGGTACATCACGGGTTTTAGGAAAATATTTCCACATTAGTACTCATGCTTTAGGTAACTACACATAATTCTATAAATCTTGGAGTAAACACATCTTTTTCCCAGTAGCAGGATCCCTTAGTTTTCTAATCCACCATGGCAGATAAAAGCAAAATCAAGACACACACAAAAAAACAATTTTAAGGAAGTATGGATTGCCTTTTTTCTGTCATAGATTTAATGCTTACTTGGTCCTTTGTGGTATTTTCAGAAGAGTATGCATAATAGTATTACATATAGAGATAGATAATAAGTGGGAATATTTTAGAAATATTGTACATGGTCCCCAGGTTTATGAATTTTATATAAAATTAAGAATTTGTAAAGAATGTCATAACATTTTTATTTTATTTTCCATTCAAATTCGTTTTTCTTTAGTAAACAACTATCTTCAAAGACTGTGGCAATCAGTTCTAATTGTCTTTATTTAGGAAGTTTAAAATTCATTTCTTGTTTTCAAACTTTATTTTTTAGAGTAGTTTTAGTTTTAGGAGGAAGATACAGAGATTTCCTGTATACCCCCTGCCCCCAGACATGCAGAGCTTCACACATTATCACCATTACTCACCAGAATGGTACATTTTTACCAAGGATGAAACTACATTGACACATAATTACCCAAAGTCCATAGTTTACTTTAGGAGTCACTCTTGGTGTTGTATATTTTATGGATTTGGAAAATAGTATAATGACATATATGTACCATTATAAAATCACAGAGACTATTTTCACTGCTCTAAGAATCCTCTGTGTTCTGCCTGTTCATCCCCCATCTTCATCTTTTTATTGCCACTTATCTTTTTATTGTCTTGGTCGTTTTGCCTTTTCCAGAATGTCATATAGTTGGAATCATATAGTATGTAGATTTTTCAGATGGGCTTCTTTCTTAGTAATAAGGACTTAAGCTTCCTCTGTGTCTTTTCATGGCCAGATAGCTCATTTCTTTTTACTGCTGAATATATTCCATCTTCTGGATCTACCACAGTTTATCCATCTGCCTACCGAAGGACATTTTGATTGCTTCCAAGTTTTGGCAATTATGAATGAAGCTGCTGTAAAAATCCATGTGCAGGTTTTTGTGTAGACATACGATTTCAACTCCTTTGGGTGAATACCAAGAAATGCAATTGCTGGATCATATGGTAAGAATAAGTTTAGTTTTGTAAGAAACAGCCAAACTGCCCTCCAAAGTGGCTGTACCATTTGGCATTCCCAATGCAGTATACGACTTATGATGCTGACCCACATCTTCACCAGCATTTTGTGTTGTCAGTGTTCTGGAATTGGCCATTCTTATAGGTGTGCAGTGGTATTTCATTATTTTTTAATTTGCATTTCCCTGATGACATATGATGTAGAACATCTTATCATATGCTTATTTACTATCTGTATATCTTCTTTGATGAGGTATTCATTAAGATCTTTGATCCTCTTTTTAGTAGGGTTGTTCATTGTCTTATTGTTGAGTTTTGATAATTTTTTGTATATATTGGATAATAGTCCTTTATCAGATGTGTCTTTTGCAAATATTTTCTCTTAGTCTGTGTCTTGTCTTCTTATATTATATTTTTAAAGATTTTATTTATGTATTTGACAGAGATACACAGCGAGAGCGGGAACACAAGCAGGGGGAGTGGGAGAGGAAGAAGCAGGCTTCCTGCTGAGCAGCCCAATGTGGAACTCGATCCCAGGTCCCTGAGATCATGACCTGAACCGAAGGCAGACGCTTAATGACTGAGCCACCCAGGCACCCCCTGTCTTCCTATATTATTGACATTGTCTTTCACAGAGCAGAAGTTTTTAATTTTAATGAAGTTCAATTTATCAATTATTTTTGTCATGGATCATGTCTGTACCCAATGCCTTCTAGGTTTTCTCCCATGTCATATCCTAGGAGTCTTAGTTTTGCATTTACATTTCAGTTCATGATCCATCTTGAGTTATCTTTTGTGAAGGGTGTAAGGTCTGTGTTCAGTCATTTTTATGCATGTGGATGTCCAGTTGTTACAGTATCACTTGTTGAAGAGCCTATCTTTGCTTCATTGTATTACTTTTGCTTCTTTGTCTAAGGTCAGTTGACTATATTTATGCAGGTTTATTTCTAGATTCTGTTCTCTTCCATCAATCTATTTGTCTATTCTTTCCCCAATACCATACTGTTTTGATTACTGTAGATTGACAGTATGTCTCAAAGTTAGGTAGTGTCAGTTCTCCACCTTTGTTCTTCTTCAATATTGTGACTATTTTGGGTGTTACCTTTTTTCACATAAACTTTAGAATCAGTATGTTGATATCCATAAAATAAAAGTTGTTATTTTTTTTAATCTGAAAGAATCAGGTATTAGTATTTTCCAGCTCAGTGTGATTAAAGTAATATGATATTCACTTATTACTCCTGTAGCTCTGTATGAGAGAATTTAGTTATTTCAGTTCACATAAGAGTATTGTATTCCCAATGTCATATATGCTTTAGTGCAATATAATTTTTCATACAAATTCTGAAGTTTCATAGTCTATCTTTTGAGGGCAATAGTTGTCATGAATCTCATTCATTTATATGGGTTGTATTTGAGGTACCAGGAAGTCTGTGGTCTTTTATGGTTAGCCTGACTCCTACTCAATATAAGGAGCTCAGTGCTGTGCCAATAAAAATTATCTTATATGTGTAAATAACCATTGTGTAGACTAGACAAGGCCCCATCACACTAACCTAAGGCTCTACAGTGTTGGGGAGAAAGAAGTTGAACCTGCTACAAATAAATGTATAGAGAATAGCTATTGCAAAAGCTCTGTGCTGACTTACCATTTCTTTTATATTACTGTTCTTCATTGGTAAGTTTTCTATGTCCATATCAAAACTTCCTGCAGAAGAAATTCTTACTGATGCAGTAGGAGATATGTTTGAATCTTCATATTAAATAGACTAAATTGCTTCTTTTCCTAAGTACCCTGGTAGTTTATGTATCTCTTAAATATACATATAACACTTGACCAATAAATGTTTGGTTGGGCCATTCTTATATATAAATCCTAAAGGCAGTAGATGGATTTGCCAATTTTGACGATTGCCAAGTCAAGGTTCTCCAGAGAAAGAGAACCAGTAGGCTGTAAATGTATATAAAAAAAAATGTTTTATAAGGAACTGGCTCATGTAATTATAGAGACTAAGACCCAAGATCTGTAGTTGGCAAGCTGGGGAACAGATAATGTAGTTTCAGTCCAAATACTGGCAGGCTTAGGATCCAAGAACTGATGTTACAATTTGAGACTAAAGACAGGAAAAACAAGAACAACACAAAACAATGTCCCAGCTCAAGGCAATCAGGTAAGAGGAGTTCCCTGTTACTCACAGGAGAGTCAGTCATTTACTCTATCCAGACCTTCAACTGATTGGATGGAGCCCACCCACAGCAGAGAGAGCAATCTGTTTCATTGCCTTTTCCAGAAAAAGAGCCCACCAATTCAGAGGTTATTATTATCCAAAACACTCCCACAGATTGATGTCTGAATAAATATCTGGGCATACTGTGGCCCAGTCAAGTTGATAAATAAAATTTAAACACCACACCAAGGAATTATGATGCTTAGACCATTTCTTCCCTGGAGAAAATGTGCCCCTTCCCCTTTCATTACTTCATGATGGATGACAGTCCTTATTTCTCCTACTTTCACTCCTAAAAGTGACTAAAAGATCTTTTGAAAAATCAATAAATCTGGTTTTTGTGGTTGCTCTTTTTAAAAATTCATGATTTTTATTTTCATTTATTTAAAAATAAATGATCTGTTTTTGTTACTGGATAAGAACTACAAATCTTTGTAAAACTTGGAACTAGTTAGTTCTCTTGATATATCTGAGGTCTTCATGTTGTATATAGGCATTTTTTTATCATTTACATCCCTATATTCATTTTTATACAGCCACTTTTTTTTCTTTTACAGAAACGTAAATGTGCCTTTCAATGCATGCAGTGTATCTTCTACTTTTATGAAAGCAATTATGAGGGTGAGGAAAGACAGATAAGCTAGACAGCTATTTTTCAAAGAAAGAAGTGACAGCCTTTTGTTCTGGAATGCCATTTGCATTTATGCAATATTCTCTGATGTGTCTATCAGAACAGGTTAGCCATACAGTGTTCAATATTTCCTAATGTACTTGTATTTTTCAACTCTGATGACCTTTTGACATGGCCTTTATATGATTTAAAAGAAAGGCTCTCAACTTCTCTATCACCCTGGTAGCTGATATTTATAAAATATGAAAACATAAAAAATAAAGGTGAAAATCAAGTATTTGTGCAATGAATTTAGGAAGAGGAAGATAAGATGAATGAATAAGGCCTAATTGTGTTCAGTCAGGGTCTAAACACTGATTAGAAAACTTGTAAAAATTTAACAACAACACAGCAATAATTGCTTGAATTATGCAGATTAACCACCTCCAAATTCAGCAGATATTTAAGCTTTAGCTATATGTAGGGTATATAGATTGAACAAGATTGAAAATCACTGCCTTTAATTTAATTAATAAAATTAATTTTTTTCAAATATTTTCTCTTATTGTGGGAGTGCCAACCAAGTGGGGAAAAATATATATACATACGTGTGTGTGTGTATAATCTTTTTCTTACCTTAGAAAATTATTGCCTATCAAAACAGAGGGGAAAAACATAGGACTTTCTCTTGTTTTAAACTTTTCGTCCCACTTTAGCATTTTGATTTTTAGTAACTCTATTACAGGTAATAAATTTTGCCTACTATCTCTGTTTTCAACAAGCCACAGTTCAAAAAGCCATAACGAGCAGTTTGTATCCTCCCGTCATGATTCAGGGATACAGATCCTTTTGGGACTACATGTCTTGGATCATCCATAGTTTGAGTGGATTCGTTATCTCCCATTTTCAGGAAAATTATATAACTCCAAGGGTTACTTTATACTGATGGGACACTGTGGTTTTCCTTTGGCTCATTTCCTGCTACCATGAAGGATGGAGTTAATGACTTTATTCTAATTCTTTTCTTAAAGAATAAAATCCATACACCCTAATTTCAAATGGATGCTGGTTTGTTTTACTACATAAATTTTTTTTTCAAATATTTATGACAGAACTAATATAGTGAAGCAGAATGAGCTAGATAGATTCAGAAGATGTGGGTCATATCCTAGCTCAATCTAATTTTTTCTAAGGACTTATTTTATTTCTTATAATCAGTGGCACATAGCATCCACTAACACCATCCAGCCAACTTGCTGCACAAACTCTATGCAGAATTGTGTGAACATTTTCACACCACAGCACCCCTTATTTCTAGTTCTGTTTTAAAAGAATGAAGATTAAGCCCACACAGCATGACTTGTAAAGCACAGCTTTAGACTCTAATTAGGTACGACTCTACATATATCCATATTTTTTTTTTACTTAGAAGATACTTGAACAATAAAAAAGACATTACTTGTAAGGCTCATTACAGAGTATAGTTATGAAGTCTGCCCTTTGATTAATGAAAAGATCCCATTTTTAGATCTTGTAACTATTTGTGCCTCTGCCTCCGCCCCTTTACTTATAAGCCGTTTGACACATTTGCTCACTTATAGCTACCTTGTTTTTAATTGTTGCATGTCAAATTGATTGATTGTCATCCATTTCTAGCAGTCAGCAGCAATGCTTCATTGCTTCATGTTATGAATCAGTTTACATTTATTTGATTTCTTCTGCCCACCATAAAGCAACTGCTTGGAAATCCTGTTATTTTCATGAACCAACCATTATCTAACGTCAGTCTACCTGAGATTCAATATATATCACTTCAAAGTCAGGGAACTGACACTGTATTATTTTTTATTTTTTTTTTATTTTTTATTTTTTTTAAAGATTTTATTTATTTGAGACAGAGAGAATGAGATACAGAGAGCATGAGAGGGAGGAGGGTCAGAGGGAGAAGTAAACTCCCTGCCGAGCAGGGAGCCCAATGCGGGACTCTATCCCGGGACTCCAGGGTCATGACCTGAGCCAAAGGCAGTCGCCTAACCAACTGAGCTACCCAGGCGCCCTGATACTGTTTTAAAGTAAGGAATGATTGCTCATATTTTCAAAGGTAACTGAATTTGACCCTTAGCATACTTTTGTTGAATGGAAACAACATAATCTGAGAAGAGCATTTTTGTATCTTTGGATTGTGTCCTGATCTCCTTGGGTGCTTTTGTTGAACTCTAGGGTATGGCAAGTTCTTGCACATCTATGGGTGATAACTGTCTAGTGGATGGATGAAGGTTTGTTTATACTACATTAATGTGAGAGTGAGTAATGAAGATAACAATACATATTATCTGAACAATACTTCAGAGCTGAGTTGCAATACTCACTCTACTATGTAGTAGCTGCATTCCTTTCTAATATTTTCTGGGAGCTTCTATAGCCACATCTATGAAGCTGATATAAATATCAATCTATAGAATTTTTTTATGTTCTAGGATTAAATGAGATTGTAAATGTAAAAGGGTTGACATATTGTTTGCCGCATATTGCGTGCTCAGTAAAACGTATTTTCTTATTTTCCTTCCCTAGCTATCTAATAATGGTCAGTTTATATTCAAATGATAGAAATTTGATTTTGAAAATTCAGTAATAGTAGCAAAGTTTGTTTATTATTACCACAAAGCTGATTTAGAAGTTTATCTAACACCTGCCTTCAAAGAGAGATCTCTTCAAAGGGCAAGAAGTCATTGCTATTCATTTTAAAGAACAGAAATTATTTAGTATACCTAGTATGTCATGGAATATCTTGTTTACATATATGTGGGACCAAGCTCTGGCTGAAATACAGCTTTAACATTTCAAAGGAAGAAAATTTGAAATTAGGATGCATGATAAATCAAACCCTGTTGGGCCACTGGAAAACATATACAACTCTAAAGCATGGAATTCTAGATTCCTTGCCAATGAAAAGGCATTTCTATCAAATAACAATGATATTAGGCAAAAAAAATCCTGAAATGTTTCAACCTTACCTTTAATAACTCTTATTAAGGGCGCCCAGGTAGCTCAGTTGGTTAAGCATCTGCCTTCAGCTCAGGTCATGATCCCAGGATCCTGGGATCAAGTCCTGCATGGGGCTCCCTGCTCAGTGGGGAGTCTACTTTTCCCTCTCCTTCTAACCCCCCTGCTTGGGCACTCATGCTCTCTCTCTCTCTCATAATAAATAAAATCTTCAAAAAAACACTATTATTATAAAGACCCTATTTTACTGGTTTGTAAAATCAATACATGGTTACTGGAGTGAGTGGGAGAAACAAATCAGAAGTGTTCCTTGGAATGTGACACTTGGATTTCCCATTAATTTGATTTTCAATGCGAATATTTAGTTATAGGAAAAGGGATAATTTATTTCCATTTATTTTATTTTTATTCCCAACTGATTAGGGCTTCTCAACATTAATAAATCTCAAATGAGCAAATGTAGTTATTTCATTATTTATGTTCTAATACAAAACATCGTCAGTAGCTTTTGGTAATGATGAAAGTCAGGAAGCACATATAGCAAGATTGATATTATTTTTTATTAAGATATCATCTAATATGGAAGGCTGCTTTTTTAAGAAAAATCCTTAATGCCTTTTTAGATTTATATTTTTATAATGAATTTGTTACCATCTTAATTATCTGAAAATGGAAAGCACATATTTCATATACTAGCTTAGAAGTTATATGAAAAAATGGAAAAATATCTAAAGTAATGGAATGGGAATGGGTGGATTCTGTCAAATGTAGATTCTGGTCTGTCCCTGATTAGCTAGCTGTGTCATTTGGGACATGTTTGTAAAAACATGAAAGCCACAAAATATTTGAGGACTAGAGAGATAAATAAAATGTATTTTGCATTATTGGTAGCAATAAAGGTTTGTTTCTTTGTTATTTTTGGAACTTAGGGAGATTAGTGGCTGAACTTTTAATTAAGTGTTTGTAACTTTTAATTAAGTGTTTGTAAGTCCACTATGGAAGGAATGTAGGATTGAACTAAGAACATGTACTTCAGAGACAAAAAAGGAAGACATCATCAAGGTATTTTCAGGCATAGAACTGATATACCTTGAAGGGTGATTGGATGTTTCAGAAAAGCAAGAGCAAGGAGTCAAAAATAACTTCAGTGATATGCTTACATTAGCTATAGAACAGAACTGAACATTTGGAATAAATAGTGGTTTGGAATGAAAAGTTTGGGAATTCAGGCTGTCCAGGAAGGCTGTTTGAAACTGTCTTAGAATTTGACTTTCCTATAACACAATGGGAGTAAGTTAAGTGTAGTTAAGAATCAAAACAAATGAAACACTTCAAGTGGTAATCAAGTAAAGGATAAAGCCTAATGTCTAATACTTTTAAACACTGAATGTCAAATATAATAGAAGATTCTTAAATAGAGGACAAGCATACTGTTCCACCCCCAGGTACCACAAGAGTTGAGTTCACAGTGCCCTAAGAATCCTTATTAATACTCTCAAGTCTGGGGAGAAGCAAAGTGAATAGCACACCATTTATTTTTTCTTTTTGTTTGAGAATTAGTGGAAACACCTGCTGGGAATAAGTAGGTAGGCTGGGGAAAATAAATGAAGGAGATGACTCTATCTAAATAGAGTAAACTCTCCAGGGCTATTCTTAAACTGAGTAAATAATTGGGATCACATAAAAATTGTTCTCCTTTCTCTGTCTCTGACACTTATGGGGAATAAACTTCTGTACAGATATTTTTAAAACTCTCAGAAGAAAGAGCATAGCTCATTTATTCTTAAATAGATTTCAGCCTTATCTACTCATCTGAGATTTCCACATTCTCTCCCCATCTAACCCAGGCTTACTCAGCCCTCAAACTATAGCTCGGAGGGGAAAACAAACAGCCCTCAGCTATAGTGGGAAGAATGACAAGAATTCTCACACAGTTCTCAAAGCAAATTTCAACGTTGGATGGATTGGGCCCCAAATAAGTAAGCCTACAAAAATAATAACACCTAATGAAGGAAATATCATATGCCAATAAGTGAAAAATATGTTAAAACAGATGAAATAATAAGAAACATAGTATCCTAAAGTCTAAGAAGCCAGTTCAAGGAAGAAAAGAAAATTTCTCACAATTGCTTCTTGGTACATAAATCAGCATATTAGAATATAATTTAGTAAGAGCTCAAACACTAAATGATTAAACAACACAATGAAATAAAAAGGGGATTTCAGACCTAAGAAACTGAGAACAACACAACACCAATTTGGACTTCACAGTTAGAAAAAACAAGAAAGAGAAAATATAGCACTAAAATCAAATTGCTGTCATAGTGGAAAGCCTTGAGATGATTGTAATAGTTGCAAAAACACTTAAAGGCAAAATACTTAGAGTTATAATATATTTCTAGAGTGCTAAGATATGATATGGAAAATAAAGTGCACTTTCTTAAAATAAAGGAACAAAATATCAAAAAAGGGTTTTATGTTCTAAGGAATTTAAGAAAAGGGAGACATAAATTCCCATACAACAATTATTTTTCAAAGATAGAGGAAAGTAAAAAAATATATATATAATACAGTCCAAAAAATAAAAGCAAATTAGGTGAAAGGGATTAAGCTGGTCTCAGGTCTCTCTCTCTCGTTCTTTTTTTTTTTTTTTTTTAAGCAAGCAAACAGAATGACTGTTAAAAGACAATGTAGCAAGGTCTACAAAGTCTGAGGGTGAGAGTGCCTTGAGAAATTTATTGCCAGCATACAACCCATTTATGATTAAAATCAATAGACTTCTCCGATATGAGCAAATTCAATAAATATAGAACCCTTGAGTTTTTCTTCAGGGTGAAGCAGATTACCCACTTGACCACTACATTTAGTCAAATGAAAGATGAATTTATATGTTGAACTTGGTAAAGGAGAGGCTGTGTTAAAAAACTAGTGGTAAATGTTGACGCAATAGAATTTTCTGCAATGATACTCACTTCATGTTCCTAACGTGGGTCACGGTATTTAGTCTGATACTACACTGTCATCTTCATGCTTTTTTTCTGTGATGTTTGAAATTTTTATAAGAATATACCATCTTTACAAAAACAATTGAGTAATTTTGCTTTAAAATGAAAAAAAAAAAAAAAAAAGACTAGTAGCAACTACACCACAATATCAGTAAAGATTAAATCAGGTAGCGGGAAAATGAATATTGTTCTTTTCTGTACTTTTATGTTTAAGAACATCTAATATTTTTTATTAGAAAACTTAGTGGAGGATATATTAAGTCTGAGGTCCTTTAAGATACCCTGGGAAGGTGCTTCTCAGGCATTTAGGAACAGAAACTGAAGGTCACTTTTTGAGATACAGATTTGATAAGGATTTGATTGAAAGTGATAAATGACACCCAAAGTGGAGATCATTTAAAAAAGTACCAACAGAGCATCTGAGGCCAGACATCTGAGGACATGACTGCATTTAAGAAACGAATGGTAGAATAAAATTAGAAAATACTAGAAACCTTGCTCACTTACTCTTTCAAGTTGGTGAGCAGGCTGAAAATTGGTGGGCAAAAAAGTGACAAAAGCCAACAGAAAAAAGTTTCTTTTCTAACACTGGTGTCTTTCCCACTTCAAGGAAATGTATTTATACTTTACTAACTCATGATGTCTTATCAATGATTAGCCTCATTTAATTGAGACTCTAGAGGTGTACTTCCATTTCTGCAGCTCTTTTATTGTTCAGTAGCTATATGAATTGACTAGCTCTCATTTTTTTCTGAATGACATTCTTTGCAAAAACAACTGTTAAAGCCACAGCTCCTTTTTTCCTATTAATTTCTTGTTCTCCACACCTGGGATTCCAGGTTCTGCTCATGGATTTAATCCCACTCTGTCATACTTACGTCCTCAGCAAATGTATTCAACTCCCTCTCAATCCAGTGTCCACCAGGGAATTGACAGAGTGGAAAGGAAAATCACTTTTTAGGTAGTTTTCACAAAGAATAATACAATTGCTATTTATTTATTATTTGTTAATGAAATACCTTTATAAATAGAGGAAATAGAAACAATTATTAGAAATTATCAACAACTACATGCCAATAAATTAAGCAACCTGGAAGAAATGGATGCCTTCCTAAAAACCTATAAACTACCAAGACTGAAACAGAAAGAAACTGACAACCTGAATAGGCCAATAACCAGGAAGGAGATTGAAGCAGTGATCAAAAACCTCCCAAAAAACAAGAGTCCAGGAGCTGATGGATTCCCTGGGGAATTCTACCAAACATTCAAAGAAGAAATAATACCTATTCTACTGAAGCTGTTTCAAAAAACAGAAACAGAAGTTTCCAGACTCATTCTATGAGGCCAGCATTACCTTGATCCCCACACCAGACAAAGACCCCATCAAAAAGGAGAATTTCAGACTGATATCCCTGACGAATATGGATTCCAAAATCCTCAACAAAATCCTAGCTAATAGAATCCAACAATACATTAAAAGGATCATCCACCATGACCAAGTGAGATTTATCCCCGGGATGCAAGAGTGGTTCAACATTCGCAAATCAATCAATGTGATGGAACACATTAATAATAGGAGAAGAACCATATGGTCCTCTCAATTGATGCAGAAAAAGCATTTGACAAAATACAGCATCCTTTCCTAATTAAAACTCTTCATATTATAGGGATAGAGGGAACATTCCTCAAGTTCACAAAATCCATCTATGAAAACCCACAGCAAATATCATTCTCAATGCGAAAAAGATGACAGCCTTTCCCTTAAGATCAGGAACACGACAAGGATGCCCACTCTCGCCACTATTGTTCAACATAGTACTAGAAGTCCTAGCAACAGCAATCAGACAACAAAAAGACATAAAAGGTATTCAAATTGGCAAAGAAGAAGTCAAACTCTCTCTTTTCGCAGGTGACATGATACTTTATGTGGAAGACCCAAAAGACTCCACCCCCAAATTACTAGAACTCATCCAGCAATTCAGTAATGTGGCAGGATACAAAATCAATGCACAGAAATCAGTTGCTTTCTTATACACTAACAATGCAACTGTAGAAAGAGAAATTAGAGAAATGATTCCATTTACAATAGCACCAAAAAACGTAAGATACCTCGGGATAAACCTAACCAAAGAGGTAAAGGATCTATACTCTAGGAACTACAGAACACTCATGAAAGAAATTGAAGAAGACACAAAAAGATGGAGTAGCATTCCATTCTCCTGGATCGGAAGAATAAACATTGTTAAAATGTCTAAACTGCCCAGAGCAATCCATACCTTCAATGCCATTCTGATCAAAATTCCAATGACGTTTTTCAAAGTGCTGGGACAAACAATCCTAAAATATGTATGGAATCAGAAAAGACCCCAAATCACCAAGGAAATGTAGAAAAAGAAAAACAAAGCTGGGGGCATCATGTTGCCCGATTTCAAGTTATATTACAAACCCATGATCACCAAGACAGCATGGTACTGGCACAAAAACTGACATATAGACCAATGGAACAGAACAGAGAGCCCAGATATGGACCCTGAACTCTATGGTCAAATAATATTCGAAAAAGCAGGAAAAAATATGCAATGGAAAGGAGACAGTCTCTTCAGTAAAAGGTGCTTGGAAAATTGGACAGCTATATACAGAAGAATGAAACTCGACCATTCTCTAACACTATATACAAAGATAAACTCAAAATGGATGAAAGACTTCAGTGTGTGACAAGAATCCATCAAAATCCTAGAGGGGAGCATTGGCGATAACCTCTTCGACATTGGCCACAGCAACTTCTTTCAATATATATCTCCAAAGGCAAGTGAAACAAAAGCATAAATGAACTTTTGGGACTTGATCAAGATAAAAAGCTTCTGTGCAGAAAAGGAAACAGTCAACAAAACAAAGAGGCAACCCACAGAATGGGAGAAGATATTTGCAAATGATACTACAGACAAAGGGCTGATATCCAAGATCTATAAAGAACTTCTCAAACTCAACACCCAAAAAACAAATAATCAAGTCAAAAAATGGGCAGAAGACATGAACAGACACTTCTCAAAAGAAGACATACAAATGGCTAACAGACACATGAAAAAATGTTCATCATCATTAGCCTTCAGGGAAATTCAAATCAAAACCATATTGAGATACAACCTTACACCAGTGAGAATGGCAAAAATTGACAATGCAAGAAACAAGAAATCGGAGGGGTAGACAAACCATGAGAGACTACGGACTCTGAGAAGCAAACTGAGGGTTTTAGAGGGGGGGAGTGAGGAGATGGGTTAAGCCAGTGATGGGTATTAAGGAGGGCACGTACTGCATGGAGCACTGAGTGTTATACGAAAACAATGAATCATGGATCACTACATCAAAAACTAATGATGTACTGTATGGTGACTAACATAACATTATAAAATAAAATAAGATTTAAAAATAAATAGATAAAATAAAATGGTCTCCAAGCATAGTGCTGAGGACCTGTCTAGTGTTCCAAGTGCAGAAATGGCTATGATATGCCTTATGGAGAAAATATGTGTGTTGGGTAGTTTTTGATTGGACATGAGTTAAAGTGCTATGGACCATGCAGTTTAATGTTAATAAATCACAATATGTATTAAATAAGATGTCTTTAAAAAGAGATGCAAATGAGCTGGGGAAAATAAATATATGAAAAGGAGTACAGGGCCAACTCTGGACTATGGGTCTTGGAAATAAACCAGATATTTAAATGAAACCCATGAGAAACTGTGTCCCAGGAAAAAAAATTCATTAAGTATAAATAGCTTAATTTTTGTAAAGCTTTAAATTTAGCCTTGAACCATTTCAACTCTTTTTGCATCAATATGTTCTTCTACTGTAACTGTATATATGTAACATCATTCAGGGTCTCTACAATTTATCATTAAAATGTCTAGCATTCAAGAAAAATTGCAAAAATGACAAAAGACATGAACTGAAAATAAAAATAAAATGATAAAAATCAGAAAATATAAGCAGACTTGCAGGTGATCCAGATATTAGTTATCAGACACAGGTTACAAATTAATTAATAGAAAGTACATAATGATTACTTTGTAATTTTAAGAAAACTGATGATAAAATTAAGAATTTCATGAGAAAATTGAGTTTTATAAAGAATCGTCATCTAGAATTATAGAAATTGTTGAAATGCAATTATTAAAATTAAGAACTTAGGGGCACCTGGGAGGCTTAGTTGGTTAGCATCTAACTCTTAGTTTCAGCTCAGGTCATGATCTCATGGGTCAGGGAGCAGGCCCTGAGTCAAGCTCCATGCTCAGTGGGGAGTCTGCTTGAAGATTCTCTCCCTCTGCTGCTCCCTCCACTCTCTCTTTCTCCCTCTTTCAATCTCTCACAAATAAATAAATCTTAAAAAAAAAAATGAAGAACTTCATATATGGGTTTAACAATAAACTAGTAGAACAGGGTTAATAAAGTGAAAGGTACAGTTGTAGAAATTATGCAGAAGAAAACAGAGAGAAAAAAGAATTGGAATATAGAATTAAAAACTCTACAAAAGACATCAGAAATGGCAAAAAGTTCAAAATAAATATGTGTGGTTTCAGAAGGAGAGAAGAGAGACATAATTTGAAAAAAAAAATGTAAGAAATGATGAAATTCATCAAGCCTCAAATTCATGAAGCCAAAGAGATTACAAAAAGTATAAATACAAAGAAACCATATTTAAGCACATCATAGTAAAATGTTGGAATGCTAAAATAAAAAGGAGCATCCAGAGCAGCATAAATGAAATAAAAAGGATACATGACTTTCAAAGAAGCAAAAATTAGACTGAGAGCTGACTTTATAATAGAAATGATAGAAGAAAGAAAATACCATAGTGACGTGTTTAAAATTCTGAAAGAAAATAACTACCAACATAAAAACTTGTAACCAATAAAAGCTTCCTTCAAAAATAAAGTTATAATAAAAATACTTCAGACAAACAAAAATAAGAAAATTTCTCACCAGTAGCCCCGCATTAAAGAATTTTCTTTTTCAGGCATAATAAAGTGATCTCTGCTGGACACACTAGAAAAGGAAACAATGAAGAACACTACAAAGGGTAAAAAATGATTAAATCCAAATGAATATCAACTATTTATAATATTAACAATAGTGTTTTTGAAGATTCAAACACATGTGATATTAAAATGAATATTAAAAGTAACGGATATTAGAGACAAATTAAAATTAAAACCACAATGAGATACCCTTACAGCTCATTAGAGTGGCTAAAATGATAGAAAGAAAGGGAGGAGGGGAGAGAGAATAATATGAGAACAGAAAAGCAATAGCAAGTACTGGCAAGGATATGGGGATAGTAGATCTTTCATATAATGCTGCTGTGGGTATAAACTGATAATTGGTAATACTAATTTGGAAAACTGTCAGTATTGATCCTGAGCTTATGTATACCCCACAATGTAGAAATCCCACTTCAAGATATAATACCAACAATATGTGTGTATGTGTGTGAGTTTATCAGAGGACATATAAAAGAAGGTCCAGAGCACTATTCAAAATACCCCAAATTGAAGGACGCCTGGGTGGCTCAGTCATTAAGTGTCTGCCTTCGGCTCAGGTCGTGATCCCAGGGTCCTGGGATTGAGCCCCGCATTGGGCTCCCTGCTCCGCAGGCAGCCTGCTTCTCCCTCTCCCACTCCCCCTGCTTGTGTTCCCTCTCTCGCTGTGTCTCTCTCTGTCAAATAAATAAAATCTTAAAAAAAAAAAAAAAATACCCCAAATTGAAATGATTACCATCAGACATTTAACCATGTTGGTTAAGTGTCCATCAAGGTTAGAATCGATATAAATGTGTGTGCAGCAATAAACATTTACAAAATACTGTTACAGAACTAGATAGAGATATCTCCCAAATATAATGAATGTTAAGAGAAAGAATTGAATCACAAAGAGTGCGTTTCATGTGACATCATTTAAAGGATATTTTAAGATACATAAAAAGCAAACTAGAGGGCGCCTGGGTGGCTCAGTCATTTAAACCTCCAACTCTAGGTTTTGGCTCTGGTCGTGATCTCAGTCAGGGTTGTGAGATCAAGCCCAGAGTCAGGCTGTGCACTCAGCAGGGTGTCTGCTTGAGATTCTCTCCCTCTGTCCCTTCCCTGGCGTGCGCTCTCTCTCTCTCTCTCTCTCACAGAGCGCAGAGTCAGCTTGGGACTTTTTCTCCTCCCTCTCCCTCCCCTTCTGCTCCTTCCCCTGCTCGCTTACTCTCTCTCTCTAAAATAAATAAATAAAATCTTTTCTAAAAAAAGCAAACTCATCTCTGATGAAGAAGTCAGAATAGTATATATATTTGGGGGAGCATAATGAGAGGGAGAGGGCACATGGGTAGTTTCTGGATATTTGGTACCATACATTGATTTGAGTGTTGCAAGGTAAAATCCATTGATTTGTAAATGTAAGATTTGTGCACTTTTCTTCCTTATACTTAGACATGAAAAGGTTATGTAAAAACATCTATTTCTACTAAGAATTATTTAAAATATATTAGTGTGTACCCAGGAAACTTGTGTTTTAAAGGTAGCTTCTTAGCTTACTGTTTGAGATTGAGAAATGAATCAGTGTCAATTAGGTTGCTTTTGTTGTTGTGGTTTTACTGTCACTTACGTTTAATTTGTAAAATACAGTATGGTACTACAAAATCACTCAGTTTTACTGTTTTAGAATATTTTAACATCTTGCCTGTGACTATATATAACAATACTTGTTTAAGAAACAAATGCCATATTTCATAACAAAATATTTGAAAATCCAAGCATATACTTCAAAGAAAAAAATAGTGCAATTACATAATTAATTAATAGTCCTAAAATTCATCATTGATAACAATGATTGCATTTCTATCTAGGACCTTAATTGGGAGGAACTTAAACCATTTTAGAGAAATAGATGCTGTAAAATAAGAAACTATCTTCATATTGTTCTTGAGACATAAGTAATTTACTTGATAAAATTGTCTTTAACCATTTTGCCCCAGTCTACATTTCGGTTGATGAATCATATTATGACACACAAGAGACAATCATATTTTTTAAAAACCAGATGGTAATTGTCAATTACTAATTGAGAAGTTGCCAGGCCATTGAAGCAAACAAGGGAATGAAATGAAAGGTAGAAATTAAGGAAATAAGGAACAAAGAGAAGGCCCTTTGTGAATTCTAACACCAACAGTTGGAGTCCAGCTACAGATAAACCAAATTTTAAAATGTCAGCAATAAGGGAAAAAAAAAATATCAGCAATAAGGGAAAATTGATTTTTTACCTATTTGCAACTCTTGATCGATCGAACAAGATAAAATCAAATTATTATCCAGGGAACTAAGTATTGTCCTAGACTATCATTAATTTCAATCATGATCTTAACAACTATCATTAAATATATTCCAAAAACTATATATTAAAGCAGTTAGTTTTAATTTCCATTGGTCAAAAATAGGCAGCCTATACAACCATGAAAATGGAGTATGCTGTCTCAGATAGACCTGAGAAACTATAAAAGTCCAAATGTGACTACTGCTGAATTGTTCCTTAATCTACTTACAAACTTAGGGACCAGACTGTCACTGTTTCATGGGTTCTGGCAGAAAATACGCCGCTATTGGTTCAAAGACAGAGAACTTTATTACTCATGGCAGAGTAAGCAGGATACTTACTACATTGTTGGTGCTGTGAACAAAACCCTGGAAAATGTATCCCTAACATACTCAACAAGAATGTTCAGGGATGCTCAGGGCCCATTGCCTCTCCCAACAGTCCTCTTGGCTTCCCAAAACATAATATGTTTAACTCTGTTGTACTGTAATGTGCATTTGATGTATTAATTATTTTCTTTCAACTAGACTGTAAAAACATTGAAAGAAGAGTCCACTCATTTTCGCAAACTTAGCATGCATGGACATTAAAATAAACTTGATATTTCCTCTTTCTATTGCTACATAGTGAATCTCCACAAATTTAGTAGCTTAAAGCAGTAACAATTTCATTAACTCATGATTTCTGTGATCAGGATATCAAAAAGAACTTGTCTGAGCAAATCTGGCTCAGGATCTCTCGGAAGGTTGTAGTCAGATGGCTGCTACTGATAGGACCCTGGGAGCTGGGAGATGATGGGAGCTATCTGGGTATTTTTCTCATTCCGTGTAGCATCAGGTTTTTCCATCTGGTCTCCCCTCAGGAGCCACTGTGGTTTTTCACATCATGGTTGTCTCAAGGTACTCACAGTCAATTCTCTAAAGGAGAATGTCCCCCAAAGTAAGACAGAGACATTTTTTCTCTGTTACTTAGCTTTAGAAGTCATTTCCTCCATGTTCAGTAGCCTACTTAGATACAGGAAGAGAACATAGGACCCCTCATAGAATGGCAGGAATATAAAGATTATATTTTCCCAAAAGGGAAAATATTGTGGCCATGCTTAAAAAATACAAATTCTCATACTGTTTCAGACATTATTGTTAAAAAAAAAAAAAAAAAGAAAGAAAGAAAAGAAAAGAAAGGAAAGGAGGTGTGATATTGTGATTCAAATGAAGAAATATATATTTGGTTTTCTTCTCAATTTCTGGCACAGAGTTCCTAAAACCCTTTGAATTTCTTGAGTGATAAAGGTTTCTAAATATTCATAACAAATCCCTTTCACCACACCTATTATTTAATGAGGTGATTTTTGGAAGATACCTAAGAAGGGGGATGTTTGCCAGGGGAATCAACAAGGTGATGATCTTTCAGGCCTACCTACCTCCCGACCAGTGAGGGAAGAGGGCCTGGAGACTGAAGTGATGACCAATGGCCAATGATTTAATCAATCATGCCTAGGTAACAAAGCCTCTGTTAAAACTTAAAAGGATGGGCTTTGGAGAGCTTAGAGGTTTGCGAACCAGAATGATTCCACGTGCCTCCATGCTGGGCCCAAACTCCATAGAGACAGAAACTCCTTTTTTCGGTATCTCTTCATCTGTCTGTTGATTCCTATCCTTTAATATCCTTCATAATAACCAGGAATCTAGAGAGCAAACTCGTTTCCTGAGTCCTTTGAGCTGTTCTAGCATATTACTCAAACCGAAGGAAGTGGTCGTGGGAACCTCTTGACTGGCATCTGAAGTAGAGGGCAGTCTTGTGGGACAAAGCCCTTAATCTGTTGAATGTGATGCTATGTCTGGGGAGCGGGTAGTGTCAGAATTGAGCTGAACTGTGGGACATCTAGCTGGTGTCCTACCCAGAGAATTCCTACCAAGAGAATTGCGTGGTGGTACACAGGAAATTCCCCCCACCTCAGTGTATTAGAATAATTGGGTGCAGAACTTTCAAAAGAAAAGGTGAGGTAACAGAGAGAGAGAAGGAAGAAAGAAAGGACAACAGTACAACCTAAAGATCATAGAAATATAATTATAGTGACAAGGCAAACCTATACTGTGGATGCATGCATTTCATTATTTTATTCATATGTTAAGAGTACAATTGTCAATTAAGTTTATATCAAATGAAGGAACTAATGGACGAATAATAAAAGATTGAAAAAATTTTGAAATATGATTGAATGGTTTAAAAATAAAAATAAAATTGGAATCTCCTAATTCTAAAATAAATTCATACATCTTAATGTTGTTTTACATTCTCTTTCAACCATTAGTAACATAGTATTATTTCCTTCTTACCAAACAGACACTAACTAGGAGTTCGAATAAAACAAAAAAAGCTGTTTTATTAGGAGCACCGATATAAATGAACGAATGAGTGAAAGATGGAAAGAATAAATGAATTAATTAATGAATTAAATAGATGGGTACACACAATTTTTAATTTCAATTGGTTAACAGGTTAGGCTTTACTCCCACACTAGGATGGATTTTAGTTGCTTTTATTTCTGAACAAGGGGGTTTATGGATTTTCAAACACATTTTTGAGTCCTTGAAAAATATCAGAGCTATACCTTAAAATAGATACTGTCTATGTCTTATATCATTGTTGTCAGTGGGCTTTTTATTACTTTTCTTTTGACCTTGGCATCATTTCCTGAGAAGTTTCTACTGTTGTAGGCTGATAGGCAATTTACTTACATGTAATGTGACCCTTCCACTTGGCCCTATAATCGTCAACTTCTTTGAATACCAGGAACTTCCCAAGTGGGTGTGAGTGACAGGCCTGCTGATAATGGAGGTCGTGCCATGTGGAGACGAGGTGTTCTGGCTTTGCAGTCCTTGATGCAGCTTCTGCCTATCAACTGTTCTTTCTGCCTTTATTGCTGAGGGGGTGGGGGGAACCTGTAGATATAAGGAGATGATAACATTATCTTAGAGTATATGATGACAATACATTATGTTACAATTATGTCCATTTTTCAAGCTTGTTCCTTTCCCTATGAAAACAATTTCAATCCATTAATCAGTTCTTCAGACAGCATATTATCTTTCTTAAATCTAATCAGAGAATGGTATTCTTTTATAGAAATATAGATGTGATAATAATTAGAAATATTCTGATTTAGATGTTCCTTCTTAAATGGACTTTTGCTTTAAGGTGTATCTATGTATCACTATGTGATTCTTAAGGCAGTGCTCTTTATGTAGAAAGTAAACGCAATACTAATTTGACATCCTTGACAGCTGTGACTCTCTCAGTATTTCTCTCTTCACCATCTGTTTTTCTGCACTGACCTTCTTTATTCCCAGAAGTTATCATGTTATTTTCTGTGTCAGAACATTCAAGAGGTCCTTCCTTTTTTTCTGGAAAAATTCTTACTCCCTTGACGCCCTGTGGTACCTAAAATACTCCTTCCTCAATATGCTAGTTCTCTTCCAAACATCATTTCTCTGAAAACTGACATTCCTAGCTCCATGATTCCATAGAAATTCAAACATCGTCCCCTATCTTTGCCTCTTTCCACCAACACTTCTTTAATTGACTATCTTACCTGCTAGACTATAAGCTTAATGGGGACAGAGACCATTTGCCTCATTGCCACAGTGCCTAGCCCATTGCAAGTGCTCATAAAGAATACATGAAAACATTTGAACTCAGCCGTAATCCCGCTTCCTAGCCTGTATCAACATTTTGAGAAAGTGCTTTCTGAGAAAGAAGAAAAAGAGAGGAGTTGAGGAATCACAAAGTGAAAATGTAAAAAAAAAAAAAAAAAAAAGGAGATGTCAGAAGTAGAAGGGAAGGTAGAAATAAGAAATGTTCAGGGAAGGAGAGTTAAGACAAGTATGCAGTGGTCTGTTCTCTCTAAAAAAAAAAAGAAAAAAGCTAAAATAGGAGTGACTGAAAGGACTGTTCAGTTTCTAACAATAGATCTGTACTTAAAAATACTAACACCAAAGATATTTAATATATATAATTTTTATATTTTGCAAAGTGCTCTCACACATACTAATTTGTCCTTATACAAACCGTATGAATGCGTTTCATATTTTTACCCGTGTGAGAAGTGCAGAGGTGAGAGAGTGAGTCTGTGTTGTGTAAATGGAGGTCTTGGTCCTTGGAATCTCTACAAGAGTTAGGCGGAGGATCTGTGCTCCAATAAGGAACGTAAGAAGCACGAACAGTTTATTAAAGTGAAAGTACACTTTTTTTAAGGTTTATTTATTTATTTATTAGACAGAGAGAGAGAGAGATAGCACAGGAGGCAGAGGGAGAGGGGGAAGCAGGCTCCCCGCTGAGAAGAGCAGAAAGCCCAAGGTAGGGCTCCATCCCAGGACCCTGGCATCATGACCCCAGCGTAAGGCAGACGCTTAACTGACTGAGCCACCCAGGTGTTCCTGCAAGTACACTCTCAAGGTGGGAGACCCAGCAGGTTCTGTGAGGTAGAACCTGCCCCTAGATTATTCTGGAATTGGATATTATTGGGTCTCTCCGGGATGGGAGGAGCTCTGAACAGTGGGGTGGTCTCTAATGGAGGCTGTTTCCAACCATTTGGACAACTCCTGCCACAAGTTGGGAGGAGGAGTTTTGACCCTACCAGTTTGTGCTAGAAGGGTCCTGGCAGGCTTTCTGAGTGGGCCGGGCTGTTCCCACAATGCAAATGTATCATAATGCTTCTAGGAGTTACCTCAGGGCAGAGGGGAAGAGGGCAGCGCATGCTCTGCACTTGCGGCTCTCGATGTGTTCTCGATCTGTCAGCCCCAAGATCTCAGAAGCCACAGTCAAGATGTTGAGCCCCCAGGGTTACAATGTGTGACTCTTTTTTATCAGTGTTCTTGCTTCCCGCTCCTGTCTCTCTCGTTCCCCTTCAAGGACTTGGGACTCTGCCTCCGGGCATTCGTTACATTGCTCCTCTCTAGCTTCTACCTAACATAAGTACAAAAGGTGTCTTTGAAAGGGACCCATGCTTGTGGAAGACCATTCCTGGTTGTCTCCTGAGTCCGTTCTCTCTTGTACGTCACCATATCCCCCTGCTTTGCTTGGCTATTCACCCTGTTTCTAATAGAAGTTTCAAATAGCTTCCACATATCTCTTCCCTTGCTTTCTTGGCCACTGCGTATCCTCCAAAGTGCTTCCAGAGTGTTCCTCTAAAATTTTAAATTTATCATTCCACCCAGCTTTAAATCTTTCTGTGGCTTCCCATCACACTCAGGTAAAGGTTGAGTGTAATTTGTTGCCTGTCTTATTTATATTCCTTTTTCCATTATGCCTCCCTCTTCTTCCAACATTTTTTGATTATTTATAGATGCTTGAGAACGACCTTCTCTCATACTCCTCTGGGCCCTTATACAAGTTTCTGCCGTCTAGTATGACTTTCTCCCACAATCTGCACTTGGTTAAATGCCACTTATGCTCAAACAAGCAGTTCAAGTGTCAGCTCAGCTCAGGAGTCTTTCGTAATCCCTTTAACTGAATGAGTTCTTTAGCTTTCCAAAATATGTCCATTATATCCTGCATTATATTTTTGCTTCTCATTGCAATACTCCACTCCTATACTACACACCTTTACTGAGGGCACAGGCATTTCCGTGATCATATACACTTTCTGAGTACTTAAATCTCCACCTGGTTTAGCATATGTGTCACAGAATATGGGCTGGACACTGGTTTTAATCCAGGTTCTCTAGGTTACAAATGATAAAAATCTATTTCAATGTTGCTTAAGCAAAAGCTAGCTCTTTAAGAAGTGAATTTAAATATTCAGTAGAGGGCGCCTGGGTGGCTCAGTTGGTTAAGCGACTGCCTTCGGCTCAGGTGGTGATCCTGGAGTCCCGGGATCGAGTCCCGCATTGGGCTCCGTGCTAGGCAGGGAGTCTCCTTCTCCCTCTGACCCTCCCGCCCCCCATGTGCTCTCTCTCTCTCTCTCAAATAAATAAATAAAATCTTTAAAAAAAAAATATTCAGTAGAATCCAAATAAAAGTTGAACAAATAGGAACTTGGAAAGCCATTTTTCATTTGTGTCTGTTCCCCCCCCCCTTTTTTCCATTTACTTCTGGGGTTTTTAGTGTTCAGAGGGCATATGTCCACTACAAAGCTCCCAGTTTACACGCTTCACTGTACTGACAGTAATTTATTTCCTTTTCTGAATTCCAGTTCCAAATTTTCATGGAAAGAATTACTACAAAAATTTCATAGAGATTAAACCATTTGTCACATGGCCATTCTTTGGTCAATTGCTGGTGTTCAGGTAAATTCAAGTAGAATTACTCAGAATCATCCCTGTTTGCTACAACTGCTCTCTTAGAGCAAAAGGATTATTATGAACTTAGTAAATAACTTCACTTTGGTCACTAGATTTCTCTTCTCTGCACTTTCCCTTTTTGGAGGTGTTCTTTTGGTTCTTTTATTGTTTGCTAGACCCTTCTTCAAGTATTTTTCTCAGATAGAGTGAGTGATCTATTTTCTTTGTTTATACACAAGTGAACTTCTTTCACTTTGTTAAATGAATGACATCATTGTTTCAGGTAGGATTCTGTGGGGCAGTTCATTTCTTTTGGTAGCAGTAAATATTATTTGCCGTCTTTGGGTTCCAGTGCTGGTGAAAAGAAACCACATTCACTTATGAAGTAGCTTGTTTTTTCTGAGTGAGAGGCTTTAAAATTTTCTTTTAATTTTTGAATTTCTTATAGTTTGTGCTGTTTTGTCATCAATTCTACTCAGCATAAGGGAATCATTTGCACATTTAGAACTTTATTTATCTTGGGGATATTATTTTCCTTTTGGTGGAATAATTATTGTCTCATTTCCATTCATTTCTTTTTCTTCTCCTGTTGTTTGTGTATTTCCTGGATTTATCTGTCACTTCTCTTATTTTTTTCTCTACAATTCTCAATCCTCATGTCTTTGATTTTACTTCCCCTGTGTTTGTAATTATTGTTTCTACCTGATATCCAAAGTCTCTGATTTAGGGCTCAACCATAATTATTCTCCACTAGCTTCCACATATTTTTGTGGGAAAATTACATTTTTACATAATATATAAGGGCTATAATTTGTGTTTAACTAAATGGAATTTTTATGATACATACTTTTTTTGCATCTTGCTTTTCTCACTTAGTATTTCCATATGGGAAATGCTAGAAGTCATCAGTAGGTGTTTCTGTGTTTTTGTTTAGGTTGCATAAAATACCTTGATTTAAATCTACCTCAGTCTGTTGAACTGTTTGCCTCGGATGAGTATTTATTTCTCAGCTTTGGTTCATTCCTTTTAAATAGGGAAGTGTCTGCGTAAATTTTGGAATGGCTTTGAAGTGGGCCAAGGATTTCTGTGGAATACATTATTAGGCAATTAAAACATACTTAAACGGACATGTGCAAATGTTCTCGCTGCCTTTATATTTGTCCCAAACTGACTGTGTCAAAATGATTGTTTTTATGGATAGAGTGAAACCACCATCCCCAAATCAAGAAGAAGAAGAAGGAAGAAAAAAAAAAGGTCAGAGATAAATCAGAATTAAATCAGTTAAATGTGTAGTGGAGAACAAACGAAACAGCCCAGAAAATTAACCTCAGGGGAAAAAAAAAAAAAAAAAGAGTCAATGAACATCAAAGTTCATACATGGGAATCATGACTAAAATCACAAGCCATTCATAATCAAGATCCCACAAGACTAAAGGACAAATTTGTCTAATGCCTCAGTTTATATGTTCTTGAAGAGAATTACTAAATATATTTATCGGGATTAATTGTGGACTCTGCACCCCTTCATTCTTATTCTTAAAGTGGCCAGATGCCAGACAAATGCAAGTAATAATTGACTTAAGTATTCAATTTTCTGTTCAGCCTTAATTATTACATTGCAATTTTTATTAAATTTGACTAGAGGCTTTGCCAGTGTCAAACATAAATAGGAGAAAGAGAAAATTTTAGGCAATTTAAGAAAAGAATCTACATTAAAATTCACAATTCATTTTGTGCATAAAAAATAATTACTGTGCCTTTTTCCTTTAATGGGTTGAAATGAGTAATATCTTTGAGAAGTGGAAAATAATATCAAGTGCATCATGTTGCATCCTGTTATAATATGATAACTAATCTTTGCAGCTTTTTTTTTTTTCTTTTAGATTTCATTCCCAGTTGAGCTAGAATAGAATAAAAAATTTCATTTTATGGGTTGGAAGATGAATTTATATTTTGGATTGAATTCAGTTAAAGAGTCTATGCGTTCCAATTTTTGTCCACCAAGACGGCATTGATACATGTGCACATATGTTTGCATGCTAATGTCAGATGTTTATCATTCCATTTTTTTATTTGTATATTGAGTGTAATTTAGTGTATTTTTTAATGTACCAAGCTCATTTCACGTAATTCAGTTTTATTCAATCTCGGCTTTTGTGCAATGTTGAGAATGAAATAAAAATAAGATATATGTCCCTCATAATTGAGTATCAGCCAGAAGAATTATAGGTATCTTTGTTAGTGAATGTAGGTGTGACTAAAAAATGAATGACGTTTGCTAATACAACAGAGATTATATCTATGGCCCAGACGTCAAATCCTGCTGGCTGCCTATTATCATATGTCCTGAAAGTTATTGTTTTCACATGTGTAAAAAAAAAAAGAGAAGAATATTATTTCGACACGTAAAAATTATTTGAACTAAAATTTCAGTGTCCATAAATAAAGATTTACTGTACTACAGCCACAGTCATTTATTTTTTCTTTGGTTTCTTCCATGGTACACAGAAATGAGTAGTTACCACGAAGAATGTATGGCTTGCAAACACAAAATAGTTACTATCTGGTCCTTTACAGGAAGAGTTTGCTGACCCTTGTGATGGAGCATACACCTTTTATAACTAAAATTATATTTAATTTATAAATATAAATTATATTTAAGATATAGTTTTCATTTGAGGATCTATTGCTAACTATTAGCCATGTCTTACATTTCTCTCTTTTTCTCAATATGAATTTTGAAATGGCTAGATGAAGACATAAATTATACATAATACATAAATTATATGTACAACAAATGTAGATTTTCAAAGCAAATTAAGAAATATAATAAACTAAACTGGATTTTTTTTAAACAATGTATATTGATTAATAACTTGTGACCTTAATAGAACCTGAGCAATAATGCTGGAATTAATCCATTTTCAAATGAGAAAATGTTTATTCCATGCATATCATATTCAGGACATAGAAAAAGCTGTGGAGAATAAAAGAATGAGTAAGACACAGCTCCTGCCACAAGGTACATAAATTCTAGTAAAAAAGATTGGATAAGTGTGATTAATGAACATAATACAAAAATCAAAATAAGAAATATATTTAAGAAAACATCAGTACTGGGAAATTCAGAGCCTGTTTATGTTTTGTGGGCTTTCGAAGATGGGCTTGTGATGAACAGCCTCTGTATAAACAAAAGAATAAAAAAGCACCTTTCAGACTTATATTTCAAAAAAAAAATATTACCCAGGGGGTCATATAGCTTTTATTGAAATAAGAGATTTTAGGAATTTATATCTATAGTGACGTTTGCAAATATCCAATTTTATATACAATAAATGACTGAATCTTCACTTCTACCTTCTCCCTAAAGACTTATGTAGAAAATGATATCACAAAGGAATAAAGTGTACTTTTTGTGTGCATATGGGCAAGAAATACTTTTCTAACACATCTGTACACAAATTGGATCTTAAAATAATTAGGGTGAATATATTTCCCTACTTTCCTAGGAAGGCCTTTTTTTTTTTTTTTTAGATTTTTTTATTTATTTATTTGACAGAGACACAGCGAGAGAGGGAACACAAGCAGGGGGAGTGGGAGAGGGAGAAACAGGCTTCCTGCGGAGCGGGGAGCCCGATATGGGGCCCGATATGGGGCTCGATCCCAGGACCCTGGGATCATGACCTGAGCCGAAGGCAGACGCTTAACAACTGAGCCACCCAGGCGCCCTGCTAGGAAGGCCTTTGTTAATTCAACTAAACTAAGTAAAGCTCCACTCTACCTCTCAAAAGTGTCCTGGTTGGGGTGGCTAATTATATATTCACCTAAATTATTAGAGTAACGCTTTGAATAAAGGACAGTGGATGGTTTTAATTTTTGGTGGACTTTTATTTAGTTGTTTAAAAAGGAAACAATTATAGTACAATAAGGCTTCCTTATTCTTGCCATTTCCTTGTGAAGGTAGGAGAAGCTTTTCAACTTTCTTAAAATATGAGGCAATATAATACAAAATTAGAGGTATTACTAGTCTTATTTTGACTTCTGCCACATAATTTTTACTTATTTAAAGTATACGTCATTTTTGTAATAGCCATAATGTGATATCACAGTCATGAGACTAGAGCCATATATGTTGTCCTGTGTGTGATTATGTATTTCTTCCTGTGTTTCATAAATTAGGGATATAAGAAAATATGGACAGGGATAACATCATTTTCCTGTTTTTCTTTTTTCTTTTCATTTTTTTTGAGGGGGAGAGGGGGAGAAGGAGAGGGAAAGACAGAATCTTAAGCAGACTCCATGCCCAGCGCAGAGCCCCACCTGAAGCTCAATAGCACAACCCTGAGATCATGACCTGAGCCAAAATCAGGACTCCTTCACTTAACTGACTGAGCCACCCAGGTGGCCCACACTTCCCTGTTTTTCCAATTAAAATTAAATCAATTATTTTTACTTTTTAAATTCTGGAAGTATATATGAAAATGACTTTTATTTTATTATTTCAAACAGCTAAATTGGTCTCTTAAGCTTTAATAGAATAAATCTCTGAATCACATCTCTTTTATAATTGCATGATGTCAAAAGTGGGTATAATAAAATGCATTTGGGTCTATATGAAATTCAGAAAGCATTAGGGGCTATATTTAGATGGAAAACATTTAATATTTAATGTTAGGAATATTTAAAATATAAGATGAAGCAACAAATCTTAGTAATTGACTATCCAGAATTGAGAATCCATAATAATGTATCAAATTATGAGGTTTTCATGAAGAGATACTTGAATCCAGACTATGTTATTTAAAAATTAAATCACCTTGATTAAGTTATTGATTAATTAGAGGTTTTGTTTCCTCATCCCTGAAAATGGAGGTGCTATCAACTGAAGAAGACTGTTGTAACAAAATAATTTAGAAAAATGCGTGGCAGGGCACCTGGGTGGCTCAGTTGGTTAAACGACTGCCTTCAGCTGAGATCATGATCCCGGAGTCCCGGAATCGAGTCCCACATCGGGCTCCTTGGTCGGCAGGGAGTCTGCTTCTTCCTCTGACCCTACCCCCTCTTGTGCTCTCTCTCTCTCTCTCTCAAATAAATAAAATAAAAATCTTAAAAAAAGAAAAAGAAAAATGCGTGACAAACAGAAGGTGTTCAGTCAAACTTATGATCTTGCCTTTTCATCTTGTTCGAAATAGAAATGCCTACACTTTAATGTGCACTGTGTATCCACTTTTTACCTGGCATTTTATAGAAATGCTCCCATTATTTCCTTTAATTAAACCAGCTTGAACTAAATCGAGAGTTAATATTTTATTACCTATGGAAGGGTTTATTAAGCATATTAATAAGTTAAATGTAACATTAGGATTCTTATATCAGTGAAGACAATATTAAAATATTAATCATAGTATCTAAGTTCGGAAGGGTCCTTAGAGATCAAGTATCTACCTACTTTATAGATGAATAATGGTAAAATGATCTTTCCAAAATCATTTTACTAAATTATTCTTATGTTTATGAATTTTGCATTTATAGTAGGCAGATCTTTTTAACTCTGTGAGATTAAAAGGAAATAAATAGAAAAAAATAAGTTGGAAACTCAGTGAAACTAAAACAAAGGTACAGTATTTGGTGTGTTTTTGAAAAGTCAAGTCACAAAATGAATATGTTATTATCAATGATAGGTTTCCTTACTAGGTAAATTCTGCACTTAGTTTAGTAAGCTAAGCTGTTCATTTACTTGTGAAAGCAATGTTAAATATATGCCAGCACTCTGACTATTATATGAATGGGTTAAAGATGGACACTGTATATTGGTCCCATATTGCTTACTTCTTCAAGGCAGACTGGAACTATCAGCTCAAAAACCCAAACTCAAATGTTTACACATCCAGTTGCTTTAAATATAGCTAAAATAAGCAGGTGTTTACACATTAAAGCCTTCCTCCTTTGCAAGCCTCACAAACTACACCCAACACCTGCTGGTCATAGAGAAGACAGACCCTGGGACCAAGAAATCCCGCATGCCACTGCTGCCCTCTCAGACTCAGAAGGTCTTCACTGTGCTACTAAGCAACATCATCAGGACATGTAAACTCCCTGTGTGATCCCCTCCCCATCCAATTCCCAGAGCTCCTGTCCTGCCTTCTTCCCCTTCCGGCTGTTGGTGGCTCACGTGGTTGCCTCCAGAAGGTCACAGGCTGTCAGGGATTGACCCTCACAGGCAGCCTCTCAGAGTTGCCTCCAAAGAAAGCTCATGATGTGCTACGGCCATCTTTTACCTTGATCAGCCCTAGATTCCTTTAACTCACTCCAAACTTTAAAAAAACAAAACTTTAAAAAACACAGATCTTTTCATTCATTGGATTAATAAAATGTTTAAAAATGTAAATGATATTTAACTTTATTTTTTAATATATGATATTAACGAAACCTAGAGTCATAGATCACATCTCCCCCACTCCTGTTTCTGTGAACCAAAAACTCTCTTGAAATTACTCAGATTTGGGGCACCAGGGTGGCTTAGATGTTTAAGCATCTGCTTTCGGCTCAGGTCATGATCTCAGGGTCCTGAGATCGAGCCCCTCATGGGGCTGCCTGCTTGGTGGGGAGCCTGCTTCTCCCTCTCCCTCTACTCTTCCCCTGCTTGTGCTCTCTCTCTCTCTCTGCCAAATAAATTAAAAAAAAAAAAAAAAAAAAAAAAAAACTTTAAAAAAAATTACTCAGATTTACTGTAAAAATGAAAGAAAAAAAAATCTGTTCTGATGCAACTGGTTTAGGTAACCAACAATGTACTTGTCTCATAAATAGTATTCTGAGGATTCAGGGCAACAACCCATAAGATATACTATACATAATGTGTATCCCATAACATTTCTTATACAATCATTCTTTTTTTTTTTTTTTTTTTTTGAGAGAGATGGGGAGTGGCAGAGTGCAGAGCCTGACATGGGACTTAATCTCGTGGCCCTGAGATCATGACCTGAGCTGAAATTAAGAGTCAGATGCTTAACTGACTAAGCCACCCAGGCACCCCACTTATATAATCATTCTTAACCCTATCACAAATCCATTTGGTACATTTGAAGACTGTAGAATTGAGAAATTCTATGATTAGGAAAAGGAGGAACTTGCCTCCTTAAACCCCTAAATAAATCTTGCACTTTTTGAGTATCAGAAAGAATCAGATTGAAAAAAGTCACACAAATTCCTTCTTATTGAAGAAGCCTCACCATGCATGTTACCTCCTTCAGAAATTGTCCTTAAAGCACTTCCTTACTCCTTAAGTTCCTTTCTTATGTTTCCCATTGATTATAGCAGTTATTAAACATTTCTAAATTATCTATTTCAGCTTTTCTCCCTCACTAATTGTTACATTCAATAAAGTCAATGGTCATGTTTTTTATCTTATTATTCTCATGATCTGTCACATTTCCTTTTATTGTTTCTGGCATAGAGTACTCTATTTTTCTTTCTTTCTCTTTCTTTCTTTCTTTCTTTCTTTCTTTCTTTCTTTCTTTCTTTCTTTCTTTCTTCTTTCTTTCAATTAAGGAACTGATTTTCTTCATTTATTCCATTTCACAACTAAATTGAATTTAATTCATTAGAATAATTCTATACAAATATTCAATTACCAGGCAATTGGGAAACATTATGCCGATCATAGTGAGATTGGGTATGTGGGAATTATATCAGAACATCCTAATTTTTTAAGAAGATTAAATTCAAATAGAAATTACAGGCTTGATCAGTCATAGCTTTCAATGAAGATTTTGGTACCAAGTTATGAGTCATAACAATCATGTCACTATAGGGACATTGAGTTAGTTAAGGGATGTACCTAAAAAAGCAATAGGATAGGAATAATGTGACTTTGGAAGAGAATTGAATCACTAGAAAAATTCATAACCAGGGAAATATAAAAAAAAAGAGTAGTTTTTTCTTCTGGATAATTATAACCATCTCTTGACAAGTCTTTCTGGGTCTGAATAATTTAAAATTCTTTTCATCTTTTCTTTCACAATTAACTTTTCAAAACCTTGATCACATAATTTCCCTTCTCAATAACTTCTTATGACTCACCATTGATTATAGAGTGAAGTCCACTAAAGACATTCCACGGCCAACCTTTTGGGTTCTAATTCATTACATTCTTTTACCCACTAGACAAGTGTTCAAAAATTGTTATTCCTCTGTATGTTGCTAGTAGTGAAGTCTAACCATATCATAGAAACAAACAACTCACTTACCCTATTTGTTTTTCAAGAAATGTATATGTGAAAAACACATAGATTTTAAATCTTTTAAAATGTAAATTTAATTTTTAATATCCAAAGACTTACCATTTAAATTATGTCAATATATATCAAAAAGGAGGTATCTTTGGAATCTAGAATATTTCCGTTTTATTGGCTTGTTATGATTAATCAAGCACATATACAGAAAATACTTAGTTGTAAATTTTCATATTAAAATAGCTCTTATTTAAAAATTTCATCTTAGGGGCACCTGGATAGTTCAGTTGGTTAAGCATCTGACACTTGATTTTGGCTCAGGTCATGATCTCAGCGTCCTGGGATGGAGCCCCATGTCCAGCTCTGCCCTCAGCGGGGAATCTGCTTAAAGATTTTCTTCCTCTCCCTCTGCCCCTCCCCCCAAAAAATAAAACTTTAAAAATAAATAAATAAAAATTTCATCTTAGGAAATTTTTCACTTGTTTTGAAATATAGCCATGCATGTTTCAAATGCTTAAAAAATCTATTTCAGGATTCCAAATACTGGACTATTTTTATGAATAAATACTTTATTTGCCATAAACATATATTTTAAAATTGATGTGTGTATATCTCTGCAAATTGAAAATATCTTTTTTAATGTTTAAAAAGAAATGTTCCAGAATCTGACAATATTCGCATTTGATTTTAACTAACGATCTAAATTTTTACTCCTGTAGTTATTATCAGAATAATCCCATCACTGAGATTCATTGATAGAGACCTACTTAATCACATGGTTATATTAATAATTTTTGTTACACTTTATACCTTACTGATTTTTTTTTTTTAAAGATTTTATTTATTTATTTGACAGAGAGACAGCGAGAGCAGGAACACGAGCAGGGGGAGTGGGAGAGGGAGAAGCAGGACCCCGCCGAGCAGGGAGCCCAATGCGGGACTCGATCCCAGGTCCCCGGGATCACGACCTGAGCCGAAGGCAGACGCTTAACGACTGAGCCACCCAGGCACCCTATACCTTACTGATTTTAAGAGGTCAATATTTATCATTCTGTATCTTGTTGGGCAACACTTCTCTGAGTAAAGCTAAAATTTGAATTGATTTCTCAACTTTATTGGACATAAACACACTGGTAATGTATAACTGGTCATGCCTGTCTCCCATTTGCATTTACCTCTCAGTGTTTTTTGTTTCTGTTTTTTTGTTTGTTTGTTTGTTTTGTTTTGTTTTTCTGTACAATTTGCAAAAAAGGAACCTGAATTTGCTGTAGATATTGACAGGTTAGAAATCATCTAATAGATGTTCTAAAATGGTTGAGTTTTAAAGATGTCTGCACACCCTTATATGAGAGAAATGGTTGAAGGAATCAGAGAAGTTTGAACTGAGAAGAGAAAAAAGGAGATTTGTTTTGTTTTGTTTTTTTCCAATATTGAGAACGAGGAATTTGGAATAGTGTTATATCTTTGATATGCAGTTACAGATGAACTGTAACCAAATAAGTGCCAACAGAATTGGGAGAGATATCTCAAGGAGGTGTTGAGTTGCAGAGAAACATAGTATGCCCCAAAAATGAGAGCTTCCCAAACTTTAATGTGCATAAAATTCACCTTTTCAGGGGCACCTTGGTGGCTCAGTTGGTTAAGCATCTGCCTTTGGCTCAGGTCATGATCTCAGGGTCCTGAGATCCAGCCCAGCTTTGGGCTCCTCAATCAGCAAGGAGTCTGCTTCTCCCTCTCCCTCTGTCCCTCCGCCTGCTCATGCTCTCTCTCTCATGCTCTCTGTCTCAAATAAATAAATAAATTATTAAAAAACAAATTCACCTGGTTGTCTTGTTAAAATGAGGACAGTGATTCAGTAGGGCTTGGGTGGGACCTGAGATTCTTATTTTTTTTCAAAAAGATTTTATTTGTTTATTCTGACAGATAGAGAGAGGGAACACAAGCAGGGGGAGTGGGAGAGGGAGAAGCAGGCCTCCCACTGAGCAGGGGGCCCGATGCAGGGCTCGATCCCAGGACTCTGGGATCATGATCTGAGCCGAAGGCAGACGCCCAACGACTGAGCCACTCAGGCACCCTGAGATTCTTATTTTTTAACAAGTTCTTAGATGTTATAAATATTCCTATCCCAGAAAGAATATGAGTAGCAAGACATTAGATAACTACCAAAGAATTACCACCTATGTTCACCTGATGGTAGTCAGGGGCAGGAAAAGAGGTACTTACAGAGTAGCACTCTTTTGATGTCTGCTCAGAAAGAAAGTTTGACTGAGGAGGACACCTGGAGAGCTTCTAGGGAAGCTTGAGGCTACCTAGAGAAATTCATAATCAGGAGAAACATAGGGCTTGTTTGATTCTGACTGGTGAGATTGCAGGAGAAACTAGGATCGGAGTTCATGAAGGTTATTTTGGGAATAAACTGAAATTGTAGTTTAACTTTGATGCTGATCCAAAGAAGCTAGATATCCAGGCAAATATAGAAAATTACAGTACCCAAAGCATCCAACTAAATCAAAAGAAATGTACCGGTGATCTTGGATAAAAGTCAGGTGGCATCTGTATTAGATGAAAAAAAAAAAAGTGATCAGAAGACACCTCAGAGACAAAATGCACCTGATGACAAATGGCAGGATCTAAATTTTGGAGCATCTAACAAAATTAATTGATTTCTTTCCCACAACTCATGCACGTGGTATTTTGTTTGTTAAATGAATAGCATTTCTACTTGCCTTGATATTAGAACATATTTATTAAAGTCATAGGAATAGTAGAATTACAACCAATAGACAGAAAAAAACCAAAGTAAATTCAGCTCCCTATAAGAAATTCCTTTCTTAAAACATAATGGGGGGCACCTGGGTGGCTCAGTCAGTTGGCCATCTGACTCTTGGTTTTGGCTCAGGTCATGATCTCAGGGTCATGGTCATGAGATGAAGCCCCACATGGAGCCCACAGTTGGGCTCCTCACTTAGTGGGAAATCTGCTAGAGATTGTCTCCCTCTACCCCTTCCTCGGGCTCAGGTCATGATCCCAGGGTCCTGGGATCTCTCTCTCTAAAATAAATAAATCTCTAAGGAAAAAAAAAAACAAAACATAATAAGTGTGCTTAATAACAAAATGAACAAAAAAATCATAGTGGGTGACTTTACATTATAGTATATACTGCAGTTTTTGAAAACCATGGAGCCACTCTACCCTTCATGAATATGACAGGGATTCCTGTTTTAAATTAAAAAAAAAAAAAAAACCACATGAATTTCAAAATTCTTTTTAAGTTATAATTTTATAATATTAAGTGAAAGTTATGCATTAAGATTTTTATCATTTTATGACACCCAACTGATTTCCACTCATGCACAGGATGATAGTTCATATAAAAACACCTTACATTGAGCATGTCACCCTTTTATTTTGAAATTTCTAGTAATTCTCTTTCTGACACTAACAAATCATGTGTAAGGGAGGAAAAATAATTTCCCCTCTATTCTTCTAGGTTCTTGGCTCTTTGACTGATTATTCAAATTTTTCCATGATTGGCTATGAAACCCACCTCTATACAAGTGATGTCCAGGGTGGAAAGCTAAATCTATCCCATCCCTCTTTCCTTGAGGCAGTAGATTTCCAAGATGGTAGTTACAATTACCCGGGGGAATTTTTTAAATATTGTAATTCTCAGGCTACATATCTAGAGATTCTGATTTTGTTGTTGTGGGATGGATGATGGTCATCAGTGGTTTTTAAAAAATCTCCAGGTGATTCTTATGGGCAGCCAAGGAGGTTAATTACTGCTCTAAAAAGCTTGAGAAACAGTTGGAATTTTTTGCTCCATACCTCATTTATGAGCTTTATGTTAAGGTAGTGACTTATTGCATCATTACATCATTTTGTTTATTTTGAAGATTATTTTGCTTCATCCTATATAAGAAAAATAAAATATATTTTAAAGAAAATCATATAACATGCTTGGGAACTATTGGCTGGCATAGGACTTATCTTAACAACTTCTATTTAGTTGAAAAGGTGTCTGTCAAATTATATGCAGAAGTCTGGATACTTCGAGACATCTTAGGTACAGAAGGATGGCAGGAACAATACAGTTTTTTGGTTTTTTTTAAGATTTTATTTATTTATTTGAGAGAGAGAGTGAGTGCTGGGGGAGGCTCAGAGGGGAGGAAGAGGGACAAGGAGACTCTGGACTGAGCATGGAGCCCAATGTGGGGCTTGATCCCAGGACCCTGAGATCATGACTGGAGCCAAAACCAAGAGTCAAATACTTAACCTACTGAGCCACCTAGGCGCCCCTGGAACAACAGTTTTTTTTAAGTGAAATTAGATTCATGTAGGCTGGATTATTTAAAACAATTTAAACTCAGCATTTGAGGGTGGATTATTTTTAATTCAATAAAATGAAAAAAAGCTAGTCTGGGTGAGGTGGGAAATAAGACAAAAATAATAATAATAATAATTTCCTTACTGCCTGCAGCCCATTGACAAGGCCTTGAAACAGGTAAAGTGATCTTCCTGTGGGAGCTCTGTTGCCTCGATGTTGACACTTTGCTGATGGGCAAAAGGCAGTCTTAGCTTAACATTATCCTGGCCCCCCGCCAGGGTCCTATAAGTCTACTTGAACATATAAACATTCCTTTGGAAATTTCCTTTATCTCTACCCCCCAAGATACATGTTAGGAATCATCTTCCAAGCATATGGCCCACTGATACACATCCAAAGGGTCTCATGACTGAGTTTTTACTAAACTGTAATAAATGACTTTTTCTTGAGATGTGGTATATATATATACAATGGAATATTATGCAGCCATCAAAAGGAATGAGTTTTTTGTTTTGTTTTGTCTTTAAGATTTTTATTTACTTGACAGAGAGACACATCATGAGAGAGGGAACACAAGCAGGAGGAGTGGGAGAGGGAGAAGCAGGCTTCCCGCTGAGCAGAGAGCCCAATGTGGGGCTCGATCCCAGGACCCCGGGATCACAACCCGAGCCGAAGGCAGATGCTTAACGACTGAGCCACCCAGGTGCCCCAAAAGGAATGAGATCTTGCCATTTGCAATAATGTGGATGGAACTGGAGGGTGTTATGCTGAGCGAAATAAGTCAATCAGAGAAAGATATGTATCATATGACCTCACTGATATGAGGAATTCTTAATCTCAGGAAATAAACTGAGGGTTGCTGTAGTGGTGGGGGCTGGGAGGGATGGGGTGGTTGGGTGATAGACACTGGGGAGGGTATGTGCTATGGTGAGTGCTGTGAATTGTGCAAGACTGTTGAATCACAGATTTGTACCTCTGAAACAAATAATGCAATATATGTTAAGAAAAAAAAAAAAAAAAGAAGAAGAAGAAGATAGCAGGAGGGGAAGAATGAAGGGGGGGAAATCGGAGGGGGAGACAAACCATGAGAGGTGATGGACTCTGAAAAACAAACTGAGGGTTCTAGAGGGGTGGGAGGTGGGGGGGATGGATTAGCCTGGTGATGGGTATTAAAGAGGGTATGTTCTGCATGGAGCACTGGGTGTTATGCGCAAACAATGAATCATGGAACACTTCATCAAAAACTAATGATGTAATGTATGGTGATTAACATAACAATAAAAATTTAAAAAAATGCCTTTTTCCTAATAATAGCTAGCTCCCTCAGGGTCCTGGAAACCTAGGTTCCAAAATTCCTTAGAGACTTACCCTACCCTTAACCTTCTCCCAACTTGAAAATATATAATGGGCCACTCCTCATGACCCCAGTGCGGTTCTCTCTGCCCACAGGTCCTGTGTCCGTGCTTTAATAAAACCACCTTTTTGCACCAAAGTGTCTCAAGAATTCCTTCTTGGCCGTCAGCTCCGAACTCCAACATTTTCATGGGTATCAGATGTTGACATATTCTAAGTTAAAGCATGGATTGAATGAAGCACACATTTTTGTATGTAACTTAAATGCGAATTGAAGGGAAAATCTATTTTTAGCTATGATAGAAGCCTTACCGCATATTTATTTGGAACAGGATTTATTGGCCTTGTTTCATATTTTATCTACACACATCCTGAATAAATGACACTATTGCAATTCCATCAATCAATCTAAACACTCAAATAACTGAAAGCTGTCACAAAAGAAGCTATTGCCGCTTTTCCTTTTCCTGATTGTTTGGTTGCTAATTCCCAGAGTTGTATATAAAAAAAATGTTGCTTATAATCTGAATTGACAGTTTGGGGCTTCCTGAGAGTTTTGGGGGTTTTGTTTATTTGTTTGTTTGTTTGTTTTAGAAAAGTAGAAAGTAGAGAGGATTCCTTTCCTCTTTACAATTTTCCAACTTTTCCTGTTCAAGTAATATACCCATGACAACTTCAAATAAACCCAAGGAAAAGGCTTATTGAAAATAAAAAGTCACTGGGGCGCCTGGGTGTCTCAGTCAGTTAAGCGTCTGCCTTCAGCTGAGGTCGTGATCCCAGGGTCCTGGGATCGAGCCCCGCATCAGGCTCCCTGCTGGGCGGGGAGTCTGCTTCTCCCTCTCTCTCTGCCTGCTGCTCTGCCTACTTGTGTTCTCTCTCTCTGTCAAATAAATAAATAAAATCTTTAAAAAAAAGAAAATAAAAAATCATCACTAAGATTTTGTGATGTTTGGAGGCAAAATGTTGGGCAAGATTTTTCTCTTGCAAAGGAAAAACTTCTGGTCTGAACTGTGCTAATTGCCTAAGGTCAAAATCTCAGTAGGGTCAAACCTTAGTTTACTTTAAATGCAATACTTTGGTACTAAAGTTTACTACAATGCAATACTTCAAAATGAAATACGGATATAACATATTAGAAGCACAGTATTCGGCCTTTAAGTTAAATGCTCTGCCCCTTTTATACCTGGACCCCCGATTTTGGATACCAGGAACATATTAACAAATAAGCAGGAATATTAACGTAGTTAGCAATGTGACTAATCATGATATTACAAATTTACTTATATAGGTCTTTATACTTGCAAAATACAGAGATTCCAGGGCTGATTCAATGCTGGCTGCTATTAGCTTTCTAATGTTTCCTTCCAACAACTTTGTTTTTGACAGGATATTTTTCCTTAGACTGCCAAAAGTTTAAAAAAAAAGGGGGGGGTGTACCACTAAAACTGATCTGATCTTTTATGTCTTCATTTTGGTTATAAATAAACTCCCGATTTAGGCTCTATACATATGTTTATTCTTAAGTGATTATTTGCTGGAATTTAGATAGCGCACAGAGTAAGCCTTTTCTCAAAATTGTAAAGGACTTTCCTTCAGAGAACAATTTCAACTCTAACTTTTTGATCTGACATTATTATTTATTATTATTATTATTATTATTTAGAGATAGAGCGCTCCTAGGAGGGGCTGGGAGGGGCAGAGAGAAAATCTTAAGCCAGCTCCAAACCCAGCACAGAGCCCCGATGCGGGGCTTGATCTCACAACCCTGAGATCCTGACTTGAGCTGAAATCAAGAGTTGAACACTTAACCGAATGAGCCACCCAGGCACCCCCTGATTTGGCATGCTAATAAGCAGTGTCATATTTAGCTTTGTTTCCTGGAAATAGTTCACCTTTAATTGGCCAACTAAATGAGATGAGGTGCTCAGCATGGTACAATCCAGGATAAAATTTGATCTATGTTTGAAGGTACATTTAGAAATAGTAAAAATACTCCTGCTTCTACTTTTTTAGCCCTTTCACAAAAAAAAATAAGGACATATACATCTAAGCTGCATTATCATATTCATGCATTCAGTAATACATTGATTATCTTCCAAAAATGGCACTTTAGTGGTGGTTACTAAATGACTGGAATCAACCTTTCCTTGTAACACAGGAGATCCAAACAAAATGCAAGGGTTTTGGTTAATCAAATTTCAAATTTAAATAAAGTAAATACTGTGCTATTTCCTTTCTGAATGTTGGTGAGTGTGCACTGGACACTTAACAAGTTTTTTAAATTTATAAGAATTCAATTGTCAGAGAATGTGCTGCCTCGATCTTAATTCAATCAGCTTGAATTTGTATTGAAAAGGAAGAGATGGGCTGTAATTAGAAAGTTGTTTGATGCCGTTAAATCAATTCAGGTGCTGATGTTTGGAGTTCCAGCTGCATTGTCAAAATGTAGTGTCTGGCTCTTGAATTTTCCAAAGCAGTAAGGGAGATTTCTGAAGGACAACAAAGGAATAGGAAAGTAGCAAGTGCACTGCTGCTGAAACGAATGCAAATGGACCTCCATTCATTCCATTCACAGCAATCTGTCACCTTTTAGTTTCTCTTTCCAGATAGAAATAGGGGATAATGCTGGAAATAGTAATGCATAAGTGGATAGGGCCTGACCATTAAAATGTTTACCATTTCCAGAATGATGCCTGCAGATGTTACAAAATTGAAACTGGATAGGTGTTAGAATTGCTGCCGGTTTCTATTCATTTGAATGGCAGCAACCCAGAACTCTGTCTTACAGTTTCCTGTGGAGGGGCAATCGATTACCTTTTTTTTCCTTATCTGGGATCAAATAGTATTTTTGTGAGGATGACATCCCTGTGCTAAGCAGCAATAGAACCAATACTATGAGGTTTGAATGTCAAGCTTATTTCCAAATTCAACTCCTTTACAATTGTTGCATTGACTTAGAAATTGAAATCCCCGTTATGTAATTGATTTTTTAATGTTTTGAATAGGAAATTTTTCCCTCAAATTAAGCATTGAAAAGACTCATAGGAAATAAAATGTAGCAGAAGTGAAAAATAGGTGGTTTTGCATCATTAGAATTCTTGAAAGATTGTATGGATGTCAAATAACCAATATATTTACATACTATTCTGTGCAAGTAATTTTATCAGCAGTTTTTCATAAATTAGCAAAATTAAGCACAGAAAGGTTAAGTATTTTTTTCCCCAAAATTCACACACTTGGGTGGCTTGAGATTACAAAACAGTGGTTTTTTTTGAGACACCAGTTTACCTGGTTTTGAATGTTGCACTTAACATCAAGCCCAAATAAAATAGTCATATTTGTTTTAGAAAGATTTTTTTTCCTGTAATAAAAGATGGAGTGAGTTCAGTAGGAAAAAAAAAAAAAAAAAGTACAGAATACTATTCTCGGGCTATTTTAAAATATTATAGAATATTATGTCCAGGAAACAACTCTTATCGACTCATTTGCAGAGGAAGAACAGATTGTGTATAAATGGCTTCCCTGTTTCTCTCCAGCCCCCCTTTAGAGCAAATTCCAGAAAGGTTGCTTATACTTGCTGGTTTCATTTTTCCTTTTCTTCTTTTTTAAACCCACTTGAATCAGGCTTTTATCCCTAAACATATGTAAATATTCTTGGCAGGGTTATCAAAAAGCTCCACACTGCCAACTCCAGTGATGAGTTTTCAGTTCTCATTGTATTTGAGTTAGCAGTATTTGACTCAGTGGATCACTCTTTCCTTATTCCAACATTTCTTCTCTTGGCCTTTGTGACCTCACAACCTCCTGGGTTTCCTCCAATCACAACAACCCTCTTTTCTCATTCTCCAGTTTCTCTCAGTTCCCCATCCTCTAGGAAGTTGAGTGGTCTGAGACAATTCCTATCTCCATGCTCTTCTTAGTGGTCCTATTTCATAACTCTAAATGCCATCTCTATGTTAATGACACCTCAATGTTTCCTAAAATCTTGGTATCTCCCACTAACTCCAGAGTTGATAATTCCATTTGGAGTTCTAAATAGGCAACTCCAACTTAACAAGTTTGAAATCCAAACCAAAATCTTAATTTCTCCCTCCTTCCCACCAAACTTGACACTGTCTTCCGCCTCACAATTGAGGGCAACACCATCCTTCTAGACATTCACTCTCTTAACTGGGAATCATCCCCTCCTTCTCTTTTCCTCTCTGTCATCTCAGCAAATCATACTCGTTTTATGCCTGCCCGTAAATTTCTGTAATAAACAGTACATTATATATATAAAATGGTGCTAGTGCAATGTGGCCATGCATATTATCTTGACACTAAGCAAATGTATTTAAAGTTAAATGCAAGTCCCCTGGCTAACCCTTCCGAGAAGACTGCCGTTCTTAAACCTTCTTTATAAATAGTATGGAACATGTCAGACTGCTACAAGTATTCAGAGCCTCAGAGTTTAATGAACGCACGTAATTTCTAGGTCTTAAAAAAGAATGAGAAATAGATAACACCATTTAGGATCATTAAGTGCATTGCCGAACATCTTCCTATCAGGCAGAAAGCTTAAAAAGAGGTAGAACTATCTGTTACTTTCATCAAGATTGCTGATGACATACCAAGATAGCAAGTCCAAACTAGCTTTTTGGTTAGGAACAATGATACAAAGAGAAACAACAGAATCAAATGGAAATAAAAGTAGTCATGGTCAGACAGGTTAAGAGGGCAAAATAACATGGGACACAAAACCTCTTAGAATGTAAGCTCTATCAGAGTTTTCTGCTTTATCTAGAGGTCTAAGAAGGATGCCAGGCACTTGATGGGCATCCAAGTATTTGCAATGAATAAATGTTGCAGTGACCTTTTCCAACCCCTAAGCATGCATTTTTACATTTGTTTCAGATTCATTTAGAGGAGCTGAGACAAGAAGCAGAATCCCAACCTGAATTATGAGTATATATAATCTAAAGGGGGACATTTTTAGAAAGTCGATTCTTTCTTTTATTCTTCTTATTCTATTCCGATGTATTTGATTGGTCTGAAAAGTGTAAAATATTGCAAAAATGTTTTCCATTTTGTATTTGTAAGTTATTTGAAAAATATAGCAGCTTGAGAATAAAATCCTTTTTTTCCTTTTCTTTCTCAAGTTTGATGTTCAGCTGTTTAGTGGATGCAACATGAGTTTCTTATGAGTCTTCTTTCATATCATCTTTTAATCTTAAAAAGTATGTCAAGAATCTTCAAGGTTTTAATTTTAAAGTGTCTTCAAACATCATACACAAACTGAATATGAGCACTTCCTTGACTAATAGGCAACAATAGCCAAGGGGTATTTTTTTTTTTTTTTTCCTTGAAAACTGCTTCTGTAGGTTTGGGCAGGTAATCAGATTCTGGTAAGCATTTTCTTCTCAACTAAAAATAATAAAACAATTACAATACATACTACTTGCCTCCAGATTGCTCCCATTGAACAGGATGAGGTGATTTTTCCGCCATCTGATGTTTTAAGCATCCACGGATAATTGCTCCATAGTCTTATATTTAAATGATCTTTAGAAGATAACACTTTCTAAATCTCCTTTCCAGAATGTTATGCAAGTAGCATTTTTACATAATCTGCATAAGAATATAGAGCCTCACTAAAAGTTGCTGGATACCAAATGTGATGTAAAATGTGTTATTAAAATGTAAGCTCAATTTGGCAAAAATATATTTCATATCTTTTCTTATGGCTTGGCATTTATTTCCTTAGTTTCTAAAAACCTGTTTTCCTAGAGGCTAATTAGGGTCTTTACTCAGAGATATAAGGAAGTTTATGAGATGTTTACCAAAAAGTGCCTTAACGAACTCAGGGAAACATTGCAAGTATCTTCGTAGAGTTGATAGAGATATTGCTTTGGAAGATGGTGTATATTCTCTTTTTATTCTCTGATTTAATAATGAGTGATTGGAAATGTGTGATACCAAGAATGAGGCTTATTATTTGAAAATGAGGTGATCATTGTGTGGAAGTAATGTGTAGGCTACCATGTATTTTTGGGAATGATTTGCCCACTGTAGTTTGACCCTTGAATCTGCTTATCTTTATTTAATTGAAAGTTTGAAATTTAAGCTTATGTTGATCTTAAGGCAGAAGTGGTTATCAATCAAAGTAAAAGCTTTACAAAATAAATTTGATTTTTTCTACTTCCAAATAAAACCTCAATTGTCCTTCCATACATTATTGTGAGAACCTCACTTCTATGTTTACCCTTCAATCCACTTCGATCTTCTACCTTACTCTGAAGATACTTTTTTTTTCAAATTATTTTATTGTATTTGATACTGAGAAGGTAATAAAATCAATAAAATTTGAATAACTCATTTATTTATTCAAAAAGTGTATTGAGTACTGTTGGGGAGCACGAATTCCTATCCCCTTCATAGGTCCTTCTAGCCAGACTGAGAATCAAATTGCCATGAGACAGAAGAACAGAAAAAAAAATTTCATAGTGTACATTTGGCAAGTCCACACAGACATGGGAATTCCAAAGACAGTCAGACAAAATGAAGTATACACGTCTTTCTAAAGTAAGGAGAAGGCAGTGGGTTTCTGGGACTTCAGAGGAAAGGAATGAACTTCACAGGGTGATAAGAAGAATAGATGTTTGGTAATTCGATGTTTGCTCTGTCATATAGATGGATCACCCAGATAAAATTTATCTCTGCCAATAACCCTTATTCTGGGAAAGACCCCCAATTGAGATTCTTCTATGTAGTTAAGGGAGGGGCAGAAGTTTCTCTTGAACCCACAGGGTCTCAATTGCCTTTAGCTGCCTGCACCCTATTCTGTAAAGAAAAGCTTTAGGCCCTGGGGCTACAATAATAAACAGTACTGTCCAAATCCCTGGCTTCATGGGGCTAATAATAACTATTGTAAAATAATGTCAATTAATGATGAATACATTAAGGAAAAATAAGTAGAGTAAAATAATAAGGAGTGGCTAGGAATGTTGTCTTAGGGTGATCTGGCAGAAGTCTCTTTGGGGAGAGAGTGACATTTTAGCAGAATCTTCATTGAAGCTTGGGAGCTAGCCAAGGGTATATCTGGGGGAAGAAAATGTCCCCTAGAGGAAAGAGTAAATGTAAAAATCTTGAGATGGGAGTATGCTTAGGTTTTTAAGAAGAGTCACTGAGGTTGCAGGAGAGATAAAAATGGGAGGCGGTTGGGACACCTGGGTGGCTCAGTTGGTTAAGTGTCTGCCTTGGCTCAGGCCATGATCTCAGGGTTCTGGGATTGAGCCTTGCATCAGGCTCCCTGCTTCTGCCCCTCCCCCCCTCCCCTGCCCAGCTTACATGCATGCTCTCTTTCTCTCAGATAAATAAATAAAATCTTAAAAAAAAAAAAAAGGAGGTGGTAGACAATGAGCCAAACATATAATGCTTTTGTGGCCTAGGATTCTGTAAGGATTTGAATGCTGTTAGCTTTAGAGGGATTTTAGAAATGGAAGAATATTATCTCAACTTTGAAATCCACTGATTTGGGGTGCCTGGCTGGCTCAGTCCCCAGAACATGTGACTCTTGATCTTGGGGTTGTGAGTTCGATCCCCAGGTTGGGTGTAGAGATTACTTCAAAAAAAAATAAAAATCTTGAAAATCACTGATTTGCTGCTTCCCAAATACAGCCGGTTTATTTATTGCTATAACACTTTTCCAACCTCTTCTGGACTAAGCGTAGCCTTTTTTCAACTCTACATATAACACAGAGATAGGCACAATGACGATGATGATTTGCTGAAAATGTTATATAAGAAGGTAAGGCAAATAAGATAAAATTAACTTTGAAGGGGTGACTCATGGAAAGTGAGAATCTACAAAGATGAGGAAGAACTGGCTTAGAAGTTGGTGATTTGGATATCAAAGTTATTGTAGGCCAAGGATGCAATATGAGACTACTATCAGTAGGTATAGAGAACATATGCATTGGAGTTATTAAAGAGAATCTGAAGTATATTACAAATTTTAAGACTTCTAACAAAAGTTGATTCTAATCTAGCAGTGTCAAACCAGACATGGTTAGGAATGTTCCACCAGCAGGAGCTCTGAGATAGAGACTTTTATAGAGAAAGGGTGGAAGCAAAGTAAGAAAATGGTTGATTAGCCTACAGCTTAAAGCCTTGTTAGCTGTTTGTGACTAGTTCTCCTTAGGTTTTAGTTTTCTAACCTTGAAGTTTTCATAGGCTTAGGTTTTAGTTTGCTTATATAGAATACCATGACATCAAAGCCTCCTTGTTTAATTAATTTAACAAGTTAGTAATCTATTTCATGTTCTATCTATTATCTGAACATCATTGTTTTATTTTCATGTTATTTTGTGCCAGAAGAATTTTACAAGATCATAGAAATAAATAGGTATAAAGATAAACATGCAGATAACATATTATTATGAATATTTCAAAGTTTCTTCCAATCTATGGCCACTGTATGATAGTAGAATGAGTACTTCACTTTATGAAATGGCTTTTCGCAGCGTAACAGAGAACTGTTAAGTCTCTTATACATTCAGAACAATATCGTCAGATGGAAGACATCTGGAGTATATTATCAAGCTCTATATTACAGATCTCTCTTAAAATCTGAAGGTAATTAGGCAAAGAAGATAAAGAAGTAAAAACATGTTTATTGAAATAAGTTTACCAAGAATATGGATAAAATTGGTAGAACAATCTGTTCTGGAAAAAAAAACGTTAAGAGGTTGTGAATTTTAATGGACTTTTCTTAAATAATGGCTGGTGATTCTAATGCAAAATGCTAACTTCATTTTTCATATATAATTCCCCTGTTTTACCTAGCAGTTTTTGTTTGTTTTTTAAAGGTTCACAATTTTTTGTATCCAGGAAATAAAGGAATCTACAGAAGTAAATTAGTGTTCTATTTTCTCATTGAGCAATGTATATTTCATATTTTCCTAATGAGATTAATGGAATCTTTTGCCTTCTTGGATATTACTTCAGGATTGCCACTTTAATTTACAGGTAACATTTTTTTTAAAGAAAAATACTGTCTTTAATATCATTTTATTAATAGCAATTTATTTGTTAAATGCTGTGTATTTTTCAGTGATAAAAACATGTTTTTTAGTAATTTGGCAAATGGTAAAAAATTTGTTATTTTAAGCATAAGGTTGACATATATATTCCTTAGGCTAAGAAAACTATAATGATGTGTTTCTATAGCTGAGTAAAATTTAATCAATGCTTTTTAAACTAATTTAAAACCATCACTTCAGCTAAAGTGCTTTGTACCTCCAGTTATTATTATATTACTTTGCAGTGCAAGTGAATTTATTGCTAAAAAAAAAAAAAAAAAAAGGTATAAAATGGATGTTTACAACCATAGTATCTTTATAGGTAAAGGTAAAACCAAACAAAATATTCAACAAACAAGAGTTTTGATATCAGAGCTTGTTTTACACCCTGTAAGTCTGAGTCTATCTGTGTTATAGAACTGAATCCCCCTTCACTGCATGGGGTGGGGGAGGTACAAGTGTTGGGTCTGTTCATGAGTTTAGGATGGCTTTAATAAGAACATGGAAAAATTGAACTAGTACAGATATAGAAAAAGAAAATACGATACTGAGGCACCTGGGTGGGTCAGTGGTTAAGTGTCTGCTTTTCCACAGGTCATGATCTTGGGTTCCTGGGATGGAACTCCCTCAATGGTGAGGTGATGACTGGCACCCTGATTAGCAAGGAGTTTGCTTCTCCCTCTCCTTCTGCCTCTACCACCCCCCTCCACCACCACTCCCCAGCCCCCACGTGCATGTGCATGCATGCGCTTTCTCTCTCTGTTTCAAATAAATAAAATGTTTGAAAAAAATAAAAAAAAATAGTTAAAAAAGGAAGATATTTATAACATTTCTTCAAGTTTCATAATGCATCAAATTTGTTATTGTATAACTATGTTTCCCAAAATTTATTACCAGTAAAATCATGAAAATCAAAATAACATGTGCACTAATGTCTGGAGTGAAACAGAAGCTATTTTTTAGGAATGGAATTCCAAGACATAATATGCACAGTGGCAAATTGAAAGATGAAAGGAGAGCAGTTGGAATCCATGGGCCAGGTTGCAAAAAAATTTAAAAAATACAAATGTAGTAGGAGGAGCAAGATGGTGGAGGAATAGGAGACTTAAATTTCATCTGGTCCCAGGAATTGAGCTAGATAGGGAGCAAACCATTCTGAACACCTACAAACTCAACAGGAGATCAAAGACAAGAATAGCAACAACTCTCTGAACAGAAAAGCGACCACTTTCTGGAAGGTAGGACATGCGAAGAAGTGAATCTGAAGTGATATTCCAGAAGATAGATGGTGGAGGGAGGGAGCCTCTGTCAGCTGCTACTGGCAAGTGATAGAGTGGAGCACAAAACTGGAACTTCTAGAAGTCTGCTTAACTGCCAGACATTGCTCCAGTGGCTAAGCGGGGGGTGGAAACCTCACTGGGACAGTGTGGTCTTAGGACCCCCGGGGTCACAGAAAGACTGGGGCTGCCTGAGTGTGGCAGAGCTCCCAGGTATCAGAGCAGGAATTCTGGCTACAGAGATGGAGCTGAGGAGTAGGCTCTCAGCTCAGGGTTGCCATAAACCATGATCCGTGGAACAGTCGGGTCACTGATCTTCCAGCAGGGACCCAACAAGTGGCAGATCTGAGGAGACTCCCCTTCCTCCTCCAGGAGGATCAGCTTGGGAGCTCACCACAGGGATCTGCTGGGTTTGGAGACTCCACACGGGGTTGTGAGCCAGAGATAGAAACGCTCAGTCACAGGCCGGGTGAGCAAGGAGTGCAGCCGGAGACCAGGGAGAGAGGAGTAATTCACTGCTTTTCTCTGGGGGCTCACTGAGGAGTAGGGCCCCAAGTTCTCATCTCCTCTGGGGCAGAGATTGGGAGGCCGCCATTTTCACTCTCGTCCTCCAAAGCTATACAGAAAGCTTGCAGGGAACAAAAGCTCCTGAGTGCAAACCCAAGCAGATTACTTAGCCTGACCCCTGGCAGAGGCAGGGCAATTCCACCCCTGGCAAAGACATCTGAGAACCATAGCAACAGGCCCCTCCCCCAGAAGATCATCAAGAACAGCCAGCCAAGACCAAGTTTACCGATCAATGAGAACAGCAGAACTCCAGTGCTAGGGGAATACTGCACATAGAATCCATGGCTTTTTTACCATGATTCTTTAGTCTTTCAAAGTTAATTTTTTTAATTTTCTTTTTCTATTTTTTTAAATATTTCTTTTTCCCTTTTTCAGCTGACATCTGATCAATCCCTTTTTTAAAAATCTTTTTTATTTTTCATTTTTAGAGTCATATTCTATCCCTACATAGTAGTTAACCTTATTTTTGGTATATATATATATAAGTTGTTCTCTCTTTAAAATTTTGGGATACAGTTGTTTCTAACAGACGAAAATATACCCTAAATCTCTAGGGTATATACTGGAATGAATCTTTGTTCCGGTCTCCTGCCTGATCGCATTCTCTCCCTTTTTTTTTTCTCTTCTTTCTTTTTTCAACCAACTTCTTACATCAATTCCTTTTATAAAATCTTTTAAAATTTTCATCTTAACAGTCATATTCCATCCCTTCATCGTATTTACCCTTATTTTTGTACATATATAAGTTTTTCTTTCTTTTAAAATTTCCTCTAACAGACCAAAATATGTCCTAAATCTAGTGTGTGGCACTGATCTATGCACCAGCCTGATCATATTTGATCATATTCTTTTTTCTTTTCTTTTTTTTTTTTTTTTTTCTCTTTTCTTTCTTTCCCTTTCTTTTCCCCCGGTTTCAGGTCTCTTCTGATTTTTTTAGTGTATATTTTTCTGGGGACATTGGTACCCTGTTAGCATTTTGTTCTCTCATTCATCTGTTCTCCTCTGGACAAAAAGACAAGATGGAGAATATCACCTCAAAAAAGAGAACAAGAGGCGGTACCAACAATAAGGACATTAGTAAGATGTCAGAACTAGAGTTCAGAATGATGATTATAAAGATACTAGTTGGGCTGGAAAAAAGGCATGGAAGATACTAGAGAAACCCTTTCTGGAGAAATAAAAGAACTATAATCTAACCAAGTCGAAATCAAAAAGACTATTAATGAAGTGCAATAAAAAATGGAGGCTATGTTAGGAAAAATGAGGCAGAAGAGAGAATTAATGATGTAAAAGACTAAATGATGGAGAATAAAGAAGCTGTGAAAAAGAGAGGTAGACAACTACTGGATCACGAGGGCAGAATTCGAGAGATAAGTGATATCATAACATGAAACAATATTAAAATAATTGGGATCCCAGAAGAAGAAGAAAGAGAGAGAGAGGCAGAGGGTATATTGGAGCAATTATAGCAGAGAACTTCCCTAATTTGGGGAAAGAAACAGACATCAAAATCCAAGAGGCACAGAGAACTCTTCTCAAAATCAGTAAAAATAGGTCAACACCCCAACATCTAATAGGAAAACTTAAGAGTCTCAGAGACAAAGAGAAAATCCTGAAAGCAGATTGGGACAAGAGGTCTGTAACCTACAATAGTAGAAACATTACATTACCTATCCACAGAGACCTGGCAGGCCAGAAAGGACTGGCATGATCTATTCAGAGCACTAAATGAGAAAAATATGCAGCCAAGAATACTATATCCAGCTAGGCTGTCATTGAAAATAGTAGGAGAGATAAAAAGCTTCCAGGACAAACAAAAACTAAAGGAATCTGCAAACACGAAACCAGCCCTACAAGAAATATTGAACGGGGTCCACTAGGCAAAGAGAGAGCCTAAAAGCAACATAGACCAGAAAGGAACACAGACAATATACAGTAACAGTCACCTTACAGGCAATACAATGGCACTAAATTCCTATGTTTCAATTGTTACCCTGAATGTAAATGGGTTAAATGCCCCCAATTAAAAGACACAGGCTATCAGATTGGATTAAAAAACAAGACCCATCGATATGCTATCTGCAAGAGGCTCATTTTAGACCCAAAGACACCTCCAAATTGAAAGTGAGGGGGTGGAAAATAATTTATCATGCTAATGGATACCAAAAGAAAGCGGGGGTGGCAATCCTCATATCAGACAAATTAGATTTTAAACCAAAGACTATAATAAGAGATGAGGAAAGACACTACATCATACTTAAAGGGTCTATCCAACAAGAAGATCTAACAATTTTAAATATCTATGCCCCTAACATGGGAGCAGCCAACTATATAAGCTAATTAATAACAAAAGCAAAGAAATGCATCAAAAACAATACAATAATAGTAGGGGACTTTAACACCCCCTTCACTGAAATGGACAAATCATCTAAGCAAAAATCAGCAAGGAAATAAAGACTTTAAATGACACACTGGACCAAATGGATTTCACAGATATCTTCAGAACATTCCATCCCAAAGCAACAGAATACACATTCTTCTCAGGTACCCATGGAACATTCTCCAGAATAGATCACATCCTAGGTCACAAATCAGGTCTCAACCAGTACCAAAAGATTGGGATCATTCCCTGCATATTTTTTGGACCACAGTGCTTTGAAGCTAGAACTCAATTACAAGAGGAAAGTCAGAAATAACTCAAATACATGGAGGCTAAAAACATCCTACTAAAGAATGAATGGGTCAACCAGAAAATTAAAGAAGAATTAAAAAAAAATTTCATGGAAACAAATGAAAATGAAAACATAACTGTTCAAAATCTGTGGAATGCAGCAAAGGCAGTCCTAAGAGGAAAGTATATAGCAATACAAGCCTTTTTCAAGAAACAAGAAAGGTCTCAGATACAAAAACTAACAGTACACCTAAAGAAGCCTGAGAAAGAACAGCAGAAAAGCTTAAACCCAGCAAGAGAAGAGATATAATAAAGATCAGAGCAGAAATCAAAGAAATAGAAACCAAAAGAACAGTAGAACAGATCAGTGAAACTAGGAGCTGGTTCTTTAAAAGAATTAACAAGATTGATAAACCCCTGGCCAGACTTATCAAAAAGAAAAGAGAAATGACACAAATAAATAAAATCGTGAATGAAAGAGGAGAGCTCACAACCAACACCAAAGAAATACAATTATAAGAACATATTATGAGCAACTATATGCCAGCAAATTAGATAATCTGGAAGAGATGGATGCATTTCTAGAGATCTATAAACTGCCAAAACTGAACCAGGAAGAAGTAGAAAACATGAACAGACCTATAACCACTAAGGAAATGGAAGCAGTCATCAAAAATCTCCCAACAAACAAGAGCCCAGGGCCAAATGGCTTCCCAGGGGAATTCTACCAAACATTTAAAGAAGAATTAATACCTATTCTTCTGAAACCGTTCCAAAAAATAGAAATGGAAGGAAAACTTCCAAACCCGTTTTATGAGGCCAGCATTACCTTGATCCCAAAATCAGACAAAGACCTCATCAAAAAGAGAATTATAGACCAATATTCCTGATGAACATGGATGCAAAAATTCTCCCCAAAATACTAGCCAATAGGATCCAACAGTACATTAAAAGGATTATTCACCACGACAAAGTGGTATTTATCCCTGACCTGCAAGGTTTGTTCAACATCTGCAAATCAACCAATGTGATACAATACATTAATAAAAGAAAGAACGAGAACTATATGATCCTCTCAATAGATGCAGAAAAAGCATTTAACAAAGTATAGCATTCTTTCTTGATCAAAACTCTTTAGAGTATAGGGATAGCAGGTACATACCTCAATATCATAAAAACCATCTATGAAAAACGCACAGTGAATATCATTCTCAATGGGGAAAAATTGAGGGCTTTCCCCCTAAGGTCAGGAACATGGCAGGGATGTCCACTATCACCACTGCTATTCAACATATTTGTAGAAGTCTTCGCCACAGCAATCAGACAACAACAAAAAAAAATCAAAGGCATCTGAGTCGGCAAAGAGGAAGTCAAACTGTCACTCTTTGCAGATGATATGATACTTTAAGTGGAAAACCCAAAAGACTCCACCCCAAAACTGCTAGAAGTCATAAAGGAATTCAGTAAAGTGGCAGAATATAAATTCAATGCACAGAAATCAGTGGCATTCCTATACACCAACAAGAAGACAGAAGAAAGAGAAATTAAGGAGTCAATCCCATTTATAATTGCACTGAAATCCATAATATATCTAGTAATAAATCTAACCAAAGAGGCAAAGGATCTGTACTCAGAAAACTATAAAATGTTCATGAAAGAAATTGAGGAAGACACAAAGAAATGGAAAAACATTCCATGCTCATAAACTGGAAAAATAAATATTATGAAGATGTCAAAACTACCTAGAGCAATCTACACATTTAATGCAACCCCTTTCAAAATATCATTCACTTTTTTCAAAGAAATAATCCCAAAATTGATTTTGAACCAGAAAAGACCCCAAATAGCCAGAGGAATGTTGAAAAAAAAAAGCAAAGCTGGCGGCATCACAATTCCAGACTTCAAGTTCTATTACAAAGCTGTCATCATCAAGACAGTATGGTACTGGCACAAAAACAGACACATAGATCAATGGAACAGAATACAGAGCCCAGAAATGGACCCTCAACTCTATGGTCAACTCATCTTCGACAAAGCAGGAAAGAATGTCCAATGGAAAAAAGACAGTCTCTTCAACAAATGGTGTTGGAGAATTGGACAGCCACATGCAGAAGAATGAAACTGGACCATTTCCTTACACCACACACAAAAATAGACTCCAAATGATTGAAAGACCTAAATGTGAGACAGGAGTCCATCAAAATCCTAAAGGACAACACAGGCAGCAACCTCTTCAACCTCAGCCGCAGCAACTTCTTCCTAGACACATCGCCAAAGGAAAGGGAAGCAAGGGCAAAAATGAACTATTGGGACCTCATCAAGATAAAAAGCTTTTGCACAGCTAAGGAAACAGCCAATAAAACCAAAAGACAACCAACAGAATGGGAGAAGATATTTGCAAATGACATATCAGATAAAGGGCTAGTATCCAAAATCTCTATAGAACTTCTTAAACTCAATACCCAAAGAACAAATGATCCAATCAAGAAATGGGCAGAAGACTTGAACAGACATTTTTCCAAAGAAGACATCCAAACGGCCAACAGACACATGAAAATGTACTCAACATCGCTCGGCATCAGGAAATCCAAATCAAAACCTCAATGAGATATTACCCCACACCTGTCAGAATGGCTAAAATTAACAAGTCAGGAAACGACAGATGTTGGCGGGGATGCAGAGAAAGGGGAACCCTCCTATACTGTTGGCCGTAATGCAAGTTGAGGCAGCCACTCTGGAAAACAGTATTTAGGTTCCTCAAAAAGTTGAAAATAGAGCTACCATACGATCCAGCAATTGCACTACCGGGTATCTATCCCAACGCTACAAATGTAAGGATCCCAAGGAGTACGTGCACCCCGATGTTTATAGCAGCAATGTCCACAATAGCCAAACTGTGGAAAGAGCCAAGATGTCCATCGACAGATGAATGGATAAAGAAGATGTGAGATAGATAGATAGATAGATAGATAGATAGATAGATAGATAGACAACAGAATATTATGCAGCCATCAAAAAGAATAAAATCTTACCATTTGCAACGATGTGGATGGAACTGGAGGGTATTATGCTGAGCGAAATAAGTCAATCAGAGAAAGACATGTATCATACAACCTCACTGATATGAGGAATTCTTAATCTCAGGAAATAAACTGAGTGTTGCTGGACTGGTGAGGGGTGGGAAGGATGGGGTGGCTGGGTGATAGACATTGGGGAGGGTATGTGCTATGGTGAGTGCTGCGAAGTGTGCAAGACTGTTGAATCACAGATCTGTACCTCTGAAGCAAATAATACATTATATGAAAAAAAAAAAAAAAAAGAAGAAGGTAGCAGGAGGGGAAGAATGAAGGGGGGCATCGGAGGGGAGATGAACCATGAGAGACTCTGGGACTCTGAGGAACAAACTGAGGGTTTTAGAAGGGAGGGGTTGGGGTATGGTTTAGCCTGGTGATGGGTATTAAGGAGGGCACATATTGAATGGAGTCTTGGGTGTTACACGCAAACAATGAATCATGGAACACTACATCAAAAACTAATGATGTAATATATGGTGATTAGCATAACATAATAAAACAAAATTTAAAAAAATACAAATGCATATTATAAACGTATAAACATATATCATAAAATATAAATAAAATATATAAATATAAATATAGTCTGAAAACTGCTTGTGGGTGTTAAGGTATTAGGAGTTAATAAATCTTTTTTATAGAAGAGTGATAGAAACAAAAAAAGAGATTAGACCCAAATTGTTAGCTTATATTACAAAACACTGCTAATAAAAATGCAAAATGCAACCCCCTCCGAAAGCAAGGCAAACATCTGAATACTAAAATCATTCAAAATGATTTCATGAGCAAAAGCTATTTGAATCTCCTCTGTCACTAATGGTGGTCTTATAAATTATTAGATACGAAGGGTCCTGGTTTTTGATAACCTTAATATGTCACTGGAAGGATTACAAAATACAGATAAACCATGAAATAATAACAGTGGGAAAGAGCCCAGTCAAAAGTAAAAATGGATTAGGGGCACCTGGGTGCCTTAGTCTGTTTTCAGCATCTGCCTTGGCTCAGGTCTGATCTCAGGGTCCTGGGATGGAGTCCCACTTCCAGCTCCCTGCTCAGCTGGGGGTCTGCTTCTTCCTCTCCCTCTATCCCTCCCCCTGCTTGTGCTCTCTCTGTCTCTCTCAAATAAATAAAATCTTTAAAAAAAAGTAAAAGTGGATTCTATTAAAATATTCTTGGATGAAAGGAAAAATACAGCTGAAATATCAGCATAATGAAAACAAGAGAATTTATGGGATTTAAAACAATGAGCAGAGGATAATTTATAGCTGTATGTATGTTTGTTATTAAAAATAAAAGGATGAAAAAATAAAGGATGAAAATGAGTGAATTAAATTCTCAGCTTAAAAAACTCAAAATAGAACAGCAGGGTAAATTGGAAGAAAAATAAGAAAGAAAATGATGAAAAAAAAAGCAGAAATAAGTTAGAGAAACTAAAAAGAATAAATCTATATATTAAAATCTTATTTTTTAAACCAAATTACTATTTAATTTGATCAAAAAATAAAGAGAAACAGAGATATAGAAACAGAGAGACAGTGAGTAAAGAAATGGCAAATTTAAAATGACCTTTTAGAGAAAATTAAAAAAAAAAAAATCACAAGAGGCTACTTTGCAGGCCTATCCAAATAGTTTTGAAAACCTAGATGAAATGAATGATTCCATAGGGAAAAAGAGTTTCTCAAAATTATTCCACAAAAAACCTTATACAGTCAAATTAACACAGAAAAAACAAAATACAGTAGTGATGAAATTACCCTGCAAAAAAGGACCAGGCCAAGATATTTTCAACAGGGGGTTGTTTTGTTTTGTTTTGTTTTTAAGCTTCCAAAGACCTCCCAGTCTGTGCCAGTTTCTAGGCTCTGTGACATATCAGTCACCCCAACTTGACAAAGACAAATTTTGGGATACACTATTTTACAGTTTGAATGTTAATGTTAGTTTCACTAGGATCAGTCTCATGCTCGGATAAGTTTATCTTAGGGTAACATTCACTAGGATATATTCTTATCAAATAATAGGTGAGGCTTTTTCGAAATTAGTGCATTAGCAGGAAAAAAATATGCTCATGATATAATGTTAAGGAAAAACCACTATGGAACAGAATGCAGAAATCAGCCCCAAACTGAAGACGAAGGTAAGATGGTAAGATGTACTCTACATCTCAGCAAGGGTTATCTCTGCAAATGACATCGTGAATGATGTTTATTTTGCTCTTAATAGCTTCTTCATTTACAGAATTGTTTATTGTGAACATTTTTTTTTAAAGATTTTATTTATTTATTTGACAGAGAGAGCGAGAGTGAGACAGGAACACATGCAGGGTGAGTGGGAGAGGGAGAAGCAGGCTTCCCGCCGAGCAGGGAGCCCAATGCGGGGCTCGAACCCAGGATCCTGGGATTATGACCTGAGCCGAAGGCAGATGCTTAACGACTGAGCCACCCAGGCGCCCTATTGTGAACATTTATCAAGTAGAAACAAAATTTGAAAGTTTTCACTTCTTAATAATAGCAGAATCAAAATGTGGTATCTTTCATCCTGGTAATAGAATCTCCAAAACAATTCAGTTGTTAGAAGAGAGAGTACAATGGATTATCCCCACGGAATAGCTGACCTTTCCTAACCTTTTGATTTCTCTGGGCCTGAGAATGATACTGGTCCACATGTCTGAATTCTACCTCTAAATGTAAGATCCTATATAAAAACAAATGAGCTCATTTTTCTCAAAAAAATCAAAGAAGCACACACATGTATACACACACAGACACAGAACTAGAAACAGAGCTGGCTTCTAATAGAGATTAGGAACTGACTGAGAATTTAGGACCATTAAAACTTTGTTTACAACAACCTCCTCCAAGTGAAAAATAATCTAATAAGAAAGTCTTTTTATTCTTTTTAATTTTGTCAAAAAGTCTTTCACTCTGTCTTGTGCCTATTCGTCCAAATGAGTGATGCCACTTAACCTTTTTAGAGCACTTTATCTTTATTTCTTCTTTCAGAAGTGTCATTTCACTTTTCTGAGAGCTGATCAACATCCATCACACATTTGCTCTCAAGCTGAAAATATACACAGGCAGTTTTGAATTTTGTGAACTCTTCTATTATTAAATGTCGTCAATTGTCAGCATTCGTATTCCATTCTGATGATGAATAGAGGCATTACATTTCAGCATTAAAATGCAGTTAGGGTTGTAATGAGCATCATTAGGGACTCTAATGGAAATCAGAACTGTATGTCATTTTATTCAGGTTTTTTTTTTTTTAAAGTTTGTTTGTGTTTTATACTTTTTTTTTTACATGTTTCTACCAAGCAGGTGGGAGTACAGTAGCATTGTGACTGGAGATGTACACATATAAACATCATTCCAAAACATCTATTCCAAAAACATTCTGTCTCTAATCCTATCTAGTTTATTTAGTCTTACCTGTGGCAGTCTTTAAGAGTAGGGTAGTAGTCCTTCATAACATCAATGTTTGCTTCCAAGTTCTTTCTTATAAATCAGGTCCCAGCCTTTTGAATATACATTTAAAATAAATATTGGATGTTTGTACACTTAAATATGAGTCGATTAAATTATCCATAATAGAAATGAAAAGAATTGCTTTGAAGTCTGACTCATAAAATAGTGGTTCTTTGATTTTGCCTTAGAAATTAGCATATCTGTCTCTTTGCAGAAGTTAGGGAGATAAATGCTATAACTCTTTTCAATCTCCTGTGTGATACATTGTGTGACCACTGGAATCTTTATGAAACCTTATTAGATGCCCTTTAATAATGTGTAGTTATATACAGATTAGACATAGATTAATATTTATTGTCTCATGCTCATTTTCAAAGTATTAAACTTTTTTTTTTTAAGATTTTATTTATTTATTTGACAGAGAGAGACACAGCGAGAGAGGGAACACAAGCAGGGGAGTGGGAGAGGGAGAAGCAGGCTTCCTGCCGAGCAGGGAGCCCAATGAGGGGCTCGATGTGGGGCTCCACCCCAGGGCCCTGGGATCATTACCTGAGCCGAAGGCAGACACTTAATGACTGAGCCACCCGGGCTCCCCAAGAATACTGTTCTTTAAAGGAAAAATAACTTTTCAGAATTGAATCTTTATTCCTTCATTCTGTGATTTTCTGCAAATTTCATGTAAATATAATTTTGAAGCTTTCTAAGATATGTGACGATGATATTTTATTAATCATAAAGATTGGGTGACCCCCTCCTATTTCATAACAAGTTAACTATCATGGTACTTTTAAAGCACTAAAGAACTTAGACTGACTCTGACGAATTAACCCTAGTCCTCTTAAAAATAGATTTTGGTGGCAATGAAAGAATATAAGAACTCCCAAATGAAATATCAAACACAACTTAGACATTCCAAGTCTTACTGCTGTATAGAGAACAGAGGTGAAAATCAATGTCTGAGAGGGTGCCAAATGCAAATTACCAATGAAAGAGAGACATTGCTCTGGGTATAATAACAAAACTAAGTAAGGTGACATCTGAGAGGTGACAGACTCATGAAGGACACTTTTTAGATTCTGTTTTGAAGTATGGCATCTGATAAAAGTAGTTAAGGTAAAATAAGAGACCAAATCTTGATTTCTAATTCACTTACAGTGCGTAATTCAAAATAGATGCAAATTTAAGGACAAAGAATATTTCCCCAAATATTCTGAAACACCATAGGGAACCATATATATTTTTCTTCATAATTGAAATTATGATTATTTCCAGCAATATTCAGTATGATATAATCTTTGTATTTGAAACATGACAAGTTTGCAGGGAAAAACAATCCTTAATGAAAAAACAAAAGAAAGTTAATACCAGGTTTTATATTCATTTGAACAATTATATCTTTCTGGTCATTTCAGTAATTAATTTTTTTTTCTTATAGTTTAACTTTACTGAAAACCTGTTATTTGAGTAGCTGTTACAAACACAAATCATTTTTTTTTAATGGTCTAAAATTAAATTTTAGAAATACTATGATTTTTTTTTAAAGATTTTATTTATTTATTTATTTGAGAGAGAGAGAGAGTGAGAGGGGTAGGGTTAGAGGGAGAAGCAGACTCCCCGCTGAGCAGGGAGCCCGATGCGGGACTCGATCCCGGGACTCCAGGATCATGAACTGAGCTGAAGGCAGTCGCTTAACCAACGGAGCCACCCAGGCGCCCAGAAATATTATGATTTTTCATGGATCTTATCTATTATCACATCCAATAACCCAATAGAATAATATTTTATCTCTATTTTTATGAAGAGAAAAATGTCACACACACAGACACACACACACAGCCATACATTGTTGCCATCATTTTTAGAAGATGCAAAAATTTAAAAAAAGGAAATGCTACAAAGTATCTCCATATAGAAAATTCAGCCTGTGAGTTCTGGGACTACAATGGCTCTTTTCCTGTCACTGAACTCTTTATTTTATCAGAGTTTAACAACTACAAATAATTTTATTTTCCAGGAGACTGATCAATATTACCTCTCCATGCTATCTTTTTAACCTTGTCTTTTCTTTCCTTTACTTTCTTTCGCTCTTTTGTTCTTTCTTTTTTAATGCTGAGCAATAGAACAAGCAAGCTCATCATGTCTTAGTAACAGTGGTTTCATTTCCTGTTTGAATAACCACTTTCTTTTTAGATCCTTTTAAATACACAGTGTGTGACGCATCCACAGGTGATATTAACCAGAAAAGAAAGCAGCCCACGGCTGTTATTTTTATGCACATGCTTTTGGTGCTCATTACTCCATTTATGGAAAAGTTCAGGGAATATGTTGTGCCTTAATTAGGAAAGTAGGATGCATGAACATGGCTGGACTAATTCAAATAATTCCAGTGCTTCATGGGTATAGAGATATTTATGTAAACTTTTACTTTAGGGTTCGTTATGTAAAATATGGGAGGGGTTATTTTCAATTAATTATCATCTATCTTAAGTCATTACATTTCTAGTTTTTTGTTTTTTTTTTTTTTTGATAAGTAGTTTCATGCTCACAGTTTGTTATATCTTTTTGGTCCTGAAGATGTGAACTTCTGCTTTTCTTTTCTTCCTTTTTTTAAAGTTTTTTTCTCGTGGACATTTACCAAGATAGTGACGTTCTATGTAATTTAGTGAAAGATAAATATTTAATTGATTGAAAAAAGCATGATCAAACTCTGCATGTCACATAATTACAAACCTGATGAAAGCAACTTGAATATATGAAAATAGACTCACACTTCATATTAAAAACAGCCTTCCAAGGGAATAAACAAGTATGAGAATTTCTAAACTAGGAGAAGTTAAATGATGAGGGAGGAGGGTGGAACACAAGGTGATTGAATGTAGAAAAAGATGCAGAAAGAATATAAGACTTTTCTTGGTCCTGGAGAGAGACTTTTTTAGGTAGAAGGTGAAAGCATGTCACATTACTCCAAGAAATCACTTACAACTTCTCTTTTATTGTTCATCCAGCTACTCCAAAAACAACACGTGTTTATTTCACCCCACCCTGCGGGTTAGACTGCATAACCAAGGCCAATAATTCTATCTTTTGATTTGCACAATGTAGTTAAACTTCCTATTCCCTCATCTGCAACTCTAAAACAGTGAATGAAACAGTGGTTATTTTTATCGCAACAAAAACCACACATGCTTTTTTAGGCTTTCACCAAAAATCTTACTATTGAGTAGAAAAAATACAGTGTGTGTCCAGATTACCCACATTTATGGCTGCATTGGATAAATTAATATAAAGAAAGGTATACACTATTGGACAGAAGAGCTCAAAAATGAAAATTTCATGAAACTTAATTCAATCATATATAGTATAGAAAACACACACACATTTTTTTAAATATTTATTTATTCATTTGATAAAGTGGGGGCAGGGAGAGAAGAAGAGGAAGAGGAAGACAAGCAGATTTCCTGCTGAGCAGGAAGCATGACTTGGGGCTCCATCCCAGGACCCTGAGATCATGACCTGAGCTGAAATCAAGAGTCGGACACTCGACCAACTGAGCCACACAGGAGCCCCCACACAATTTAAGATATTGCTTAAGATATGAAAAAAAAATAACAAAACAAACTTTCACAAAGAAGTGTGTTGCCATGCGAAATAACAAATATATACAATGAACTATATGAGGTAAACTTTAGTGCTATAAAAATGTCACAATGGGCAGTAATAATACAGAGATGGAAATATCGTAAGGATATACAAATATAACAGGAAATATCATTCATTATTATGGACATAAGTATCATCTGGATGGTGACATTGTGATCACGAAGTACATACATACACACATTATACATACATGGATATGTACACACATATTTTCATACAGATATAGAGTGTATATACACATACCTACATATATGTAAGTACTTTTATATGAAAGTGTATGTATATGTGTATAGGCATACACACATATCTTCTTCTGTGTCTTGAGTTGTATCTACATCCATATCCACATCCATATCCAAAGCGAGTGTTCCCTCTAAGCTTCAGACATACATGCTCAATTCTTACATGAGACATCTTGTTGGATATCTCACAGACATCTCAAACTTAACAGGTCCAAAGCCAAGCCTTTGATTTAATATAGGTCCAACAGATTCCCCTCTATCAGTCTTACATTCTCACTAAATGGCACCACTAGTTACTTGGCTGCTCAAGTCAGAACCTACATATCATGATTCTTTCCTATTTTTAACCCCCTATGTATCAACCAACATCAAGCACTATTGAGGAACTCTTCAAAGCATGTGCCTGTTCTCTCCACAGTGAACATGTCCTCATTTCACTGTTACTGCTGGCCTTACATTTCCTGCATCTATCAATCCATTCTGAACTCTTTAGGGAATGTTAGCAAAAGAGTAAATCAGATCATGTCACTTGTTAAATCACCTCACATAATTCCTATTTCAGTTTTAATAAATCCAACTGCCTTATCTTAACTCAGTCTATCTCCTGAGCTCATCTGTTGCCAGTCTGGTCATCAGAGACTTTTCAGGCCCTTTTTCTTCCTCGAGGTTTCTTTGGCCTTCCATAAGACATATATATATATATATATATAAATCTCTGTGCTCAATATGGGTGGGGCTTGAACTCACCACCTTGAGATCAAGAGTCACATGCTCTATGGACTGAGCCAGCCAAGCGCCCCCCCCAATATATATTTTTGAATGAATAGATGGATAGGTGTGGAGGGATGTTCCAAGGATACAGTGAAGACAAAGAAGTAGATGCTGGAAAATGCATCAAATGTTATGTGGTCCACTGAGAATAAAGAGCAAGTAATAGATGTTTAATAGAGAGATAGGAAGGGAGGACTACAATAATGGAAAATTAAATTGGAACTAGAATGTGGAGGGCATTTTGTTTGATGTAAGACAGCATATTATAAAAATAACTGATGCCAGCATGGGGAATATGTTGAAAAGAGCTAAAAATCTGAACATAGTCCATTTAGGAGGCTCTTAGAATCATTCAGATAATTGATGATATTTGTTACTCAGTAAGTACACAAATAGATTTATTCAAGAGATATCAGCCTAATTGAAGTTTCAGAATGTGACAATGCTATTCATTCATTAATTCATGCATGTATTCACTTATTAAATGAAGATGTTGGCTTAGTTATTTTTCATCTTAAGAACTGCTGTAAGTCTAGATAAGTTCAAGACGTGGATGATCCTTTCAAACCCCGGCCTCTCAGCTCTTTGACCTCAATGAATTTTCCTTCTTCAACATCTGCCATCAACTCCCACATTCATATCCTCTGAGTTGTAATCAATTTAAAATGTTTCAGCTCTGACTTCAGATACTTTCAGATCCCAAGAGACTATTTTCTCAAAAACCAGAGCATCAGGGGCGCCTGGGTGGCTCAGTTGGTTAAGCGACTGCCTTCGGCTCAGGTCATGATCCTGGAGTCCCTGGATCGAGTCCCGCATCGGGCTCCCTGCTCGGCAGGGAGTCTGCTTCTCCCTCTCCCACTCCCTGTTTGTGTTCCCTCTCTCACTGTGTCTTTCTCTGTCAAATAAATAAATAAAATCTTAAAAAAAAAAAAAAAAAAAAAACAGAGCATCACCCATCTTTGACTTCTTGGGAACATCTAGTCCATTAACCTCTTGGTGTTTTTCCTGCTTATCAGACACTTTTTCTCTTCGATTCTGTTTTAGAACACCCTTGAACAAATTCTCACATGGGTTTAATATCATTTGACATAAACATATAGTGATTTTCCCCTCTCATTCAAATGAAGTTAACTGACTGTGATTATTATCAATTGTTTTTAAACTCCAGCATATATGACTTTCTTTGTTGAAAAAAAAAATCTATGGGAAATATCTTAGTTCTTTAAACCACAGTATCTCAACTTCCTCACTTTTCAAGTTGCTATAAAATAAACACAAGGGAGAATATATTTTATCATTCTAAGGAAGTAAAAAAAAATGACAAGATATCACCTGTAGCCACATATTATACAATGGGGGAAACTATAAAATTGATGTAAGCACTCTACCTACTTCTGGTTACACAGGTCTAACAGCTTGCACAGAATTAGCTGAAAGGCTTGGGAGGAGAACTGCCATGTAACCACATGGTTGATACATTCACGCCAATTCTGGGGCCTAGAAACATTCAGAAACTTGGAGAATCCCATCTTTATGGAAAGTACTAGAGGCAGTGCTAACACCTCGGTATTATGGAACTATGCATTCGATAGGGAACGAAGGAAGCTGAAGACACAAGATTTTTGTCATCCATTGCTCTCTAATTCCTTATTCATTTCATACAAGAAGAAATCAAGCACATTTTATTTCCAGAGGAGAACAGTTTCTAATTTTTTAGATCCTATAACAATATATTATTGAATTATACTTATATTAAGTTGTCCATAAATTCATTTATTATTTAGTCAATGTGTTAAATCCCTGTATCTATTAGTCCATCCTTCCTATAAGGCTAAAACCTCATTTCTAGAGGATTGCCTACTTCCATTTTGTCCACACTCATGTCTGAATCGCCAAGGATTACTAAAGATGATCACTCAACAACGCATCTGTACAGTTATCCTCATTATATTTAACAGAGACCATTAAACTGCTCAGTAATTCCACAAGATTTCTCTAAATTGGTTTACTCTCTCAGTTTCTGTGCTATTTTAAAATATTTTCTCTTTCAAATATCTGACCCAACCACTTTATCTTTATTTTTTTGCAAGTTATTGTGCTTCCTAATTTAGAGAGAAAATAAAGGACCTCCATTTTAAACTACCTCAACCACCTGCCAAATATATATATATTCAAATTTCCTGTTGTGGTATCTGAATTGGATATTTAAAAAAATCAAAATCCATCAAAGAAAGGAATTGATTACTTCTGATAGTCATTGCCCAGTAAAGACCACTCTTGTTCAGCAGATACTTTGTGACAGTTCACCTTAGAAACTACTTGTTTGCATATGCAATTAACCCTTGAACAATGCAAGGGGTAGGGATGATGACAGTAGAAAATTCAGATGTAAATTTTGACTCAAAAGCTTAACCATTAAGAGCCTACTGTTGACTAGAAACCTTACTGATAAACAGTTGATTAACACACATGTATATGTATTATTTACTGTATTCTTACAATAAAATAAGCTAGGGAAAAGAAAATGTTATGAAAGTAAAGACAATACATTTACTGTACTGTCTTGTAAAATTTTTTCATATCAAGTGGATCCATGCAGTTCAAACCTGTGTTGTTCAAGGGTCATCTGTGTGTGTGTGTGTGTATCTATATCTATCTATTTATCTATCTATCTATCTATCTATCTATCTATCTATCTATCTATCTATCTATCTATATGGATATATAGATGCATCCTGACTCAATTGCTCAGAGAGATGAGGTCACATAGTAGAGTATAAGCTTCCTATGCAGTTGTTTTTTTTTTAAGATTTTTATTTTTAAGTAATCTCTACCCTCAAAATGGGGCTCTAATTTACAACCCCGAGATCAAGAGTCATGCTCTACTGACTGAGCCAGCCAGTCGCCTCTCCTATGCAGTTTTATGGAGACATTAGGTACATGAATTATGCGGATGGATAAGAAATATTCAAATGCCACTTTCCACAGTAGCTGCATGATATTGAGCAATTGACTTGCTTGTTATAAGTTTTAGGTTTTGTAAATGGTGATCATAGATACTACCTTACAGTTTTGTCATGAGGATATGCTGAATTCACACAAAGTATCTTATAAATGTGTGGCAGAGTTTGTCCTCATTAAATCATAGAAATTATTTCAAATATTGTTATTCATGTGCATATGACTTCCTATAGTTCAGTTCTAGGTAGATCAGTCTTTCTCCAAAAGACAGGGTGGTGTGAAAGGTACAAAGAGAAGTCATAGAAATCTAGTTAATAGAGTAATACAAAGACCAAAGTATTTTAAAAATAATTGGGATGGGGGGACGGAGGTTGATCAAAGTTGTCAAACCTTCCCAGGACTAGTTAGCATAACTTGTCAAAACAAGTATTTTTACAGGGTCATGAATGATATTGCATCCTATAAGAAAGGTGAGAGAGGTAAGCTTTATCCTTAAAGAGATCACATTTAAATAATATTTATTATTCTTCTCAAAGCAACTTTATCCCAATGTTAGTTACATCTCTGTTTATCAATTAATATCAACCAAGTGGTTTTATCTTAAATTTTTGTTTTTTCTCTTTAATACAATTTGTGAAGATGCTTAATTATATTTTAGAAATTAAGATTAATAATAAAGTACGCTGAGACTTTTTGTAAACACTAATCTCAAATTTCATAAATCCCATGTTTGGAATTTGATTGATCTAATATCTTTTTGGCATTCTGTTCATCTGGTTTCCCCTAAGTCTTTAATGGGAAACAAGGCCAACTTCTAATTTGGACAAGCTAATACTCATTGGATTTAGATAATATCCTTCCCAAAATTTGTATCACAAATTTTAAATATATATATATATATATATATATATATATATATATATATATATATA
>NW_023270454.1:49474789-49570406 GCF_011800145.1 Mirounga leonina
ATATATATATATATATATATATATATATATATATATATATATATATAAAATATCTAGTTATCATAGATAATAAGTTTAGCTTGCTCATTGTTATTTTTTCTAAGTGTGGTTTGTCTTGGAATAAGATAAAAAGCTGGAGAATTTGTACTTCAAATTAATGAAGGAAAAAATTTAAGAATAATTTTCAGATGTTTCCTTTGATATAGATTTATAATTCCTAATTAGTTTATCCAATATCAAAAAAATATATAGGCTTCTTTATAAACAGACTGAAATATAAAGAGAAAAACGATTGTCAAAGAATTTTTTTTTTTTTTTTTTTAAAGAGAGGGAGGATATGAGGGGCAGAGAAAGATAAGGAGAGAGAATCCTAAGTAGGCTCCATGCCCAGCAAGGAGCCCAACACAGCGGTGGGGGGGGGGGTGCTCAATCTCACAACCCTGAGATCATGACCTGAGATGAAATCAAGAGATGAATGCCTAACCTGAGCTGCCCAGGGGCCCCTGTCAGAAAAACTTTTATTCCATATCTAAAAGTAAGAACAGTGATATATCTTTAGTAAAGATAAATATCCATCCATATTTTTTCTTCATTTTTCAGGTTATATTATTTGTTTACTGACTAGAATGAGAAGATTTTATACTCATTTTGTGTCTGAAACAATATTAAGTTTTAACACAAAGCATTTGAAAATTTGTACACAATTTCCTTACTAAAAATACGCACAGTACATTTTTATTATGATTCAAATTTTGGCATTTGTTGAGATTCTGCTTTGTGGCCTAACATATGGTCAATATTGGCAAATGTTTTATATCATTGTTGACATATATGTTAAATCTTTATTTTAATTCTCTTTGCATTATTATTTCTTATGAAGTACATGTTAATTTAGATTTACCCATGTATTTACCTTTCCCATTTCTCCTCAGCATATGGAATCCTGAGTTGCCCTATCTTGCTCCTTTATTTTATGTTGGCAGCACTGTATTAAGACATAAAAATGAGAACTAAGAGTTCAAGAGGAGATGAGATTCAAGAGAGTGCTATTAATAATGAATCTTTCCCCTCTGAGGCCCTAGAATCTCAATTTTGTCCCCTCAATCCAGCAAGTCTATTAAAAGCTCTTCTTAGCTTTTTAGAGTTTCTCACACAGCCTTTGTTTCAACAGATAACTTGTTTTCTAGTTGGAAGTTACCCTAAAACATAAGCTCACCTCTCTGGACCTTTCTCCCTTCCTGGACCTCGGTTCACAGCATTGGTTGCTTGCTCACGCCTTCAAACAGAGTCTTCAGGAAGATAAATTAAACATTTTGTCCAGCTTGTCTAGTTGTTAAATGAGAGAAGACTGGTTTGAAACACCTACTCCATCATTACCAGACATAAAACCTAAAGGTAATTTTTAAACATGAACCAATTAACATTGTGTTGGAAATGCATCCCCCCAGACCTTTTTATTTATTTTTTTCCAAATAGGTTACATATCACCTGTGGATATATGTTACTTTTGATAAAGTGATTCAGGCTTTACCATTAATTTTATTTCTAATTTTTTTTTGATGAAAATTTTAAGAACTGTTTCAAATATAAAATTGGATAGTACTGGGCTGATATGTTTTTTACAGTGATGTCACTTAATTACTTTTATAACACAGAATTTTATAGTGAAAATAAAAGAGTAATATGTCCTAAAATGTTTTCATGATTTACCATCTGTCAACTTAATAAAGTTTAAAAATTTAAATAAATAAATTTTGTTGAAATTTAAGGATTACAACCCTCTTGAATGATAATACCATTTGTTACCCAGCCATTAATTTTCACAGCAGCATCAGCAATGTTTGTAATTGTCTCTTTGCTTGGTGTCTTGAAGGTTTTTACGCATTAGGACAATGAACCATATTAACAATATGGAATGCATAATGGTTTGCCTTTCCTTTATAAAGGGAAAAAGAAGGATTGTGTCAGGCAAATGGGAAAGTACAACTAATATTATAAACTTCTAGGCAGGTCAATTTAGAAGAGAATACATACGAAAATTGAGAATCTGGAACTAAATACTTGAAAAAACTATCCATGGCTGATATTCCACAGAAAATTGTCATGCACTCCCTTGAATAATGGTTACCTAATTTTGAAGAAAACTGACATGTCTCAACACCCTGGAATGTAAGTAGCTCCAACCCAGGTTAGTCATTTTTGCCTCAAGATATAAAAAATAGTGCTGGCTAGGCCTAAATGTCTTTGAAACAGGGAGAATTTCTAAGATTTTTCTTTGTCATGCACTTCCTATCTTAAGCCACTCAATTCATAAATATATTCATATGATATATCATTAAGTATAACTTTACTATTATAACTTTTTCTGGCTTGCATTTACAACTTTTATGTTTATTATACTTAACGCCTGATGCACAACTATTATCCTGTGAGGGCTGATTTACAATATATTCAACAATTTGTTAAATATTGTTTCTTTTTCCCTTGTATTCCTCCCTTTCTCCCTCCCTCCTTTCTTTCTCTCTTTTTCTCTTTCCCTCCCTCTCATTCTTTCTTTCCTTCCTCTTTTCCTTCCTTCCTTCCTTCCTTCCTTCCTTCCTTCCTTCCTTCCTTCCTTCCTTCTTCCTTCCTTCCTTCCTTCCTTCCTTCCTTCCTTCCTTCCTCCTTCCCTTCCTTCCATTTGTTTCTCTTTTAAAGTGTGTTATTGATTCTGTATTTAAAAAATCAATAAGACATGGACAATTTTTGCTTCACTTTTGCTTTGGATCCTGTTAAGTCAATCTTATGTTTCTCTTTTCTCTTGCTTCCTCATCTTCCGCCCATCCTCAAATCTGTTTTGGTGAGTGAGCAATTTCTATAGGAACTTCCTAGTAAGGATATATTGGAGAGAAACTTTAAAACCTTCCATATCTGTGTGTGTGCATGTGTGTATCTATCTATCTCTCTATCTATCTATCTATCTAACTATCTATCTATCTATCTATTCATCTTTACATAGATTAAAGATCTGTCTTTAAGATCTGTCAGATTATAGATCTGTTTTCAATATACGTATAGGTGTATATATATTTATATATGTACATAGATTACAGATATATATGTGTATATATATATAAAAGATTGATGCCATTCTTCTTCTTGATTCTTTTATGACATTTGTTTTTGTTTTTCTTCCCTTTTTTCCTTCCCTCCTTCCTTCTGTCCTTCCTTCCTTCCTTCCCTTATCTCGCTTGCTCTCTCTTTCTTTCTTCTTTATATTTTTTTACTTTTCTGTTCTGTAAATTTTGAGGATCATATCTTTATTCCAGGGTTTTAATTTCATAATGATGTGTAATGTGCCTTTGGGGTGAGCCATTGGTATTTACTGATCTTCTCACTCTGGGTTCTTTGACATAAAAAATGCACCTTAAAGTCCTGAGAAATTTTCTTGAATTATTTCTTTGATCATTTTCCTCTCCATTTTTGTGCTTTGTTTTTGTTTTAAACTTCTGTTAGTTAGAAATTGCAAATTTTTAGAAGTCATTCTTTTATTTTCTTATCTTTTCTCTCCTTTTCTCATCTATTTTCCATTTGTTTTATGTCTCTGGTGATTCCTGAATTTTCTTTTTGAATTGTTCTAATGAATTTTGTTAAAATTTCCCTATAATATTTTTTTTTCAGTTTCATCTTCAGAACTAGAAAGTTGTTTTTTATTTTATGGTATCTTGTTCATATATTATAGATGCAATGTGGTCTGTTAGCTCTCTGAAGATGATATCTATATACATAAACATAAATGTATATAAACATTCTCTTTTTTATAATATTTACATTATAAATGTATATACAAATCATATGCATGTGTATTCCATATATAGAATTCCACTATGATACACGTGATTGTGTGTGTGCATGTATGTGTATATATGTACTCTATTAGCTATAAAATATAGTTTTTGCTAGCTGGCATATTTCTGCTTCTTCTGGTTATTTTTGTTCCTTTGTTTATTTCTTTCATTCTTGAATTCATGTTAAAAAAACAACTTTCTGGTGAGTTTTTCAATATAACTTGGACCTTTAGGGCGCCTGGGTGGCTCAGTTGGTTAAGCGACTGCCTTCGGCTCAGGTCATGATCCTGGAGTCCCTGGATCGAGTCCCGCATCGGGCTCCCTGCCCGGCAGGGAGTCTGCTTCTCCCTCTGACCCTCCTCCCTCTCGTGCTCTCTGTCTCTCATTCTCTCTCTCTCAAATAAATAAATAAAATCTTTAAAAAAAAAAAAAAGAAAGAAAAAAAAGAAAAAAAAATATAACTTGGACCTTTATGTACATGGATAAGACTGGATAAAAACAGGGCTTCCTTTTAGGCAATCTCTTGGGCATACGATAATTTCTGAGATAGAACATGAAAATTTATCCTAGATTGGACAGTGGTAATTGCCTGAATATATTGGGAGTGAGTAGGAATTCTAGAATAGACTATATAGATTCTTAACTAACTGTCCCATTTTTAGCTCTACCATTTACCCCTGACTCTTGAGGTATTGATCACTCCAATAATTGAAACTTTCTAGATTTTCACAGTGCAGTTCAGTTTGATTCTTTCTGGCATCCCTTTTAGCATTCAGGTTTCAATGTTCCCTGTACTTCTGTATAAGTTACCGGTCTAAACTGCTTTACTCTTCTATAATTAAACTGACGTCTCTCGTCTGCTGTCATCCCCTCTCCTGTTCTCTTTGTCTTTTTTGGCTTTAAAATTGTATGCCTTATGGGCAAATATGCTGGAGTTTCATAAAGGAAAAAAAGTAAACATGTTTCTGATTCCACTCTATTTGTGTATCGGGAGAAGTACAGTTGATTTCAAGATCAAGGGTATTTATCTGCTATTGATGTGAGGAGTAAACATTTCATTTTTCAAAATATAAAGAAGCAAATTCTGAACAAATTTATCCTGCTTCGCCCTCAGGATATCATATTAACAAACTGCTTAAATGATGCACCATAGTATAAAGAGATTGAGAAATAGGATCTATACACTTATTTGAAGTAAAAATTCTAGTTGATCATAAAGAGTGTTTCTCAATTTTTAGTATGTATTTGCAAAACCATGTTTAGAGAAGAATATAAGAATACATTGCATAGATTATGAAAAAAATAACATATCTCTTTTGCTACTATTTTTCTCAAATCGTTTCACTGCTTTCTTCAAAGTTCTGTATTGTGTCTTCCTTTTCTTGCTCTCTTTTTTCCTTAGCAATCTCAGTCATTTCCACAATTGACCAATTACTAATATGCAAATAGCATTCAAATGAAAATTTCTGGTCCTGTTCCATTCTCTGAGCAGGATAACTACATTCCCCAAATCCTATTTCTCACTGGATACTTGGATTCTAATATTTTTCATCAACTTATATTAGAAAATGCTGTTTTTGTCACAACTTGGATATGATTATAAATAATGAGACACTATTCTTCTGTGTCTCATAAATGATCTCTGAATTTACTCCCAAAAAGGGAAACTTCGTTTTTCTGCTTCCAGAATTCCAGGTAGAATAGACATAATTTTTCTTTATTCCTACTAACAAGTATAACCAAAGTGTAACTAAACAAATATGATGGTGATACATAAAGCAAACATTAGAGGACTGAAAGGTGGAGAGAAGACTGATGGGCTAGAGCCAAGAGGGTGGAGGAAATGAAATGGTGGTGAATTCCCTAGGTTTAATTTTTGGCTCATATATCTCAGGCTTGAAGCTAGCAACCCCAAAATGCCAGCAGATGCAGACTGAAAGATTAAACAAAAGCCTCTCTCTTCAGCCAACAGACCATGAAAGCAGCATCCTAACAAAACAAAAACTTTTAGATAATTCTTCCACTATACTCCAAAATCACCACAGTAAACCCCTACCCATACCAGGGAAAGCAAAGTGGGAATCATAGACATCCACTGTTGCCAAGTTGTGACCAGTCACCCCTAATGCCCCAATATGGTATCACAAAAGGCCAAGTAGGGTGCCTGGACTTCTATCCCCAACCAGTGAAGATAAGGCACTCTTTCCCTCATCACTGGGATAACAAAAGAAGGCTGGAGGAAGCCTAGTGGAGAGACAAGTCTTTCATCACAGCCCAATTATAAAGACGCCATCATCATCATCATCATCATCACTTCCCCATGGTATCAGTGGAAAACATGTAGAGAGCAATAACAAGGCACTCTTCTCCTCAGAGAAATATCAGTGGAGGTATAGTGGAGGAGCCAGAACGTTACCTCTAGCTAGCAGTGACAAGCCCACTACTTAAGGTGTCAAAGGTGGCAGATGAGAAGGTGAATTTTTATACCATATGACAGTGAAAAGGTGAACTATTCCTCGCACTGCTGGAGCAATTCAGCCAAAATATAACATTTAAATAAAATCCAGAATATCATAATATAATATATAAAATATGGAGATTTCAACAGAAAATCACTTATACCAAGAACCAGAAAGGTTTAAAACCAAATGAAAAAAGGTAATCAGTAGATGCCAAATGAGGATGACAGACATAATAGAATTATCTGACATATTTTTAAACAACCATCATAAAAATGCTTCAATGAGCAATTACAAACACATTTAAAACAAACACAAAAATCTAATCTCAGTAAAAAATAGAAAGCATCAACAACAAAATAAAAGATGTAAAGAAGAACCAAATGGAAATTTTAGAACTAAAACATAACAAAAATTGATACAAGAAATTCAAAAGATGGGGTCAATAAAATAGAAAGGACAGAAGGACAGATGAAATAATGAGGTGTAAGATAGAACAATAGAAATTGCCATTTGAATATCAGAGACAAAATATTCTGGAAAAAAAAAAAGCCTCAGGGACCTCTGTGACTATGAGATCTCACAGTACTGTCACTGTAGTCACGGAGGGAGAGGAGAGAGAGGAAAGGAATAAAAATTACATGACCAGACTCTCAATGCAGGAAAAAAGCATTTGATACCCATTCAATGCCTATTCATAAGAAAAAGTCTCAGAAAAATAGGAAAAGAGAGAAACTAACTCATCTTGATAAAGAAAATCTACCAAAAAATCCTGTACTTATCATTATACATAATGATGAAAGGCTGGATGTCTTTTCCCTAAGATCGAGAAAAAGGCAAGAACATCTGCTCTCACCACCCTTAATTAACATAAAAATGAAAGATTTTGCCCATGCGGTAATGCAAGAAACAGAAAATAAAAAGCATAAGTATAGGAAAGGAAGAAACAAAACTCTCTAATGCAGATGACATGATTGGGCCTATAGGAAATACTAAGAAATCTATAAATTAACTCATGGAACTTACAAGCAGGTTCAGAAACTTTGAAGGATAGAAGACAAATGTTCAAAAATCAATTATATTTCTATATATTAACAATTAGCATGTGGACTCTAAGATTAAAGATGTACCACAATTGCTCAAAAAAATTGAATGCTTAGGTATAACTAACAAAAACATATAGGACTTTTATGCTGAAAACTAGACACCACTGAAGAAAGAAAGAAAAATGATATAAATACATGCAGAGAAACACATGCTCATGCATTGCAAGACTCAACATAGTAAAAATGGCAGCTCTCTTTAAATTAATACATAAATGTGACATAAGAAATGTATATTTCAGCCCTATCCCTATTAGGATTTTGTGTTGAGGGCTCTTTGTATGGATACAATCATTCTACATGTATGTAAGTGTGAGGTGGAAGCATTGGGGCCTGTTTTATATTGTATAGACATGGAGTGAATATTGTTACATGTTTTTCACCTTGATAGATCACAGAGCAAGAAAAAATACAATAATCTGAACTTTGAGTCCCTTGTGCTAGTGATTAACAGTAAAAAATATTTGTTAAAACGTCTAGTTTCTACTTTCACTTCAGATATTTACCAATCCCTCTTAATAAGTTCTGGGTTATGATATATACACAGATCACAATTGAGAGAACGTCCCTGACCTTAAAGCAAGGATGGTGGGGGATAGATGCAATTTAACTACAGTTTGGGACAAATGTTGGGAACTGGATGAAATTTTTGTTGTTGTTGTTGCTGTTTTCAATCCCAGGTTTTTCCTAAATATTTTATGTGTTGCACTGAATTTTCTAGATAATTACCTCTGTTCTCTACAGGATAGTTACTATAGACTTGGCCCTGTATTTGTTGATTTTACCTACCTTGCTTTGCATGCTTATAAAGAAGTCATTGTGACTACTGAAGCATTAATGGCCCACAGGTAATGATTCATTTATATTACCCAGTGAGAAGACGCTGCTCTATACCAGTAAACAAGGTGCCCACCCACACTCAGCAGCACTTGGCAACTTGAGTAGTCAAAGCAATAGCTAGCAGTTGTGCATAAAAAACTAATTAAAAAATGTACCAAGTTCATTTCTGAAAACTATTACAGATTCAAGGCTGATTAAATTGTATGTTTTTTTCCTAGTAGCTTTAGGAAAGAATTTGTTGAAGTTGAACTAAGTGAGAAACACAATTGTTCCTATTTAGTGTGGTCAAGCTCTAATTTGCAACTAGGATTTCAAGGAAACAAGACCCTAATTGGTGGGTCCATAATACATCATAGTTAGCCACTCCAGAGTATGGTTGTAGAGGGTTGAGGCAACAGAAATTTTAAAAAAGAAGATTATTACAGTCATGATTGAAATGAAAATAAAGAATTTAAAACATTTACTGTGTGTCTGCCTGGTTTTTAATGCTAGAACACCAAAAATGAATTATTTGTGAGCATAACTTATGAAAGGGAAATATAAAACCAAAAATTAACGATATACATATTCTTTCCTTTTTTATGAATCAAGCACTCTTGCATCAGGTTTATACAATGCCAGTCTTAACTACCTTCATTCTTATGATGAATGTATCTTTTTCCATTCAGTTATATTAAATGTATGTTTTCGTTTTTTTTTCCCCAAAAACTTAAGAAGAGAGTCACAGAGGCAGTATGTGGGCTTTTCCTGTTATGACCCCATTTCCAAAAGGATTGGTGGTCATTTTTTAGTTTATAGTTGGTCTTTTTTCATTGTATGTACCAGGAGAATTTAACTGACCACGGATTTACTTGCATAGCAAACCCTGACATAGATCATGGAACACATAATGGTCTCCCCTTTTTGATGATGGTCCCATATTTTTACAAAGAAAAATGCAAAATCTAGACTATTTTTACTTGTTAAAATCATTGATGAAATGAGGTCAATTGAGACTATTGAATTACTTTCTAAATATGAGAGAGAAAATATTAAAAATACATCTTTGCTACATACACACTTGAACCTTATAAAATTGTGAATGGACTAAAAAGAATTAAAGGGTTTAATTAAATAATTAAACATGTAACTTTAGAATATTCTGAGGGCTACTGTAATTATGACTTTCACATGTTTTGATACATGGAGCAATGAACAGACTATTTTGAAATTAACTTAGGGAGATGGGATATCCTTGGGGTCTAAGATCTTTAGGTCCAATGCCTTCAGTGGACATTTCCAGACACTTTTGGTAATCAGTTGGTACCCAAATCAATATCACCACAGCCAAGCAGTATATATATAGTTTGGCAAAAGATAACAATGACTCTTGCTTCTCCTTTTTCTATAATAGACCTTACTTATTATTTATCTAAAATACATAAAATGAAAGGAAAAGCTGGTCTCGTTTAATTTCTATCCAATCCTGCAACCCATTTTTATTGGCTCAGGTTATGGGTACATATAATATCTGAAGACATATATAAATATTAAGCATTTTCCTGGGTTCCCGAAAAGTCAACAAAATAGTTTACATCAGCTAGGAAAATTAAATTATGACTTCACGTTAAAAGGTGATATTTCCTTTGTTCCAGAGAGACTATAAAATTCTATACTATAGTGACAATCAATCTCAACTTCAGACATGGAATTTTGCTGCTTCAGTTCTTTTCAGACTGTGTCATTAGTTGAAATAACTCCCCAAGGCTTATTTACACTTTAAAGATTTTTTTCAATGCTTAAAAAGAACATTTTCTAATAAAATTCCTTACCCTGAAAGCTAAAGTAATCAGCGTATCTAAATTTGTTTTGACTACATCCATTATTTAAAGCACTATTACCCAGAATTCCCGACTGGCAATGGGAATTCTTAGCATTGCAAGCTGACTCTGTCTTGAATTTAAAACCTACTGTGGCACTGCTTATATTGTAGTCACGGCATCAGCTAAAGGATTCTGAAAACTCTTAGCAGTATCATTTTGCCAGAGTCCTTTCCTATATGGTGATCAGACATTTATAGTTTAAGTTTAAACGGACAAGAGTAGTGTTAATGGGCAATATATATATATTGGCCCATGGAAAAGAGAGTTGGATTTAGCAGAATCATGAGAGCGTGAATTTGTCCTTCTCATAATTACATTTCACGGTATTGAATTAGTAATCTTTAAAAATGATAGCTTTTATTATATGTTATGCCAGAAAAGCAAAATAGTTTTAAATATGAAACAGAAAAACTACTTAAAATATGCCCAACACAATATCTAGCACTGGGTGAAGAGCAGTTACCACCTTCCTGTAAACCCTTTTACAAATATGGGCACATGGGGGGAAAGAAAAAAATGGGCCAGTAGAGCTTGTCTGTGTTAATTGTCAGGCCACATCTGTGATTTTTCTACCATTACCTTATAACTCAATAAAACTCTGGTGTTTGAGCTTTTTTATTCTATACTTATGGAAGTTTTTTACCTATGTATGCACTTACTCATTGTCTCCCGCTTCTTTTGTAAATTGTGCAGCATTCCTCAATGCTTCATGGCAGGAATTAATTGATGTGTCATGATATTCTTTAATTGTCATCCATAAGAATCAATATGAAATAGGGTGCCTGGGTGGCTCAGTTGGTTAAGCGACTGCCTTCAGCTCAGGTCATGATCCTGGAGTCCCAGGATAGAGTCCCACATCGGGCTCCCTGCTCGGCAGGGAGTCTGCTTCTCCCTCTGACCCTTCTGACCCTCCTCCCTCTCATGCTCTCTGTCTCTCATTCTTTCTCTCTCAAATAAATAAATAAAAAATCTTAAAAAAAAAAGAATCAATATGAAATAATTTCAGATAGAGCCTGTTTTTGTGTCAAGTTATTCAATATCTAAATCAAGAAATGTCTTTGAGCATTCCTGAGACCTTTTAATTAAATGACCTTCCAACCTGTCCTCAGCTTCCTTATTTAAAGATCAAACCCAGTGCTCGCTTCGGCAGCACATATACTAAAGATCAAACCCATGATGTTGAAAAAAGGCTTAAAACAAAATGTTATTCAATTTCTTACCTTTTCTTCATCATCCCTACTTATTAAATAATTTTAGCACTATACTTCATCTAGTCTTAGGAGTGCACATCATTTAATCACAACATATCAAACTCTTTAATTAAATTTATTGACAAGACACATGAACTTGATCCCACTGGTGAATAGAGATCAAAGCTCTGACATCTTACAACTGCACTAATTTTCAGAATACTCGGGTAACTTCTCTGCAGTTATGAAGTGAGGTTCATTGTATTTTATAGGTCGGTTAAATTGTCATAGGTGAAAAGATTTGAATTAGACTCATTTACCATTCTTCATTCAGATAGCTGAATATTAGTACTGGAAATGGAATAACATGTTGATTAAATAATTTGCAAATCAACTTAAACATTGATAAAAAGTAATGTCAAATATGCAAAAGGGGATACAGAATCCTGATCTGATAATAGGAGATGAAGTAAGATGTGATAAAAAATAGCATAAATGGTAAAATTAACACTGCCAGGTGTCAGCTCCTGCTATAGGCGGAATGTGTTCCCCCCAAATTCATATGTTGAAACCTAACCCACAATGCAATGATATTAGGAGGGGGAACCTTTGGGAGGCAATTAAGTCATGAAGGCATGATCCCCATGAGTGGGATAAGTACCCTTATAAAAAAGACCCTAAGGAGCTCTCTTTGTCCCTTCTGCCTCATGGGGACCCAGCTAGAGGATGGCCATCTATGAATCAGGAAGTTGGCTTCCACCAGACATTTAATCTGCCTGCATCTTGCTCTTGGGCTTCCTAGACTCCAGAACTAGTTGTCTGAATCTATGGTATTTCTGTTACAGGGGACAGAATGAACTAAGACAGCTTTTCTGTAACTATTTTCAACAGGTACATGTTGAATTGCCTGTTACTCTGGAGGCTCGTCTTTAAGTGTTAAAATTTTCAAAGTTGTTCATATAATCCCTGCTAAAACCCTCATTGTATTACTATGCTTTGTCACAGGAAGGAGATAATTCAGCACAGACAATAAAATAGGAGATATCCAATTATTACGTTGGCCTTTAGCCAGACTTTTGTCCATTGTGTGCTTTACAAGAAAAATAATAGCATTTGTTTTCTTGCTGACATGGTAATATCTGTTTAACTGACCTAGAAAAGAGGAAAGACATCTGTGTCTCTGAAACTTGATAATTTTGTCATTCACTAAGTTACTGTGATCAGTATGAGATTTTTGAATAATTTATAGAGTCTCTCATTGTCATTCCCTTAAAATAATGGTTTTGGTTCAGTGTAGGTGTGATGCTAAGTTATTTGTTTTCATTTGAAAAGCTTAGTTGAACTCTTAAAGCATTAATTAGTATTTTATCAAAATGCACAATTGGAGAGGTTGGGACCAGATATTAGCAGCCACTTAGTTATTTTAATTTCTTCATGTAGCCTTGGATTGTGACTTAAATCCTTTCTATCGCAGTTGAAACATTTGATAACGGGACTATGATCCAGAAGCCCTAAATAACGTATATTACACTTGAATCTAGAATTTGGCCTTATTTTTACATAATTATTCACACACGGGGCAAAGTAAAATCAAGAAAAGTTTTAAAATTTAGGAATTTGAGAAGAATAGAAAGCATATCCACTTCCTCAAAAGGTACATTCTCCTGTCCTAATGCAATAATTAACATTCCTATCCCAGCATAAAATAATCCAGATGGAATCTCACAGAATTAAAGAGTTGTGATGATAACATTGATACATATTGTCAGTTTTCATTTAACGATACTGTAAATAATTCAAGATCAAAAGGAAGTGAAAACAGAAAAATATGACTCGAACCATAGAACAAACTATTACATCTATGAGCAAGAAAGAGCAAAAAAATGCAGGAAATAATTAGGTACATAAAAAAAACCCAAGTATAATAATTGTATTTTTTTAAAGATTTTATTTATTTATTTGAGAGAGAGAATGAGAGACAGAGAGCACGAGAGGGAAGAGGGCAGAGGGAGAAGCAGACTCCCTGCCAAGCAGGGAGCCCGATGCGGGACTCGATCCTGGGACTCCAGGATCATGACCTGAGCCGAAGGCAGTCGCTTAACCAACTGAGCCACCCAGGCGCCCCAATAATTGTATTTTTAGTAGTGTTGTATAATAGACACACAAAGTAATTAGATAATGTAATATACTGTAATGTTTCTTCCACCGTCTCCTGTGAAGAATGACGCAAAAGCACAAGCTCAGTAATTGCTCTAATTATCAGATATTCTTCAGCTCAGGTATGTTAAAATGAAAAACAGAAATTCATCCCTCATGATACTACACCTCACTTAAATACCTTCAAATAGTCTGGATATGTTAGTGTATTACATATTGAAAGAAAATTTCAACTGAGATGTATTTTTATAATGGTTATATTTCTACCGGGCCAAAGAAATTCCTGGCTTATTCTTCAACTTTAACTTCAAATTTAGGTGATTGCAAAGAAGTCTCTTAAGTATATCTTCTTAGTTTATTTTACATTGATGTATATACATATTAACAAGATTTAATACATATGCATATCTTCAAGTTTATACAATTTTATGAAATCATTATTTTAAATAGAGAAATTACATTGAAAGGTCCTTATTTTTATCCCCTGCTTTCAGGGAGCCTTGTAAATAGAGTTGTATTTCCTGATTTTTTAATAAAATAAAACTTTTGGAAAGAAACATATTTTATTGTGTTTTCTAAAAGCTTATTCCAATGTTTAGCCATCCTTGCTTACCAGAAAACTTCAAAATTAATATAGCAATTTTGCAGCATATTAAAGTCTGCAGACTTCTTCCTCAACCCCCTGTAAAATATGGAAGGAGACATTTTACATGTCCTGACACATTATAAACATGACCATATCAGAAACAACCCCAGGTGAAATTGTAGCAGAAAAAAAAAATCAGAATTCGTTTTAGACTCACTGCTACCTCAGACCTCAGGCATCATGGTTCCTTACACTTCAATCACAGCCCTCAGGAGGTCAAGCTTCACTGCAGGATCCTTTGTAGACCTTGCCTTTCCACCCAAAGCTGTGTATGAGATATTTGCCATTTCATGAAACAAAACTCACATTTTTTCCTTTTATTTGCAGAACCCTGAAACCACGATTCTTTAATTTGATAAAGTAAACTGTGACAGTGTGTTAATGAGGGCTGAACCATTTGTATATTTTAATAGCAATTTTCTGCAGATAATTACTCCACCTCAATTCAAAGAAGTGCCTCTAGCTATGGGAATTTCACCCCACTAGGAAACAGAGCAGGACCCCCTGGTAATCTGAAACTCTCATTTTCCTGTCATCTTTGTCTGTGTTATTTGCACTCAGTGTTCTTTGTTCATGGCTGCAGATGAGTAGGCTTGGGGATTGTGAAGGGATCTGATATTACCCAAAGCACTTTCAGCTCTGTGGGAAAGACACTTAAAATAAACTGGGAACTCCAGTAGTGATCATTCTTTCTTTTTGAGCCACCATTACAATATGAAAGGAGCTCAAATTTTAGGCATCATCTAACCTTTCAATCTTTCCTGTCCCTTCCGTCACCCTCAAGAGGATGCTTGGCCATGCTTTTAGCAGACTTTAATACTAAACAGCAAATAATGGTGGAAGGAAAGCACGCATGCTTATAGACATAGACTCTGTTTTTTTTAATTCTGTCATAGGCTGTCATGTAATTAAAAGCCAGTCAATGTTTTTTGTTGTTGTTGTAAGAGCTGAAAAACAAAGATTTAAGAAATTTAGTGAAAATGGTAATGGGGGAATTCTGATATTTAGTAAGGTCCCTGATACACATGATTTGATAGTGAACAGATTAGAGGACATAGTATGAAAATCATGTGCCAGTATGATCTCTCAGAAAAAAAAATAATAAAAATCTACATAATAGCAATGCCAGCTACATGGGGGATTGTGTTGAAGAGGGAAATTCTCAGGAAAGGGGGTGGGGTTAAGTTCAAAAGGACCGAACAGAACAGTAATTAGTACAGCAGAGGTAAGATCTTAGGAACACGGGCCCTTTACAAAGGGATATAGATTCTGGAAACCTATCTGGAAGGAATAAATAGGAAGTAGGTTCCACGCTGCAAGCAGGAAGACAAATGAACCCTATTTAACCCTGTTTATCCTGGAGCTCATGTACTTCTCCCCATGGTTTCAAATACACACATTATTTATTCATTTATTTATTTATTTATTTATTTTTAAATTATTATTTAAAGATTTTATTTATTTATTTGACAGAGAGAGACACAGCGAGAGAGGGAACACAAGCAGGGGGAGTGGGAGAGGGAGAAGCAGGCTTCCCGCGGAGCAGGGAGCCCGATGCGGGGCTCGATCCCAGGACCCCTGGATCACTACCCGAGCCGAAGGCAGACCCTTAACGACTGAGCCACCCAGGCGCCCCCAAATACACACATTATTTAGATACTTCCAATTCTCATATCTTCATGTGACAGGAAGTCCAGAAGCAAACAAAAAGAAAAACAAAAAAAAAACATCGGTCTTCTAGTTTGCCCAGGAAAAGATCTAAATATCCTTGAGTTATGCCCTATGCAGTCCAAGTCAATCTCTTGGGTCAGGAGATATTGTTATCCCCACTTTACAGATGAGAAAACTAGGACTGAAAATAATAAATAAAGGATTCATGTTTCTAAACAACTATGAGGGTTGTTTTGTATGGGGAAGGGAAATCTTCTTTCGGGATTAATATTCAGAAGTATTTGTCTGATAAATTAAGAATTATTCACTTTTCTGCAACTTATCAATTTTATCTTTACTATGTCAGAGGATAATTGTTTCAGAAAAAAATGCATAACATCGGTATGAATACAAAGTTCATGTGTACCATTGCCTTATACTTTATTATTTTTTTATATTTATTTTCCTCTTGTGATCAATGAACCCAGTAAAACTGTCCTTGGAAGAAAGATACATACAGTTATAAATACCAAGTATAAACCCACTATTAACATACTAAATATTAGACAAATACTTAATATGAAGAATGCATTGCATTCTGGGTGAGGAATTATCTCATCCCTTTTTGTTCCTTCTGTCAAAACAAAATGAGAAATTATATGATATTATAGGAGAATCATAATGCTGTACAAATCATAAGTTATAGAGAGAAAGTAGAAAATAATATGCAGCTAAACATAAATTTTATAATTCTAATGCTAAGGCATAAACTCACAATATCAATGTATGTTGAGAATGTCTGCCAGCATTCAGTTTCCATGTTAATATGTATTAAATGTCTCCATACACTTTTACCTTGAGTTTTCAGAATTCAGTTGTATTTCATATCTAACCTATGACATGCTTGATTGGAAGAAGGGTATGTAGTGTAGCTAAAATTAGTGGTGTTGCAGCTCATCTTAATATTTGTAAAAGATACGAAGTTACCAGTAAATATCTCAGAAGTATACATACATAGCATATATGGAATGAACTATATATCAATAACCTTAATCCTAATAATATTGTCATTTATGTAAATTCAGATTTGCACCTAAATTCTTTGTTCTCATTCAGAAGTCAGGGTTAGGTGTATGTTATTTTCACAAATAGAAATAACGTGCTTTATTAAAATGGTTTTAATAGTTACTAAAATTAAAAAATCTAAAAAAAAATAGTTACTAAAATTGTCTCCTTTACAGATGTGTTTATTTCATATTCTTTAAAAATTACATCACTGGACAGTTTTAATGCTCAAATATTTGCTAACTCGCACATTTGAATAATAAAATGGTATATACAGAAAATAATTTGAACATTTTATAAAAATTCTAGGATCCTCAGATTTTTTAAATAATGTATGAAAAACACAGGAAAGAGCTGTGAATATTTGATGATTGAAAGAATGGAACTCCAAGCTTTCTATTTTAATGTTGTAGCAGACACAGGAACTGGTCCATACTACATAGAATCCTCCAGGAAAAGATGTAGATTGCATTGCTTTTAAGTGCTCTAAAGTGACTTTGTTCCTTCTTTCGGATGAGAATTACTTCAAAATGCTACCTAACTTCGTCTTCACTGTTGTTTTGTTTTAATGTATCTGGCTGGCAAAATGTTTTGTGTGTTAGTTAGAATCAGAAAACTGATTAAAAATTCCTTTTCTAGCTCAGAAAAACTCTACCTACCAGAACTACAAGTACAGATTTGCCTTGAGTAACGTGATGCAAAATTGCTGTTTGGCATAATTATTAATAACGTCCTTTTCAGTCTCAAATTGTATTGATTTTATTTATTTATTTATTTATTTATTTATAAACATTCTATGTATTTATTTGAGAGAGAGAGTGAAAGAGAGAGAGCATGAGTGGCGAGGAGGGGCAGAGGGAGAGGGAAAAGCAGACTCCTCACTGAACAGGAAGCCTGTGGTGAGGCTCAATCCCAGGACCCTGAGATCATGACGTGAGCTGAACGCAGCCACTTAACTGACCGGGTCACCCAGGCGCCCCTCAAATTGGATTGATTTAGACAGTAAATTTGAATGTCACCTGAGCTATAGTAGTCTGTCCTTACTCAGTTGAGATTTTTTTTTTTTCAATTTTATTTATTTATTTGACATAGAGAGACACACAGAGAGAGGGAACACAAGCAGGAGGGAGTGGGAGAGGGAGAAGCAGGCTTCCTGATGAGCAGGGAGCCCGATGCGGGGCTCGATCCCAGGACCCTGGGATCATGACCTGAGCCGAAGGCAGAAGCTTAATGACTGAGCCACCCCACTCTGTTGAGATTTTTGATAGAATATGAATACCCTTCATTTGTGCAGTTAAAAACACTGAATTTTTTTAAAAATAAGGAACAGTTAGTAAGAAATGTCAAAGTATACCCAATATTAGACTTTTCAAGAATGCAATGTTAAAAAATTATGCCATTTCTTAAATTTTCTCATTTATTCACTCTTTGAAAGTACTTTGAAGGCACTTTTCTTTTCAATTTACAGCCTATTCACAGTTATCAAAGTACCTAACATAGTTAGGTACAGATGGTGTGCAGTCAATAAATCTTCTTGAATGAATAAATAAATAAACATAGAGAAGGTCATTTCTTGAGAAACTTAAATCTAACTTTAAGAGGTGATACTAAGTATACAGTATATATGTTTATTAGTCTGAAAGCTAAATGTGTTTAAAAAAAAGGACAAAATTCTACAGGGATAAAGTTTTTCTTGTCCTGGATTTTCTTTATCCTGGATAAAGCTAAAGAACGTTCATTCTGTGAAACAAGTAGGTAATGCATCTTGTTCAGTGGTTCATAGATACAGTTGTAACTCACAGCTATGAGAAGGGTTTTTAGTAGCCAAATTTCATATACACAAGCCACTTGACTGAGAGATTAAGTTAATGAAGATGATTGTAATATTATGGTATTAAGGGAGGAGTATATTTTAAACAAAACCACTTTCAGGAAATGAGAAAAAGCAAGTCAACAAACAATTGGGGGATATATTTGAGAAGGAAAAATCAAATCAAGCAGGTGAATGAAGGTATACTAAGACATGATATGTATTATGTAGAAGTCTGATTATTTCAACCATAGTGTAGTCACATAATAGTACACTATTTAGTAACTCAGCTGTGTCTCTACTGAAGTCACCATATCTAGAAAGTAAGGACTCATGACTATATCTCAATACATTTATATGTCTTGTGGCTCTGATAATAACTCACTGGGAAAATAGACATCTTGTTAGTTTACTGAGGCCCATGACTAAGGGAAAATTGGATTAAAAATAAGCATTAGGTCGTATTGTCCTCCTTAGAAATTAATATGCCATAGATTATCATAGAACTTCAAATATGAAGCAAACATATTTTATATGAATTTAATATGAATATGGAGCCTCACAATTTTTATAATTTGAAGTAAGTGAATAATTTTATTCATTTCAGTTGAATAATCAAAGTAACACCACAAAAGATGTAGTAAATGTTAAAAGATGATTTACATGTTCATTTAACATATATTTAACATATTTAATTAGAAATGCATGAAGTAGCAATGAAGGGGGGAAATCGGAGGGGGAGACAAACCATGAGAGACTATGGACTCTCAGAAACAAATGAGGGTTCTAGAGGGGAGGGGGATGGGGGGATGGATTAGCCTGGTGATGGGTATTAAAGAGGGCATATACTGAATGGAGCACTGGGTGTTATATGCTAACAATGAATCATGAAACACTATATCAAAAACTAATGATGTAATGTATGGTTATTAACATAACATAATAAAATAAAAAAATTAGTTTGGAAAAAAATGAATGAAGTAGCTTTCATTATAAGCAGTTCGTATTGGTTAATTTATTTATTCATCCAGGAAATTGTTCATAGCCAGTAATAAGTGCACAAGTTTCAGTTTAAAATCTTACAATAAAAATAAAATATTAACTTTGATCTAAATATCAGACTAGTTACTATTTTCTAGAACAATTATGGGAATTTTTTTATTTTTTTATTTATTTTTTTTAAAGATTTTATTTATTCATTTGAGAGAGAGAGCACATGAGAGGGGGGAGGGTCAGAGGGAGAAGCAGACTCCCCGCTGAGCAGGGAGCCCAATGCGGGACTCGATCCAGGGCCTCCAGGATCATGACCTGAGCCAAAACAGTAGCTTAACCAACTGGGCCACCCAGGCACCCCAATTATGGGAATTTTTAAACTTGAAACATGTTTTTCCTTGTCAGGTGAGCTGTTAGGTCGTTCTTTACTTACTTTGTGACTTGTGTTTTTTAAGTACAGATCACCTCACATTATGCAGCTTGTATATTAAACTATTCAAGCTTCGTCTTCTTTTCCTAAACTTATTTTTTTCTTTTGCTTACTTCTGATTAATTTTCATTTTGCTATAGGGTGTACATATTTGTAAGTTAGCTTTAGCTATTTTAGAACACATTGCAGTACAAATTTTTGCAAATAAAAGAGTAAGTATAATAAACAGTAAATACATGATCACAGAAAACAAGAAAAATATTTGGTAGCATGTGTTGCTAAATCACATTTTCTAGTCTTTCTTCACTCCCTCAGAATTTCAAGGAGTAAGACATATTTTGCCCATTACAGATCACTCCCTACTTCCCCATACCTTGCTCACATTAGTGGAATTCATAAACCTTAGCTGGCTTGATAAGTATAGCTGAAGAAATGTAGCCTATGCCTAAAGTAGATCTTTTAAGTAGAACACACATTATATTGGTGATTCTTTTTAAACTGTCAAAGCAATGAACTAGAGTGACCCATCTGAAGGAATTGTGCTTTTGCTATACAATCAAACAGGGTTGCTTTGTATCAAAGTGTTATCAGTATATGACCTTTCCTCTCCTTCATCCTTTATTTTCTGTGCATTTGATTAAGAGGAAAACATTGCCACCCTATATTCATTCACAGAGCGACAGAGGTCAAATGGAATTAAATAAACTAAACTACAGAAAAATAAAATGTGATTAGAGAGATGTGACTAGAGAGATGTAGATTTGTATTTTTATAAACTTCTTCAAAAATGCCTCTATTAATATAAAGAAATTTTATTTTTGTGTAGGTGTATGTTTCTTACAAGATAACTTTTTCCCCACAATGTCTGAAGTTTGAGTACATTTCTTAGAAACATCATTTATTCATTCAAAAATAATTTAATGAGGATCTGCTCTACTGTAGACCAGTTTTTTTGGGGGGTTTGTTATATCCTCACATACTGTCTCTACTTTTTGTCTGGCAGAGGCTGCCCACCTAGAGTCTACATACTCCAGCCTTCCAAGGAGTTACATGGAAGAACTAACATTTTTTCATGGCAGGAAATATGTCCAACTTATCTTAATTTACCCCCAAAGTTCATAAACCAGGCTGGAAGGCAACAAGTAGCCAGTGTGAACAGATAATGCCAGTTCTGAAATCATCCCTCTCAAGGCCCCACCCCAGCATGCAGGTTACTTTGGGTTATTCCCCAGAATCTCCCCAGACTACCTTGGAGCCATAGTCTGAGAAGAAAGAATTCATGCCTGATATAGCAAGGGTCCTCATGGACATGCTGGGGTATGATGGCAGATGTCCACTCTGATTTCTTGTTTATACCGTACTGATTGTTAAAAATGTTTATCACAACCCCTAAAAAGAGGTGTTGCTCATATGTTAGCTACTTAAATATTATACCTTAATATACTGATAAAGCATGCATGTAAAGAACATGAACATAGTTATTATTAAATAAAAAGCTTCCTGGATTTTTTCAAAACATCCTTCTCTTTAAACATTGTTACTTGGTTATTGGAAAAATTTCAGCTTTAAGCCTTAAAATATACTCCATGTTTGAACAGGTTTCATTGCTTTTGGAAAAGGTGTGATAAACATGAAATGAAGTCAAAAATAAATTTTGCTTTAAACTAGAACTTGGGGGTGCCTGGGTGGCTCAGTCATTAAGCGTCTGCCTTCGGCTCAGGTCATGATCCCGGGATCCTGGGATCAAGCCCCGCATCAGGCTCCCTGCTCCGCGGGAAGCCTGCTTCTCCCTCTCCCACTCCCCCTGCTTTGTTCCCTCTCTCACTGTGTTTCTCTCTGTCAAATAAATAAATAAAATCTTTTAAAAAAGAAAAAAAAAAAAAGCTAGAACTTGAGGGGATGCCTGGGTGGGTGGTTCAGTTGGTTCAGAGTCTGCCTTCGGCTCAGGTCATGACCCTGGGGTCCAGGGATCGAGTCCCGCATTGGGCTACTTGCTCAGTGGGGAGCCTGCTTCTCCCTCTGCTTGCCACTCCCCTGCTTTTGCTCTTGCTCCCTCACTCTGACAAATAAATAAATAAAAATTTATAAAAAAATAAACTAGAACTTGAGGACTGACCTTATCACTGTAATTTACAAGCCTGTTTTAAAATAGATAATTAGCTAAATGTACCTGTCTGTACAAAAAGTGCTAAGAAGAGTTTGCATAAATATTATTACTACTCTACAGAAAAATCAGTTTGCTAATTTTCATCCTGCTCACTCTCACACCAAATTGTTCCTACTCTAATGAGTTTACAGTCCATTGAGGGGAGGGGCATACTGCTAAATAACTGCAGAAACAAGTGTACTTTTTTAACTCTGACAAGTGATCTACAAAAAAATGTATATAAAAGGTAAAGTACCCAAATAAATAAAATTACAAATGAGGGAGGAGAAATCATGACCAACACCACAGAAATACAATTATAAGAGAATATTATGAAAAATTATATGCCAACCAGTTGGACACTCTAGGATAAACTCCTAGAAACATATAAACCACCAAAACTGAGACCAAAAACCGCTGAAGAAATTGAATCAGTAATCAAAAATCTCCCCAAAAACAAAAGTCCATGGCCAGATGGCTTCCCAGGGGAATTCTACCAAACATTTAAAGAGGAGTTATCACTCAAACTATTAAAAAAAATAGAATTGGAAAGAAAACTTCCAAACTCATTTTATGAGGCCACCATTGCACTGACTCTAAAACCAAAGACTCCACTAAAAAGGAGAATACAGGCCAATATCTCCGATGAGCATGGACAAAAAATTTCTCAACAAAATACTAGCAAATTGAATCCAGCAGTACATTACAAGGATCATTCACCCTGATCAAGTGGGATTTATTCCTGGGCTGCAAGCGAGGTTCAATATTTGCAAATCAGTCAAAGTGATGCACTACATTAATAAAAGAAAGGATAAGAACCATACAATTCTCTCAATAGATGCAGAAAAGTCATCAAAAAAAGATAGCATTTACTCTTGATGAAAACCCTCAAAAAAGTAGAGGTAGATGGAACATAACTCAACATCATAAAGGCCATATACGAAAAACCCACAGCTAATATCATCCTCAATGGGGAAAAACAGAGCTTTTCCTCTATGGTCAGGAACAAGACAGGATGTTCACTCTCACCACTGTTGTTCAGCATAGTACTGGAAGTCCTTGCCTTGGCAATCAGACAACCAAAAGAAATAGAAGGCATCCAAATCCACAAGGAAGAAGTCAAACTTTCACTATTAGCAGATGGCATACTCTATGCAGAAAACCCAAAAGACTTCACCAAAAAAATTGCTAGAACTGATACATGAATTCAGTAATGTGGCAGAATACAAAATCAACATACAGAAATCTGTTGCATTTCTATATGCCAATAATGAAGCAGAGAAAGAGAAATCAAGGAATAAATCCCATTTGCAACCACACCAAAAACCATAAGATACCTAGGAATAAACTTAACCAAAGAGGTAAAAGATCTCTACTCTGAAAACTATAAAACATTTATGATACGAATTGAAGATGACCCAAAGAAATGGAAAAACATTCCATTCTCATGCATTGGAAGAACAAATATTGTTAAAAATTCTATTCTACTCAAAGAAATCTACACATTTAATGCAATCCTTATCAAAATATTGACAACATTTTTCACAGAGTTAGAACAAACAATCCTAAAATTTGTATAGAATCACAAAAGACCCAGAATAAGCCACAGCAATCTTCAAAAAGAAAAGCAAAATGGGAGGCATTACAATTCTGGACTTCAAGTTATATTACAGAGCTGAGGTGATCAAGACAGTACGGTACTGGCACAAAAACAGATACATAAATCAAATGGAACAGAATAGAAAACCCAGAAATGAACCCACAGTTATATGGTCAACTGATCTTCGACAAAGCAGGAAAGAAATCCGATGGGAAAAAGGCAGTTTCTTCAACAAACGGTGCTGGGAAAACTGGAAAGCAACATGCAAAAGAATGAAACTGGACCACTTTCTTACTCCATACATAAAAATAAATTCAAAGGAGATGAAAGACCTAAACATGAGACAGGAAACTATCCAAATCCTAAAGGAGAACACAAGCAGCAACCTCTTTGACCTCAGCCATAGTAACTTCCTACCAGACATGTTGCTGGAGGTAAGGGAAACAAAAGCAATAATAAACTCTTGGGACTTCATCAGGATAAAAAGCTTCTGTGCAGTGAAGGAAACAGTCAACACAACTAAAAGTCAACCTTCAGAATGGGAGAAGATATTTGCAAATGACATATCTGTTAAAGGGTTTAACCGACTTCTACAAAGAACTTAAACTTATCAAACTCAATCCCCCAAAACCAAATAATCTGGTTAATACATGGGCAGAAGCCATGAATAGACATTTTTCCAAAGAAGACATACAAATGGGCCAACAGATACAGGAAAAGATGCTCAATATCACTCATCATCAGGGAAATACAAACCAAAACCATGATAAGATACCACCTCACACCTGTCAGAATGGCTAAAATTAACAACACAGGAAACAACAGATGTGGGCGACGATGTGGAAAAAGGAGAACCCTCTTACACTGTTGGTAGGAATGCAAACTGGTGCAGCCATTGTGAACACAATGGAGGTTCCTCAAAAAGTTAAAAATAGAACTAAACTATGATCCAGCAATTGCACTACTAGGCATTTACACAAAGGACATAAAAATACTGATTTGAAGGGTTATATGCACCCCGATATTTATAGCAGCATCATCGACAATAGCCAAAGTATGGAAAGAGCCCAAATATCCATCGGCTGATGACTGGATAAATAAGTGACATATATATATATGAATATTACTCAGCCGTAAAAAAAATTGAATCTTATCATTTACTACGATATGGATGGAGCTAGAGAGTATTATGCTAAGCAAAATAAGTCTATCAGAAAAAGACAAATACCATATGATCTCACTCATATGTGGAATTTGAGAAACAAAACAGATGAACATGGGGGCAGGGGAGACTGAGGCTAACCATAAAAGAAACTCTTAACTATAGAGAACAAGCCGAGGATTGCTGGAGAGGAGGTGGGTCAGGGGGATGGGCTAAATGGGTGATGGGTATTAAGGAGGGCATTTGTGATGGGTATTGGGTGTTGCATGCAAGGGATGAATCACCAAATTCTACACCTGAAACTAATATTACATTGTATGTTAATTAACTGACAGTTAAATAAAAGCTTGGAAAAGGAAAAAAAATGAAAAAAATAAAAGTAAAAAATAAAAATAAAAAACTATGCTATTTTTACATTTTTCTTGTAGGATTCTGAAACTCGTGAAGAATGGCATAACCCTGCTGGTTTTCTTTCTTCCTTTTTAAAAAGTTACCTTTTAGCCACAGGCACATCTTGAATGTTAAATAAATATAAAAAACATCTTACACATATTTCAGAATTAAGAGATACACAATCTATTCTTTAAAGTGGTTCTTTAACACATACTTTATGTGTGTATTCATTTAGTGTTGTTAATACCAACAGGTATATTTGTTACATTATTATATGTCTATAAGTAAGAAATTCAAGCAATAAGAACAAAGAAAAAACAAACATATCCCACCACTCAGTAAGTTAACATTTAGTTAACAGACTTCTAGACATCTATCATCAATAAGTAAATACATACACACATACATTTTATATAAACAGACCAAATAGCTTTATAAGAATGAAGTATTATTTAAAGACAAATAACTTCATGTAATTTTATTTAATTTAGGAGGAGAAACAATCATGTGAGATTATATATATATATAGAAATTCCTACATTTTGAATAACTGTTCCTTCAGTATGATATAATAGTGACTAAAAGTTCACTTTAAGTATAATAAGAAAGCTCACTGAAAACCATCAAGAAGTTATTTTATAAACCACTTGTTGGATAGTTTCAGTGTTAGACAATTAGAGAGGGAAGATGATTTGCACTTTTCTTCTCTCCTGTCTCTTAATTTTGGTTGCTTATCTTGTCTTCACTGCATTTGTGTTGTTGTTGTTGTTGTTGTTTTTAATTTGAGAGAGAAAGAGAGAGAGATAGTGTGCACAAGCCAGGGGGAGGGGCAAAGGGAGAGGGAAAAGCAGATGCCCTGCTAAGCAGGGAGCCCAGCTACACAGGGCCAGATCCCAGGACCCCAAGATCATGACCTGAGCCGAAGACAGACACTTAATCAATTGAGCCACCCATGTACCTCTGCATTAGTGTTTTTATATATTGATCTTTAATTATGTCTTGTCACTCTTTTGTCTCTACTTTTATAGCAAAACAAACTCATTATCTGAAGTACTGTTAACATGTTTCCTATAATTGAGTCATTATTTCAATTTATCTCTCTCTCTCTCTTTTTTTTTTTTCATCATTTAGTTTATAAAAGAAGCTCTCATGGAGGATGTGTTTCCTTGACTCATTGACAGTTGAGAATTTCTGCCTTATGTCTTTATAATACAGGGACAAATTGCTTGATTATAATAGTCTAGATCTTTTCCTTAGTATTTCATGGCAGTTTGCATTTGTTTTCTCATGTTAATGTTAGTGTCCATATGCTTATTTTTTTCTTATCTGGATGCCTGAAGAAATAGTCTTTATCGTTATAGTTGAATAGTAATATAACTGGAATGTGCTTTGATGCTGGTAATTTCCCATCAAATTGTCCCCTTATAATTTAATTTCAATCAAAATATTCATTTATTCCTTCATTTTATAGAAAGCTTGTTGTTATGTATTTGAATTTTCTATTTCATTTATTGATTCTTTTTACCACTAGTGACAAATTAACTTTATAAGGAACTAGTGCTATCTGTTCTCCTTATCTATAATTTTCTCTCAACTGACTTTAATCATCTTGTCTTTTTCCCCCCCTCCCCTCTGCATTACTCCGTGACATTAATTTTGATTTTATTCTTTAGAGGCAGTTTACCATGGTGGTCTTTTGTTAAAAGCAGGGTTTCTGGAGATATGCATCCAAGACTTGCATGCTAGCTTTACAATGTACTATCCTAAGGAAACATTAGAAAGGTTTTTAGCCAATTTGTGTCTTAAGTTTCATTATCTTTAACATGGAGAGACTAGTGTTTTCTATCTCGAAGTACTATTGTGAGAACTAAAAGTGGTAATGCAAGCAATGTGATTATAAGAGTTCCTGGCATATATTGGGGCGCCTGGGTGGCTCAGTTGGTTAAGCGACTGCCTTCAGCTCAGGTCATGATCCTGGAGTCCCTGGATCGAGTCCCGCATCGGGCTCCTGCTTGGCAGGAAGTCTGCTTCTCCCTCTGACCCTCCCTGTCTCATGCTCTCTCTCTCTAGCTCATTCTCTCTCTCAAATAAATAAATAAAATCTTAAAAAAAAAAAAAAAAGAGTTCCTGGCATATAGTAGTCACTCAATAAATATTAAATATTATTGTTTATCAAATTTATTTAGAAAGTAAGTGGCAGTTCAGTGATTGGCTCTCAATTTATTCTCTAGTTCAACTCGTTTATGATCTCATTCTATTATTTTATCATCTCCTTTTTGAGCTTTTTGTATAATAGAATTATTATCAGTAGTAAATTCTTCAAAATAGGAAATCAATTTCAATCCTTTGGAAAGAGTTCTCTTCCAATGGGAATTCTTCATCTGCCTTTTATAAGATATTTAGCCTCTTTTGGTGGTTTTCCTATTGTGCTTACACAATTTTCTGGCCATTTATTTCATTTTAATATATCATAATGTGGATAACTTGGTCCTGATATTATACTTACATTTGAATGATATGGGGAAATTCATTCAGATGCTTTCCCCCATATGGTCTGGGATTAGTTTGCATTGGCTCAGGAAGCTTGACTGGGATGAGAGGATCCAAGATGGTTTCATTCACGTATCTAGTGCCTTAGCTAGAATGGGTAGAATGGCAGGGAGCTGGTTGGACCTCTTTTCTCCTCTCATAGTCTCTTACTTTGTAGAGTCTTTCTGTATTCACCTGACTTTGCTCTCCAACATGGCAGTAGACTTTCTTAAATGGCAGCTGGTTTCCAACTGCACAAAATCATAAGCTGTCTCAGCCTGGAAACAGATACTGCCACTTTGACTTTATTCTATTAACTCATCAAATCACAAGGCCAGCCCAGTCATAGTAGGTGGACATAAAAGCCACTTTGTGATAGAAGGAGAAGCATATTTGTACAAAAATAGAAATAAAATGTTTTTCACTATTATATGTTCTCCAAGGTCTATAACCATGCTGTTGCATTGTATCTGGCATATTTTTATTGGATGGAAAAATGAATACCTCCTTCATCATTGCTATAGTTTCAAAATATATTTTAGAACATAATTTTAGAACATAATGGTCTCTGCTTCTTCTTTATCCTCTTCCATCTTCTTTGTCTCCTTCTTCTTTTCCTTTTCCTCCGTCTCCTTATTCTTATTCTTTTTATCATAGAAAATCTATTATTATGCTAGAGAATTTTAGAATATTGGGTTGGAAATGTTGCCTTGTATTATTCTTCTGAAATATCACATTGGCTTTTAAATAATTATATATAACACAGCAAAGCCAAAGCTCTGATGTGTGTGTTTTTATGTATTTAAAAATTGATAAATATTTCATAAATATGAGGCATGTTGATTCGGGAGATATTTAATTGGCAAATTTAAGGAGCTTGATTTCCTTTTTCTTAAGAGCTCCCTGAGGAATCTCAAAGTTTTTTTCTACTTTTCTTTAATCCCTTTTTATATATTCAGGCAAGAACAAGATCTTTTACTGTACTATAGCCTTGGCAGTGTGGTCTGTTTTTCTCTTTGGAATTGGTTTCTTGAGATTTGTTTGTTTGTTTGTTTGTTTTTTCCCAAGTGATTCTGGATTCATAAATGAACTTATTTGTTATTTCTACAGAGGAGAAGTTGGTTCACATGTTCTTTCTTTATTTTCCTTATTTCCGGTCTTTGAATTAAACTGTTACCATGAGATGGAGAAGGAAGAAACACAACTTGGATGCTGTCTCTTTCTTCCTCTGGATATTTCTCCCATTCTTTCTCTCCTTCATTTAATTGGCAAGTGAAACAGGCCTATGATACTGCCATTCAGTGTTTACCCAACCTGAGTGGTGGTGGCATATCCCTGTTTTTATCCTGCATTCTCTGTGCAGAATCTCTTTTATCGTATGGTTGGTGAGGCTAAACGCAGGTAGTCCTGCTGCTTCCTTCAAGCAATAGCCCCGTTTGAGAAACCAGGGCTCGGAAGATCTTGCTTTGGCATCATCTAAACATTACAGAAAATTTCTTACGTTTGGCACAACTTACTCTTGATTATTGCCAAAATAATAAAATACAAAAGCTTAAGTATCAGGTGTTTTTTGTTTGTTTGTTTGTTTTTCTAATTCCTGATAAGGATATGTTTCACAAGAAGGGCGGGGAAAGGGAATGCGTTGGTTTCTAAAACAAATATAGGGGTGCCTGTGTGGTTCAGTCGGTCAAGCGTCCAATTCTTCATTTTGGCTCAGGTCATGATCCCAGGGTCATGATATCCAGGTCATGAGATTGAGCCCTGCATGGGGCTTCATGCTCAATGGGAAGTCTGCTTTTCTCTTCTCCCTGTCCCTGTGTCCTTCCCCTCCACTCACGCACTCACTCTTTCTCTCAAATAAATACATCTTTCAAAAATAAAATAAATATGAATTCTTATTAATTTAAGATTAAAATTATTAAAAACAGCTAGGCAAAAGATGTCACTATTGTAATTTTCCACTAAGGCATTTCTGAAAATTAGCTGTTTAATAAATAAAAGTTTTATTTTTTATAGTTCCTAAATTAGGGTTCTCCAGGCAAAGGGAATCAACAGAAGATCTAATATATATACATATTAATATAAGGTAATGCACATATATGTTAATGGTGTATCTATTTATGTGTATATTTATGTGTGTGTGTTTATATATATATGGAAAATATTTATTTTAAGGAATTGGCTTATGCAATTGTGGAGGCTACCAAATCTGAAATCCAGAGGACAAGTCAACAGGCTGGAGATTCAGGTAAAAAATTGCAGTCTTGAGTCTGAAACCTGGAAATTTGGGCAGAATTTTTATTTATTTATTTATTTATTTATTTATTTATTTATTTATATTTATTATATTTTATTTTATTTTTAAGATTTATTTATTTATTTGAGAGAGCGAGAATGAGAGAGAGAGAGAGTACATGAGAGGGGGGAGGGTCAGAGGGAGAAGCAGGCTCCTCACTGAGCAGGGAGCCCAATGCGGGACTCGATCCCGGGACTCTGGGATCATGACCTGAGCCGAAAGCAGTTGTTTAACCAACTGAGCCACCCAGGCGCCCCCGGGCAGAATTTTTATATTGCAGTATGAGGTAGAATTTTCTTTGGAAAACCTCATTTTCTTTCTTCTTTTTTTTTTTTTTTTGAGAAACCTTATTTTTTTGTTCTTATTCAACTGATTGAAGAAGTCCCATCTATATTATGGAAGAAAATCTGCTTTACCAAAGTCTTCCAATTGTACATGTTAATCATTACCTTTACAGAAACATCTAGACTGGTGTTTGACCACATAACTGATCACCATAGTCTAGAGAAGTTCACACATAAAATTAAATGCCATAGTTCCCTTACATTCTGGCTTCATAATATGCATGTTCATTTCATCAATGATATTCATATTTTCTGATTATGAAGTGTCTGGCAAAGAAAGTTATCAAAATAAGTGTTTTATTGTATTGGTAGAAAACTTGCTCTATGTTAAAATAAGCTATTTATTAAACATATGGAATGAATCCAATAGAAAAACAATATGGTCACACTAAATGATATTTTATAAGAACAAAAATAATCATGGACCAAGAAAAAATAATTCTGTATCACTTTGAAACCCATTGGGTTGAAAATATATTATTTTTTAATTTATATACTGCCTTAAAGAAATAATATTGTATAGAATAAGACTTAGAAAATTTACATTAGTGATTATTTGGTTCATTTTCAAAGGGTAGTCACATGTGAACACATAATAGTATATTTAAGTTGATGTCTCTGTCATTTATCTAATGTGTTAATTTTTTTTTCATTGCATATTATTGTGTAACAGTAGTTGTTATGTCAAATGACCTAAAGGTTATTTTCAACAAGCAAAGGGGGTCAGGACTTCTGAAATGGTAGAGTAAGGAGTTCAGCAAATCCTCCTCCTCTAAGAATCAATGCTGAAATTAGACAATAATGTCAAAAACGACCCTACTAGGATGCTGGAAATCAAGCAAAGGCATAGAATGAATTGGAAAGTGATTATTCAAGGAAAGCGACATTTTTTAAAAAATTGTATTATGTTATGTTAATCACCATACATTACATCATCAGTTTTTGATGTAGTGTTCCATGATTCATCGTTTGCATATAACACCCAGTGCTCCATTCAGTACCCTCTTTAATACCCATCACCAGGCTAACCCATCCCCCCCCGCAGAGAACTCTCAGTTTGTTTCTCAGAGTCCACAGTCTCTCATGGTTCGTCTCCCCCTTGGATTTCCCCCCTTCATTTTTCCCTTCCTTCTGTCTTCTTCTGCTTCTTCTTCTTTTTATTTATTTATTTTTTAAGATATAACATATTATTTGTTTCAGAGGTACAGGTCTGTGATTCATCAGTCTTACACAATTCACAGCACTCACCAGAGCACATACCCTCCCCAATGTCTATCACCCAGCCACCTGAAAACAACTAAACCTCTGATAAAAGCGGTGGCCATCTGCAGTGTTTTCCTTCAGGCGAGTTCCCCCTCTTCTGGCCACATCCGCATGGTAGTTTTATGGAGGCAGGGCAAGCCATCAAAACCAGAAGCTTCGCAGCCGAGGTTGACTTGATTTGGAGCAGTGCACATAAAATCCCCATGTCCAAGGGTGATGTTTAAAAAACCAAACAAAACAGGGCGCCTGGGTGGCTCAGTCGGTTAAGCGACTGCCTTCGGCTCAGGTCATGATCCTGGAGTCCCGGGATCGAGTCCCGCATCGGGCTCCCTGCTCAGCAGGGAGCCTGCTTCTCTCTCTGACCCTCCCCCCTCTCATGTGCTCTCTCTCTCTCATTCTCTCTCTCAAATAAATAAATAAAATCTTTAAAAAAAACAAAAACAAAACCAAACCAAACCAAAACAAAAAAACCTCTCTCCATTCGGTGACAAATATCTGGGAAATGCCAACATCACAACTAACTTGTGGTTGTGACGTGTTTGAACAAGCAACACATGAACAAGCTAGCAAGATATTTAACAGAGATCTGGAGAATGATATAGCTATAGTGGACCTTGATAAGCTCCCATAAATTAGATCCTTGTAAATTATAAGCCGGTTAGGAAAATACTTATCTTTTATGTATTTAGATTATACAGTCCAAATAGCACTCTCAATGCCTGCATGTGTGTGTGTGTGTTTTCTCATAATTACACACAAGGATCTTCAAGGACTTCAAACTTTGGGGATCTATGCTTCTTAAGTATATCTGGTGTGTCAGTATCCATCACTGAAGTTCTTTGGGATGTTGCTCAAAGCCAAATGTATCAAAATTAGGGAAATACTAATTATGTTCATTTGTGTATTGAGTATATGAAGATTATATATATTAGGAAGTTGGATTCTGGGGCATTTATTAATATCCCCACTGGTAGGTGCAAATTTGAAAAGTAGTGCTTAGAATTAGTAAAGTATGGGAAAAATAGAGACCTAGGGTAAGGAAGCCTGGTTAACACCAGTGGTCATCTGGCAATGCCAACCTATCTAAAATATTTTGATGGTTTTCCCCTGGACTTGCAAAATGTTATATTCAGCACATAGTTATGAATTTTCTGCTTCTATATTGCAATTGTTTTTGTTGTTTTGTTTTAATGATCTCCAATCCCTCAGTTAAGTTTGATACAAATACCTGTTAGTGTTGTGGAAAATAAAGACAGAGAAGGCAAGGAAAGTCCAGTTTGTTCTATGTCAACTTTCTCGCTTCCACTAAAGAAGTGTCATCTAATGGGAAATTGTGTTTGGGAGTTCTAAGAATAGCGTTAATGAAGGGAAAGGCAGAAAAAATTCTAGAAAATGGAACACACAAAAAAGTAGAAGCAATATCTAAATGGAAGATTTAAAATTAATGTGATATGGTGCCTCATTTTTAAATATGTACTAGAAGAAACTCATGTTAGAGAAATTGAAGGAGTAGCTAAGGAGCTGAATACAACAGTTAACACTAATAATGGTCCTTAACTGGATACATCTTGTGTCCCGCTTCAAATCCTTTCTGATCACTTTCTACATGAATCATCTTTGAGAATAGCAGGTTGGAATCATTGTAATTTGACTGAAGATCCCCTCAAATATATTACCTTATGTTCTACTTTTTGCCTTAGGACTTCTCTGATGGACGACGAGAAGCCTGCTTAACTACCCCAGCATGTGCAAACCTGAAAGTGCAAGGTATTAACACATCACAGGGTGACTTTTGACCAATGATGAATGAGATTTGCTGGATAAATTTTTACTTCATTTATCCCTCAGGAGTCAGTTCTGTGCCACATTCTAGGCAAGGGCCAATAAGTCATGGCCTGTCACAATTGGTGCATCCCCAGTTCAACTTTCCCAGGAGAACAAGAGCATGACTTGCTTTGTTTTAGTGGGTTCTTTTGTACTTAGAAAGGACTGGTAATGAAATGTGATATTGCAGTCACATAATTTCTTAAATACACCCATAGGAGAAGCAATAGGACAGCAATATTCTAAGTAGTTCTCAATTTGTATACGCATTTTTACAAATGTGTGCATTTACCTGAACCCCTTTCTTTGGTTTGTCTTTAAATTCTAGAACCAGATTTCCATCTAATATTTGTTCCGTATAGGCTGTTTACACTCATGGATAGTTCCAGAGGGCAGAATTGCACTATTTATACCCTTGTATAAACACGGCAATATCATATAAGAGTTTGGAGCCTGTTGTGATAGTAGCTAGTAGTGATTCAAGTGCTATTTCAGATCTTAGACTCAGGGACCCATAATAGATGAATACATTCTGGGCTCTTTTTAGATAAGTGGGATGGAAGGAAGGCACCAAATTAGTTCTGCTTGTTTGTCATATGTAAGTCAAACACTTATTTGCAAGTGTGAGACCTTTCAGATTTTTCTCCCCCCTCTAGAAAGTGGCAAACACAGTCACTGTTTCATCAGCCTTGAGTCCTGAGTGACTATGATAACCAGAAACCCCTAAAGATCTGAAAATCTGTGATAGACATGTAGACCTGCTAAGAAATTAATATTTATTGTTTAAAATTATTAAGATTCTGGTCTATTACTGTAACATAACCCAGACTGATGTACCTGTGCATTTGTTCCTTGGTGATAAACTCTATTTTATTCTTTCACATTGTAATTTTTAGTATGCTTTTATAATCAAAACTATGAACAAAATCCGATGTCTTTTCTGTTTTGACTTGTAGATACAAGTTGTTATTTAAGTGGCTTTTATTTTATTTTAAAGATTTTATTTATTTGACAGAGAGAGATACAGCGAGAGAGGGAACACAAGCAGGGGGAGTGGGAGAGGGAGAAGCAGGCTTCCCGCGGAGCAGGGAGCCCGATGCGGGGCTCAATACCAGGACCCTGGGATCATGACCTGAGCGGAAGGCAGATGCTTAACGACTGAGCCACCCAGGAGCCCCTTTAAGTGACTTTTAAATATTTATTTTTTCCTTTAGTGCTCTCCTATATTGCTTCTAATTCAGTTTCCTAAATTAAATATCTCATTTCAACTAATTTATTTGGTGGAAATTAGTTCACTGCTCTTGTCAAACAAATAAGCAGGAAGTTATGGAAAGGCATTTGTACGTTTTCTAATATCTGAACCCAAAAATTTATAATATCTAATATCTAATTTCTAATATTTGAACCCCTAAAATCTGAACCGACATATTTTATGGAACTCAGCTATTCAATTTATGTGTGTATTGTGTGTTGTCACTTTACCGATATTATTTTCCAAAATATAAATCTTGCAATTCATTTCTCGATTATTTAGTAACTCAAGTCCAATGAATACTAATGCCCAGTATTAAAATTATGTGTTAAGCTGACAAATAGATTCTTTCTCTTTTTCTTTATTCAGTTTCATTTATATGACAATAATTATCCTCTAGCCATATTTCTCTAATTTTTATTTAAATGTTCATTCAGTGAAAGGATACCTGCATTCAAATCATTTATGCTACCATTCAAATCAAATCATTTTCAACCCAACTGATTGCATTTCTTTATACCACCAACAACAAATCACACTTGGAAGAGAAATAACACAAAAAAAATGTCAGGATAGATTCAAACATTTTATAAAATATTGAAAGAAAGAGCATGCCCTTCATCTAGTCATTAACTCAGAATTCACTGAGAAATCAAACTAGAGTTACTTTAAGAATAAATTCAAGACCATCTATTATTTCATTCAGTTTCCCACTTTTTATTCAGAATAATTGGTAATTAGATATATTTTAATTTATATTTGGAAATATTTTCTGGAAATTAAAAATTACTTTATATAATCACCAATGAAAAAATATTATAAATGAAATTTCAACAACTAATTTATGTGCTTTGAATAATTCTAATAGAATAACTTGGCAAAAGTGAAAGATAAAAATCTTCCAAAATAAATATATGCACAGATATTTAACAAAGTGTATATAAATATTTAAAGGAAAGGGGATAGTAAAATAACTATAATAATAATTATGGAAAATATAAGCTTAATAATATATATCCTTATAATATCCTTATGTTAAGAAACCACTTACCAATTATTCTGGTTGTTACTCACATATTAAATAAATATGAAGCTTAAGAAAAAGAATGTTAAGATGATTTTTCTCTGCAAATAGTTTGTTACTCTTTTTCTGCCTTTGGTTTGAAAATGATTGGTATTTACAAAATGTTCCAATAATATATTCTTGAAATTTCTTAGCATAAGAGAACAATATAACATCAGGAGGCTCATTATTTTACTTTCTATGATTTTCAAAATGAAACTAAGAATGCATTGTTTGCTAATTTCCTGATGGTAGCCATCAATAAAAATTAGCATTATGTCTCTGAGAGGCTGATGCTACTTATTTTGGGAATCAGTGTAAAGGGATTTGGGGAATTTCTAATATGAATTAATGGTGCTTTTTCTATGCATCTCATTAGAGTCATAAAGTGAGTTTAAATTTAAATCAAGGGTAAATAACACATTAGAACAAAATATATAAAGCTCATTAAATTTTAAAGTTTAAGAACTATTTAAAAGAATACATTATTTTATATCTGAAAGAATAGATTTTTGTCATAATTTTAAGTGCCAATATGTAGAAAAATATATAAATATATAATAAAATATGCATATGTAACAAAATATACATATACAATAAAAACATGTTATTCTTTAAGCTTGAGTCACATGCTGTAGATACATTTTAATTATTTCATGCATGCTATTAAAGGGCTGCAAATTATATATATGATAAGGGGTTAATATCCAAAATATATAAAGAACTCATATAACTCAAAGGCAAAAATCCCAAACAATCTGATTTAAAAATGAGAAGAAATGAATAGATATTTTTCCTAGGAAGATCTACAAGTAGCCAACAGGTACAAGGAAATGCAAATCAAAACCATAACAAGATGCCACCTCATACCTAGAATGGCTACCAGCAAAAAGACAAGAGATAACAAGTGTTGGTGAGACTATGGAGAAAAGGGAATTATTGTTCATTGTTGTTGGGAATGTAAATTTGTAAAGCCACTATGGAGGTTTGGAGGAGTATTGTTTCCTCAAAAAAACTGAAGATTGAACTACTAAATGATCTACAATTCTACATCTGAGTACATATCTAAAGGAAGTGAAAACAGGATTACGGAAGAGATATCTACACTTCCCTGTTCACTGCAGCATTATTCACAATAGCCAAGATATGGAAACTACCTAAATAGTAGTCAACGAATGAAGATGCAACACACACACACACACACACACACACACACACACACACACTGGAATATTATTCAACTACAAGAAAGAAGGAACTCCTGCCTTTTGCAACAACATGGATGGACCTTGAGGGAATTATGCTAAGTGAAGTTGAGTCAGACAGAGAAAGACAAATACTGTATGCTATCACTTACATGTGGAATCTTAAAAATTCAGAGATAAAGATGGTGGTTACCAGCAACTAGGGGGTTGGGCGAAATGAGGAGATATTGGTCGGAGGGTACAAACTTCCATTTGTAAAATGAATAATGAATAATGAACAGCATGGTGATTATAGTTAATACTCTTGTACTACATACTTCAAAGCTTCCAAGAAAGTAGATCTTAAATGTTCCTACTACTGGGGCTCCTGGGTACCTCAGTTGGTTAAGTGTCTGACTCTTGATCTCAGCTCACATGTTGGTCTCAGTGTTGTGAGTTCAAGCCCCATGTTGGGCTCCACACTGAGGGTGGTGTCTATTAAAAAAAAAAAAAAAAAAAAGTTCTCACCACAAAATGAAATAGTAATTTGGTGATGTGATCCAGCTGCTAGTTAATGCTATGGTGGTAATAATTTTGCAATATGTAAGTGTATTAAATCAACACATTATACACCTTAAACTTGCACAATGTTATATGCCAATTATATCTCAATAAAGTTGGAAAAAATAATTCCACGTATAGTGTGAAATGTTCAAATCTCAACATTATAAAGGGGTGTGAGACTCTAAAATTATATACATATCTTTTATATATAAGTATGTAATTTAAATTTTACAGAGATATCCAATCAATACAATACAAGAGATTGATTGGATATTTCTCTTCTACTAACATTATGGGAAGTGGCTTTTTACATATGGAAAACACTATGTGATTTCAGATAGTCTGAAAGTTCAGTATAGCCCTTCCCATGGAAAGCATACAATATTATATATTATAAAAGGAAAACATTTAAATGAGCTCCTTTTATTTCTAAAAAATAGAAGCAATTTTGAATATTATGCATATTACAATAAATATACTTTTTGAAATATCATCAGGGCAAAAAATGTTTAAAAAACTTTGCAAGATAGAAATATCAATTCTATTCCCTTGATATCCAAGGCAAAAAATGGCTAATGTCATGCAATAAGGTATTATGTTTCTGCCACACTGGCCATTTTCCTGTACCTTCTGCACATGAAGTTTCTCCTGGTTTGGAGATCCCATGCTTGCTGTCTCCTTTGCCTGGAATGCTTGTCCCTGGTCTACTTTCATAGCACAAATTTGTACTGCAGATTTCAGCTGAAAAATATTCTCTTGGAGATCCTCTCATCTAAATGATCTGCCGTAGAATCTTGAAAATATTATCCCCTTTATTACTTTCAAAGCACTGATCTAACTGCAATTATCTAACTTCTTGTTTGCCCCATGTTTGGTGTCTGACAAAAATATAAGCTCCATGAGGGCAAAAGACCTTTTGACATTCAGTTGTATCCTTAGCTCCTAGCATATTGCTTATAACTGTAATTTCTTGCTATATTTATATTTGTTGAGTGAATAAATAAATTTAATCCATTTCTTGGTTTAAAAAGAGGGGGAGGGGGCAGGCTGCCTAAGTAGATGTGTGACGGAGATTAGATGATTTCTCTCAAATCCCATGTCTTGGACATATGGGAGACAATGCTTCCCATAATTGGAGTCCTCTGTGGTTCCTTACTTCCTAGACATATGGGAGACAATGCTTCCCATAATTGGAGTCCTCTGTGGTTCCTTACTTCCTATGCAACTTAGCCAAAAAGACTGTGGGTAGAAGGCATTTACACACTCAGACACTTGGCAATACATTGTTTCTATCATAGGCTTTCATTGCTCATTGGCCAACTGTATGTAGAGGATCCTGTGAATAATTCTGAGGCTGATGTAGGGGATGATGAAGCTACAAGATACAGGTACCTTGGATTTCTGGATCCTTCCTGGAGGATTAATTGTGCTGGACTATAATGTATACAAAAGACAAACTTATTGTATTAATTCACTAAGATTTTATGGCTGTTCTTAGCCATTAGGAATTATTATCTTGACTAATAAAATATGTAATCATATAGAAAGGTTTTCTGGCTAAGCATGTTCAAAATAATGGTGCCAGATATTTAATAATGCTATTGGGTTCAATTTATTCTATTTTGATTGATCAACTTGTAAGAAAAGCAGTATTAACTTATATGTATAATTAATGTATATGGGTTTTGTTTCTTAGATTTCAAATAGTTAAGGCAGTTCTTAAAAGCATTAAAAATGTAATTTTTAGAGAATTTTAAAGCTGGTTGTCACATACAAATAATATGAAATAGAAGTAGAAAGTATAACCATTATATGTTTAATATTTTGGCTTAAATGTTATTACATTCCTGGCATGCACTTGCCTGTATAAAATGAGGCTTAATAACACACGAATGTGACCATCATTAATGCAATTCAGAAACCTATACTGAGTGATTAAAGCAACTCAAATCACCCTTGATCATATTTCTGACCACTTATCAGAAGTGTCTTTATACTGTCATTAGCTGAGCTTCTCCTTTATGATTTTCTATGTCCTTGTCAAGTAATTGCTTCAGAACCAGATCAATGAGAATACATAAAAAGAATTAAGATCACACTTTGCTTAAATATCCTTTTCGATGTGGAACTGTCCTCTCTGACGTTAGCATGGAACAATTAATATACATACATGTTCACCATTTGCCCCCACCCGGATTCCCTCTGTTGGGCAAAATAATTTTAAAAACTCAGAATTCTTTACAGAATTCATCATAACCTCCAGATAAAGAAAAAAAATGTGCTTATGGCATCTCAAACTCTACCAGTTCAATGCATTTCCTCAGAAAGATTATAAATGTTTAATGGTTGTTATGCCTGAAGAAAATGTTCTGCATGATGGGAAAAAAGTAATTAAACCTAGTAGCAGTTTCTTTTGCAAGCTGTCAAGGTGAAAGACTAGAACTTACAGAACAGTAAGTGCTGATCAAATATCTATTGAAATTTATTCAGAATTAGTAGTCAATATATTGAACTTCAATGCAACTGTCTGGGCTGAGAATATAGTGTGAGAAGGTACACATTGGAGGACGTCCTGTCACTGTGCTAAATGCATGTATGGTCCGATGTGTATCATCCACAAATAAGTGCAATGTGGAAACGTTATAGAAGATGTTCAAATATGTGCTATGACCAGAGAAATTTATTAACTCATGAAAAATATTTGTCTGAATGTTAAACTTATTTGCCTTTGAATTTCTTTAGTTAAAAAATGCATGCATTTGTACAAATTGATTAAAACAATCTCTTGTCTTCATGTTTCACATTCATTGTTATTTTATTTTCCTTTATACTTTCTTATAGGCTCACTTCTTTGTTTTTTTTTTCTTTAAGATTTTATTTATTTATTTGACAGAGAGAGACACAGCGAGAGAGGGAACACAAGCAGGGGGAGTAGGAGAGGGAGAGGCAGTCTTCCCTCTGAGCAGAGAGCTCGATGTGGAGCTCTGATCCCAGGACCCTGGGATCATGACCTGAGCCGAAGGCAGACGCTTAATGACTGAGCCACCCAGGCGCCCCATAGGCTCACTTCTTTGAAAGAAATTGTTGCACATTACATAAACCCATCAAAACTGCAATCAAATTTTCCACAGTGGGAAAAGCTGTGCTGAGACCTCTAGAGTCCATCCACATTGGCTAAGTCAAGAGTGTGGAATGTTCCAGGAAACTGTCAATTATATTGTTCTTTGAAAAGGTCAAATATTTGATTGAAAAACAGTCAAAATTGTTTCGGAAACATGATTTTTAACACTATATATGCACAGTTTTAATTGTTTTAAAGTAGCACAATTTTATTTGAAACAAAATAACTCATTACCACTCCAGTCAAGTTTACCAGAGCTGTTTCTGGTTTAAAAGTGGAGAACCACATAGTAAAACTAAGCGACCCCAGGAAGTTCTACAACTTTATATTATCATTTGAAGATGATTATCAGAGTTGTAAGTGAATAAAAGATTTCATTATACTCACACCTTTTGGGTAAAACTTATGATGCTTTTGTTGTCAGAGTTTTGGAACCATTTTTCTTTTAAAATTTAGAAACATTTCTCTTTAAAAAAAACATAACAAAGTTTTCTTTCAGTAACAATTTATATCCTGTTCCTATTAATTGTAGAATGTAAAAAAAAAATAGTTTCAGTATATATATATATATATATATATATATATATATATATATATATATGTATTATTCTCTTTTAAAATATTTTAGTTAATTAACTTAAAAACAGGTATTATATTTATTAACATCTATTTTCTTTTTGGCCTTGTATATATCTGAGGAAACATTATAAAGTTCATATTTTCATGTACAACAAGATCTATAGTTTGGGATAGAGTGATAATTAGAGTTACAGCCTCTGGACTAGATTTCTTAGGTTGAAACTGAGCTACTCCTCGTGCTGGATCTATTATATTGGGAAAAGTATTTAATCTTATTAAATATCAGCTTTTTTGTTTGTGAAATAAAATCTGTAATAATAACTTTAGAATTGTGCTGAATAGATAAAATAATACATGCAAAACACTTAGCACAATACTTGGCAAGAAGGTGATTGGTAATTATTAACCAGTACTAGGAATAGTATGAGGAATAATATGGTTAGTATTTTATGAATGAGAAACTATTTCTAAGCTACACAAATATCATTTATTTATTTTTAGGCTAATGATATTTTATTATAAACAAAATACCATTTATCTCACTTTAAACTACATATTAAAGGGAAAAATAAAAATAAGCAGCTAGTAATGTTATAAGATTAACATTAATGGTTGTTATGCCTGAAGGACTAAGTATTGTAAATAAATGGAAAATCTTATAATGTGAAATTAGGAATAAATGCTTCATATCTGATGCTTAGTCTTTCCTCTATTACATGTAATATTCTCACAGAAACATTCTTTTCTCAGTCATTATTCCATCTTGTTTTCATTTTTGGTGGTTAGGGACCTAAAAAATGTCTTCTATTATTCACTTATTCCAAAATACCATCCTGTATGCTACCCATATATTTTTGTGTATATAGTTAATCCAAACAAAATTTTATCTATTCATAATTGATTTAGTGATATACATTAATTGTATACCATAAACTTGGCAGTATTTACTACTTGCATCATTCAACACAGTTTATTTTTTTGCCATCTTTGGATTGCCTTTCACATGTTAGCAGAAAATCACACTTTGGGATTTTGAAAGCCCTAATAAGTGAAATTCCTCCTCACTTCTGAATTTTGAACTAATTGAGAGAGATTCAGGGAGATGAAGAGTAAAATATCAGCTTTATTCTGAAGAATTTGGACAATGTGTCATAGGAATGTCCAGGTTTGTTAAATATACAACCTCCCAAAAATTATAAACATATACTTCCTAAAATCCTGCTTACCCCTCAAGCGTTAACTATTGTCCTAGTAAGTTTACCCATAGGAAGTGTGTACCTGAATGCATCCTGACTATAGGCAGTGAAAACCCAGGATTAGCTGGGCCACCCATGCTTCCTTTATGAGAACTGAGAAAAGCTGAAAAAAAACAAAAACAAAAAAACCCCACCCCACATGGTATACAACTGGGGAAGTATTTCCTCTATAAGGAGGAGAAGAGAATGTGATATTTCCCTACTGCCTACATGTTTAGCTATCATATAGGTCTTTAAAATGATTAGCAAGAGTATTTTACTAGAAGCATTTTTCATTCATTTTATAATGGATTTGTATATGATATGATTACAGTAAATAAATGAATGAATAAAAATAATAATAGCCAACCACACACACAAAAAGCAGCAACCATAAAGATAATGTTGTGAATTGAAGAAATACAATTTCTTAATTTTAATGTAGTTTAATTAGTACATATCTTTTATAGTATGAAAAAAAAACAGTGTCTACTCTTTTTCAACTGTAATCCATTTTTCATATATTAGTCCTAATGACCTAAAAATAATTCATACTCATTGAAGGCCTGTAAGATTGGACTTTTTCTTTCAATCCCCATTCTGTTCTTTCCAGTGGTTCACTATATTCCTACTAGATTTCAATTTCTCAAACTCATTCCTTTACATATGTTTTAATCTCTACCTAGTACTTTCTGTTCTCTGTTGTTTGCTTAGAGAGATAGAATCATCCTGATTTTCAGGTGGCAGGTGAAATGTCACTTTTTTGAGAAGCCAACTTTCACAGCCTAATTAAAAGTAGGGGTTCCTTTTGCCATCATCTCTTCACAACCAGTATTTTTAAATATTTGATTTCTCTTTTTAGCTATAAGCTCCATGTAGGTCTTCTTTACTTTTAATTGCTCAGTGTCTAGAGTGCATGAAAAATAGTAGATACTTAAAAACCAACCTTTTGAATGAATGAATGAATGAATGAATGAATCTACTCAACCCTATCTCCACTGCTAGCAGCAAAGCTAACCCATCTCTCTCTTTTTTTTTTTTAATTGGGCTACTAAAATAATCTGAAATATTTCTTTGCACCTACTTTTATATTGTATTAATCCATTTTTTATCTCCACTTTACTGAAAAAAAGTCTTGTAAAGTGTCACTCTGATCATAATCACATCTCTTCCTTAAAATCCTCCATAGTTTCTCATTATACTTAATATAAAGATAAAAGTACCCATCATGATATACAAGGTCTTACAAGGTTCCAGGTCAAGCCATATTTTCTTGCATTGGTTCTCAGGTCATTAGACTAAAATCTCAGAAAACTTTTTATTTTATTTATTTTATTTTAAAAGTTTATTTATTTAGAGAGAGAATGTGTGAGAAGGGGGAGGGGCAGAGGGAGAGGGAGAGAGAATCTCAAATGGGGCTTTATCTCACGATCCTGAGATCATGATCTGAGCTAAAACCAAGAGTTGGATGCTTAACTGACGGCCACCCAGGTGCTCCAAAACTTATTTTATTTTTGATCAGACCTAGCTTATTTCTGCTTCAAGACCTTCACACATGGGACTGCTGGGTGGCTCAGTCGGTTAAGCGTCGGCCTTCAGCTCAGGTCATTCTCCCAGGGTCCTGGGATGGAGTCCTGCATCAGGCTCCTAGCTCAGCGGGGAGCCTGCTTCTCCTTCTGTCTGACCACCCCCCCGCTTGTGCTCTCTCTCTCCCCCTGTCTCTGACAAATAAATAAATAAAATCTTAAAAAAAAAAAAAAGACCTTCACACATATTGTTTCCTATGCCTGACCACAGCTTCAACCCTTAACATTAAAATTAATAATCCCTTTAATATTAAGAATCCTTGAAGTTTCAGCATAAATTTTACTTTCTCTATAGGGCCTTTTCAATGTTCCCAGGGGAAATAAAATATGCCATTCTGTTATATGAATAGTGATAGTTAAAAATATAATTGGTTTAACATATTTTTCTGCACAGAAATATATACTCTCTAAAGACAAGTCCTGGCTCACCACATACAGTACTGCAGTACTATACCAAGTCACATGATAGGCAACTAAGGGGTGTTTTTGATAAATTAATAAATTATTATTTTTAAAGATTTATTTTATTTATTTATTTTAGAGAGCAACAGACACAAAGAGAGAGAGAGCGTGCATGTGGGGGTAGGGGCAGAGGGAGAGGATCTCAAGCAGACCCCACGCTAAGCATGGAGCCAGTGTCGGGGCTCAATCTCGGGACCCTGGGATCATGACCTGAGCCGAAACCAAGAGTTGGTCACTTAACTGACTGAGCCACCCAGGAACCCCAATAAATTAATAAATTATGAAACAAAAATAAAATTCATGCTATTGGGTGAAACTTTTAAAAGTTAATTAATTGAATGATTCATTTATTTGTTTATTTAATATTTATGAGTAAATATTTAAAATATTAACCATAAAATAGTAATTATAAATAATATAATACTAATCATAGATTAATATTTAGAAATACCTACTATGATACAGAAACTTTTCTAAGTACAAGGAATGCAGTCAGGTAAAACACAAAAAGCCTGGCCCTGAACAGCTTATATTCAGGTAGGGATAATACATAATAAACAGAATAAACTATAAAATATACAGTATGTTGGAAGATAAATGCTAAAGAGGAAAAAAAAAATTGGAGAAGGCAACAGGTGTTGAGTAGTGTTCTCCATAGATTGGGAAAAATCCAAATATTTCTAATAGGGATAAGAACATAGGCATTGTAGGTATATGCTCTTGTCTTTGAACGAAATACTTATTCCTCTTATTCATTGAGGACACCAGAGAGATTTTGCTGAGGCTCATTGGAGACTCTCTCGTGTAATCTTTCTGATATTAATGAGACCTTTTTCCCTCTTTTATTTTAACCTTGAAGACTTTACCGTGAGCAATGAAGACACCACTGAAAAACCAACTTAAGCCTTCATGCAACAAGTATCTCTGAGGCAGGTAATTATTTAAGATAACTTTACTAAATTTTCATAGTATTCTTTTATAGTTTTTGCAGGATGCTACATATGTGATAGAGATGCATGAAAGATAATAGACTCCCCTCATTTTCCACAGATGAGTTGATTCCAAGCTGTACCTGGCAGAAGATACAATGCATAAAGAAGAAAGAATTACTTTAATTCAGGGAAGCCATACTCTCATTTCAGCTGGTCAACTTTGGCCATGTATCATCCTCTCTCTCTGGGCCACTATTACTCCTGTTGTTTAATTGCCTGTTTCACACATCGTGAGTATCCAAAACAATCATATATTTAAAACTCATTAGCCAATTTTAAAGTAGTAAATAAATGTATCTTGATATGTATCACTCTTATTGAGCCCTTTAAGCATATGTAACTAAACTATATTTAAGGAAAATATGTAATTGGAAGTTTGGGGTTCTTAATTCATGCCTGTGCATCTAAAAATTTTCTCTGAAGATTTATCTGAGCTTATTTGTGTTGTTAGGATTGATAACTTGAATTCTATGTATACTTAATGAACCCTTTTGAACTTGTATTAGCACTTATTTTACGTTAAAATATGTGTCTAGCACTTTCATTAAACTGAGAGATATTTAAAGATAAAAAGTCTCATGTTTTTATTCCTCCACACAAATTTTCACATTAATGGATTCTAAAAATGGATAGAAAAAAATGGATAGAATGGATAAATTAATATAACATTTTATCTTAAATTAAGTGAATTATGAATAACTTAAATTACCTTCAGGATACAGTGAAAGAATGCATGAGTCTGTAGTCTTTGGGGATGTTTAAATGTTTACCAGATTCAAGTTATTCCTTGAAGTTTTCCAATGATTAGGCAATACATATTTTTTTTAAAATAACACATTATTATAATCCTTAGAAGCTTCACTTTAAAGAGTAGAGATAATCTTTGAAGAATTACTGGAACACCAATATTTCATTATCTTGAATTCTGAAGTGCCGTTTCCAGCCAGATGCATATGTTTAATCAATATCTCATTGCCATTGTATTTTTCAAGAACCTGTGAAATTTCATACCTGTTCACTTGATCCTGAAATCATTAGCTTTATTCTGAAACCATGGAAACTACTGAATTCCTATAATCCTGTGTTCTTCATCTATTTTCATAAAACTCTTAAGCATAGTGTGAAAGTATGTTGGTTACTATAGATGTAATTTGTAATTTATTGATATCCTATTATCATGTAAGAACTAAGTGGCACAATATGAGTTTTAAATAGAGTAATTTCATATAAAATATATATGTATATGTATGTTATTATGTTTTTCCTTTACTTATAAAAATTATGCTATTGTTTGCACTTTGTGCCTGAGGATTTTCTTTGCCTCTATTAAGAGAAAGTTCACATTGACCATCCTGAATTTATCACAATAGTATCAATTCCCACTCTTCCATTCTCACAAGAGGGAGAGGTTAATTAAATAGTTTCCAGATAACAGTTATTTCTGTTCAGACAAAAAGTAACTATCTGCTATCCTGCTCAAGACTGAGGATAATAAAATATTTCTCAAAGCAACTGACTGAGGTTAGTTAAGGTGAATATTATCAGATGGACTACAGAACAATAAAGTGGTCATATTGGTTTAATTATATCGTTCTTTGTGTGAACATGGTAGAGACTGCCCTCCTACTCTGCTCAATTCACTAGAGTCATTAGAAAATGTGTCCCTCCCTGTGCTCTAATTGCTGGTGTTTTGCTCCTGCTGTTTCATTTGTGTGGATACTTATTTCTACTTTTAACTTGTGAAAATTGTTGACATGATCAAAAGTGACAATATAAGATAGAGGTTAAGGACTTGGAGGGTAGTCAGAGGCTACTGGAGCTTGAATCCCAGCACTCCTACTAATTTGGTATCTGTTGTTGGGAAAGTCACCCAACCTTTAATGGGAAGATTAAATCTGATTTTGTACGTTGTGAGAATGAAGCCACTTAGCAAATGCAAAGCATTTTAAATGTCTGGTATAGAGTAAGTGTTGTGTAACTGTTAGCTATTATTTTGAAACACGGGCTGTTATTGTCTTTCCTCTCCTTAGCTTTCAATTTAGTACGAGTTCAAATATTATCTTTTCTGTTAATTATTTTACAACATTCTCCAATAAAAATTACTTTTCTCATCTATATTGCTTCCATAGCACTCATTATGTGCACTTATGACACTTAATAGGATGACTCAAAGTAAGTTGTATGTGTTTCTTTATTTCTATGTATCAGTGCTCTCTTTGAGAGCATTAAGTTATTTATTTCCATTTCCCTAAATTTAGTACAGAGTTTGCTTATGGTGACATGTCAAATATTTGTTGAACATAAATTTAAAAATATAAATATTATTGTTTGAAGGATTCCTTTTGAATGACGAATTTAGTTAAGTGTGATGATGCTTTATTTGTTCCCTAATGAATAATTAACTGTGATGTACTTAACGTTGCTTAAGTATCTGAAAACTACAAAGAAACTTAATTTAACTTCAGATCTGTTCTCAAGACATATTTTAAATGTGTCTCTTTATTAATTTCTTTGTAAATTTCAGTAATTTCACATGCATTTCCTCATTCGAGTCTCATAAGCATTCTGTGTGTTTGGCAAAGCAGATATTGTTAGTCCTAATTTTTTAAAATGAAAATGATGGTTTGGGAGGTTAAAAGACATGCTCATAGTAAAAAAATGAGAAAGATAACTGTAAGTTTAAAGCCCATGCATTTTGCTTATTTACTAAAGGCTTTTCTACTACACTACCCACTCTTCCATTTGTGCTCAAATATGAACTTAACTCAGAAAACTCACATACCACTTTTTATAATTTTAACCTAAATGACTTTATGCTCTTCATAGTGAGCCCTGAAAAACAAAGAACTGGGATAATCAACTCAAAGTTCCAGTCGTGAGTTTGACAGTGGCTCTTCTTATTCATATTTTATTATTTTTCGGATGTCTTCAAATATTTTTATGTAAATTCCATTAATTTCTCAGGGAAGTGAGAACAAATTTCAGCTCTATCATAGAACAATGCTTTCATCAGAAAATTTTGGCTCTCCTTGTGTTCCCCTTTTAAGAATTTTATATTTCCTGCAAATATTTTCACACAGAGATGCATGAATCTTCATGGAAATAAGCAAGACTTTCAGATACATTATTGATCTGTGCTTTTTCAGATAACTTCCAAGCCAATTTAGAGAAAAAAAAATTTTTTATTGCACTCAAACTTAGAAGTGCATATATTTTACTTTGTATTTAAGAGAATATCATTTTCAAAGTTTCTTTTTTTAATTCATCCAAACAGTTTGCTTTTTTTATTTATATAATATTTTCTCTTCATCCCTGAGGAGATTTGTAACTGGAAAATGTAACTAATTTTTCTCAATTATGGAACTGAAATTGAATTCTCCCTCCACAAACAACCAAATGTATTTATAATTTTCATGAAATTCAGTAAGAACCAACTCTTTATTTCCTGTGCTCCTGTTAGAACTTTTTTCTGCTATAGAATGCTTACATTAAAAATACACTGATAGGTAGTATGGAGGTTCCTCAAAAAGATGAAAACAGAGCTACCCTATGACCCAGCAATTGCACTACTAGGGATTTACCCCAAAGATACAAATGTAGTGATCTGAAGGGGTATGTGCACCCCAATGTTTATAGCAGCAATGTCCACAATAGTCAAACCATGGAATGAGCCCAGATGTCTATCAACAGATGAATGGATAAAGAAGTTGTGGGACATATAAACATATATACACAATGGAATACTACTCAGCCATCAAAAAATATGAAATCTTGCCATTTGCAATGACATGGATGGAACTAGAGGGTATTATGCTAAGTGAAATAAGTCAGTCAGAGAAAGACTATTATCATATGATCTCACTCATATGTGGAATTTAAGAAACAGCGCAGAGGATCATAGGGGAAGAGAGACAAAAAAAAATAAGATGAAATCAGAGAGGGAGACAAACCATAAGAGACTCTAATAATAGGAAACAAACAGGGTTGCTGGAGGGGAGGGGAGGGGGGGATGGGTCAACTGGGTGATGGACATTAAGGAGGGCATGTGACATAATGAGCAGTGGGTATTATATAAGACTGATGAACCCCTGACCTCTACCTCTGAAATTAATACATTATATGTTAATTAATTGAATTTAAATTAAAAAAATAGAAAATTAAAAAAAAAAAAAGAATATAAAAGACCAAATACACTGATAGGAAGTAGAGGATATAAATAGATTAGATAAATATTAAAAATAAAGGCATGCATATATTAACATGGATGATAAATAATGCCTTCTCTTGTCCAATACAATAGTATATGAAGAATTTGTAGAATCTACTAAAGAAATTTACTTAGATACAGGAGATAAAAAGTATTTCTGTTACATTATTGGTGAGTTTGTGAAAACTAGAAAACCAATAGGGCCATCACCCAAATGAAAACAACAGTGACAAAAACAAAAGGAAGCATGAAATCAAAGTCAGGCATGTGTTGGAGTCAAATACCAATGCTAGCATTAGGATTGATGACATTAGAATTTGCTTCTGATATGGCCATGTAAGTTCTTATTGGACAGAACCTTCTGCTGATAACAACTACAAATTCTGGACAAACAAAGCCAACAACAACAACAACAAAACAAAAAAACCTGAAGGCATTGGAGAGCAACAAAAAGCAGGTACTTGGAAAGAGAAAATGGCTCGGGATAAATTTTTATGGTTGTTAACCATAGTCGGCAATGTGGGACAGGCTATCTGAGAGATAACCTACTGTTTTTGTGACCTAAAAAATCACATTCCAGTTGGAGGTAACCATGTCTACTGGATCATGTAGGGGATCCAGAAAGGAAAGAATCACAGATGGGGAACACCATATTCTGAAGAAAACTTCTGACAAAATCTCTCACTGGGCACTAAATTATGTACATAAGGAACAGACTCTATTCTAGGAATGAAATAATTGAACCCAGGTTTGACCTATCACTCAAAATATAGAGATTATGGCTTGAGACAACAAAATTTACTGCCTCATAGAACAAAACAAGCAATTTAATAAACACCTAATATTCTTTCAAGGAATATAACTTAATCCAGATTGCCTACTGTCCTGAATGCCATCTAGATAATTAAAGATATAAAGAAACAGAAAACTTTGAATTATTCTCAAGACAAAAACAAAACAAAGCAAAACAAGATTAGTGGATACTAATTTTTAAATGACCTAGTAGTTGGAATCAGTATATAAAGATTAGTTGGAATTAGTATATAAGGATTAGTTGGTAAAAGGCGAAAGATTTATGCGATCTAAAGAGAAACTGGAGTATAAGGATTAGTTGGTAACAATTAAGCTAATATTATTATGCTTGATGATAAAAACAAAATTTGCTCATAATGAATGAATATTTAGAGAACCTCAACAGAGGCATAGAAACTATAAAAATGAAAAGAATTGATGGCATGAGAAGGAAATGTTGACCAAAGCAATCATGGGGAGGATGGAACTTGAAAAACCCAATTAAAGCTAGGATGGAATTTGATCTTCAGTTATAAGGTGAGCTAAAAAGAAAATCTACTTATGGAAACAGTGATCTCAATACAAAATATCCAACTTCATGCCGATATTAGGTAGAAAAATATAATCAGAATTCTCTTCCTTGAACATTTTACCATAGGCCAAAGATCATTTGTATATGGTATTCAAATTTATAGAGCCAGTGCGGTTAAAAAATTGCAATGATAAAAAAAAAGAAAAAAACAATTTTTCAGATTTGCATCCCTTATATTCCAAAATAAGCAAATATATATATTTTTTTGGTAGAGTAGTTTATTAAGAATATTCAAGATGATGCTGAAAATGGGAATATCACTTCAGATATAAAAGATTATTATAAGCTATAATATTTGAGAGATTTTGGTATATGCAGTGGTCAGCAAAATAATGAAACAAACAGAGATAAAAGAATGATACTTTTACTTGGACACATAGTATATCACAGATGTAACATTGCAAATCACTGGATAAAGAATTGACTAAATAACATGTTATTCTGGGACATTTAATTGTTCATGAAAAATACGTGGACTTTAGTTCCTGCCATTTAAAAAAAAAAAGTTTTAATGGATCAAAGAATTAAATATGAAGATTTAGTTTTTCATATTCTGAAAAAAATATAGTAGAACATTATTATGACCTTAGGAATGGAATCTCTAACATTATGGTGAAAATAGAGAATATAATTATAACCGTAGGATATGAAAAAAGTTTAAAATGAGACATAGATAATAAAATTAATAGATTAAATAATATCTTTAACCATCAAAAAATATTTAAACAATAAATTCCATGAACTAAACTATACAATGGTCCTTGGAATTCAAACACACACACACACACACACACACACACCACACAAACACAGGAAGGAGTGGAAAATATTGAAAAGCATATGACCGAAAAAAGGTTAGTATGCAAAATATAAATTAAGTCATACATATTAAAATTTTAAAGATGATACAAGGTAATGAAAGGTTAAAAATGTAGCTCAAATTTAGATGACATTATCAATAACCAGCTTTAATTATTTCCAAAATCTAAAAAAAAGATTTTCCAAATTTTTAACATTTTAAAAATATGTTTAGATATGCCAGAAAAAAAAAAAAAAACTGAATCGTCTTTCTGGTCTTTCTGTAGAAATCTTACAAAATTCTTTTTATATGAAAAGACAATGGCAATGCAACCAAATGTAGGAAAAACAGTATTATAAGGGCATATCACAAAGAGAACAAAAATATGTCATTTTTTTCTGGATTTTGTTTTGTTAGCATTATTATTCAACATTTGGAGTTCACTGTGATTATGTTGGTCATGGTAAGGAATTATTCACTTTACACACAATTTTATATTCTTAAGTTTGTAATTTTTTTTTTAAGCAGAAGTTCTTCCAAATTGTATTAGGTGTACGGCCCTCAAAATCTGCATAGACTTCTGTTGGTTGATGATCCTGGTAGTAGGTTTATGTATTTATTATTATTATTATTATTATTATTATTATTATTATTATTATTTTGCTTTATATTATATTCATTGGAAAAATAAAAGTATTCTTTTGAAGAGTAAATTGATATGAATCATTTCTGAGTTCTCATTCAAAAATTGTTTTATGAAGGGTAGCATACAAAGGTAGTGTCAAACTATTTTCTCAAGATGTGAAGTTTGCTGTCTGAGAAGAATTTGGAGTTCCCTTAAGTAGAGGAAGAGTTGCTCCCAGATGTTACAGATGCCAAAATGCCTATTTGTACTCTTTTTTTTTTTTAAAGATTTTATTTATTTATTTGAGAGAGAGAATGAGAGAGAGCACATGAGAGGGGGGAGGGTCAGAGGGAGAAGCAGACTCCCTGCCGAGCAGGGAGCCCGATGCGGGACTCGATCCAGGGACTCCAGGATCATGACCTGAGCCGAAGGCAGTCGCTTAACCAACTGAGCCACCCAGGCGCCCCTGCCTATTTGTACTCTTGAACTAGATTTAAAGTATTCATTTATTTCATCTTTGGAAAATTTTAGCTTTTTTGGGTGGCTATGGCAGCTTATCACCAGGTTTAACATTTATAGGACATACTCTTCCCATCAGTGTATTAACTCTGATTCATCATAATAGGTAACCGAATAATATAACATGAGCTACATTAGTATTTTCCTCTGTTAAAAAATAAAAACAAAACCCAAAATTAAACAACAACAAAACTATTCCTCAAAGTTGTAGACCAAACCAGTTTTCATGGTGGAACATCAAGTATACAGTTTTCTGGTCAAAGTTCATACTATCACAATTTGAATTATGAGGAGATATCAAATATACAGTTTTGAGAAATTTATTATTTCTTGAGACAAATGAAAATGGAAATAAAACATACCAAAACTTTTGAGTTGCAACAAAAGCAGTTCTAAAAGAGATACTCATTGGATAAATGCCCACACTAATAAACAAGAAAAATCTCAAAAAACAACCTAACTTCACATCTCAAGGAACTAGAAAAAGAAGAACAAAGGAAGTCTAAAATTAGTAGAAGGGAGGAAATAACATAGATCAGAGTGGAAATAAATGAAATAGGGACTAAAAAGACAATACAAAAGAGCAATACAACTAAGACCTAGTTTTAAAAAAGATAAACAAAATAGACAAATTCTTAGCTAGATTTACCAAGAAGAAAGAAGACTCATAATAAAATTAGAAATGAGAGAGGAAGCTTTACAATTGATACCACACAAAGAATCATAAGAGACTGCTATGAACAATTATATGCCCACAAATTGGACATCCTAGAAGAAAGAGAAACATTCCTGGAAACATACAACCTACCAAGACCAAATCATGAAGAAATTGGAAATTTAGCAAACCAATTACATGGAGGTGATTAAATCAGTAATCAGAAAACTCTCAACAAAGAAAAGTCCAGAACTAGATGGATTCGCTAGTGAATTTTACCAAACACTTGAAGAGAAATTAATGACAATCCTCTCAAACTCTTCAAAAAAAAAAAAAAAAAAAAAAAAAGAAGAGGAAGGAACACTCCCAAATTCATTTTATGGGGCCAACATTACCCTGATCCCCAAACTAGAAAAAGAAACCATAAGAAAAGAAAATTACAGAGTAATATCTCTGATGAACACAGATGCAAAATTTCTAAATAAAATATCAGCAAATTGAATTCAGCAGTACACTAAAGGGATCATACACTATATTCAAAGGGAGTTTATTTCAGAAATGCAAAGATGGTTAACATCAGCAAAATCAATCAGTGTAATATGCTACATTAACAAAATTAAGAATGCAAATAATATGATCATCTCAATAGATGCAGAAAAAGCATTTGACAAAATTCAACATCCATTCATGAAAAAATACTCTCAAAAAACTGAATATAGAGGGAATGTACCTCAATATAATAAGGGCCATATATAAAAAAGTCCACAGTTAACATCATACTCAATGGTGAAAAGCTGAAAGCTCTTCTAAGTTCAGGAACAAGAAGCGATGCTCACTTTTATCACTTTGATTCAACATGGTAGTAGTCATAGCAATTCACAAAAACAAAAACAAAGAAAAATAAAAGGCATCTAAGTTGGAAAAGAAGTAAAACTGTCTGTAATTGCAGATGACATATACAGAAACCCTAAAGACTCGAACAAAAAACCTGTTAGAACTAATAAATGAATTCAGTAAAGTTTCAGGATACAAAATCCATATACAAAAATTAGTTGCATTTATATATACTTACAATAAACTATCTAAAAGAGAAAATAAAAAAAAAATACACACATTTACTATTACATCAAAAAGAATAAAATACCTAGGACTAAATTTAAGCAAGGAGGTGAAATATCTTTACACTGAAAACTGTAAAACATTAATGAAAAAATTGAAGAAGACACAAATAAATGGGAAGATGTTCCATGCTCATGGATTGGAAAAATTAATATTATTAAAATGTACATTTTACTCAAATTGATTTACAGATTCAAGGCAATCTCTATCAAAAGTCCAGTGACATTTTACACAGAAATAACATAAATAATCCTAAAATTTATGGAACTGCAGAAGACCCTAAAGAGCCAAAGCAATTATGAGAAAGAAGAACAAAGCCAGAGACATCATGTTTTCTGATTCCCCACCATATTACAAAGCGATAGTAATCAAAACAGTATGATACAAACATCAAAACAGACATATATATCAATGGAACAGAACAGAGAACCCAGAAATCAGCCCATGCTTATATGGTCAATTTATGATAAAGGAGGCAAGAATATACAATAATATTCAATAAATGTTGCTGGGAACACAGGACACCCAAGTGCAAAAGAATAAAACTGCACCTTATCTTAACACCATACACATACACACACAAAAAAACCCTCAAAATGGATTAAAGACTTAAAGTTGAAGATCTGAAACTGTAAAACACATAGAAGGAAACAGGAATAAGCAACTTCTTATCACTTTTGGCATTTTTTTGGAGGGGGGTTGACACTAAAAGCAAAAGCATGAAAAGCAAAAATAAATAAGTGGGGCTACACCAAACTAAAAAGCTTCTGCACAGCAAGAGGAAGAAGAAAAAAAGGAAGAAGGAGGAGGAGGAGGGGGAGGAGAGGAAGAGGGAGGAGAAAGGAAAGGAAGAGTAGAGAAGAGAAGAGAAGAGAAGAGAAGGCAACATATGGCATGGGAGAAAATATTTGAAATCATATATCTGATAAGTGGTTAACATACAAAATATATAAATAAACACAAACTCAATAGTAAAACAAACCAAAACAAACAATACAGTTAAAAAGTGGGCAGAAGATCTGACTGGATATTTTACCAAAGAAGATAATATGGATGGCCAACAGGTATATGTAGAGGTGCTCAAAATAAAATCTCTAATCATCAAAGAAATACAAATCAAAACCACTTTTCACCTGTTAGAATGGCTATCCTCAGATAAGAGATAACAAGTGTTGGCAAAGTGTGGAAAAAAAGGCAACCTTTGTGCACTAATGGTGGGAATGTAAATTGGTCCAGCCACTTTGGAAAACAGTATGAAGATTTGTCAAAAAATTATAGCAGTAAATTTCATGAATGTGAATAACCATTAAAATTCAAGTTATACATTTAAAAAAATTAAAAATAGAACTACGATATGATCTAGCAATCTCATTTCTGGTATATATCCAAAGGAAATGAAAACAGGATATCAGAGCAATATCTGCACTTCCATAGTCATGGCAGCATTATTCACAATAGCTAAGTTATGGAAACAACATAATTGCTGTCAATGGATGAATGGATAAAGCAATGGTACAATGGAGTACTATTCATCCATGAGAAAGAAGAAGATCCTGCTGTTTGCAACATCATACATGATCTTTGAGGGCATTACGCTAAGTGAAATAGGCAAAGAAAGACAAATATTGTATGATATCATTTATATGTGGAATTCAAATAAACAGTTAAACTCATAGAAACAGAGAGTAGAAAAATGGTTCCCAGGGTGTGGTGGAAATAGGGAGAGGTTGGTAAAAGCGTACAGACTTTCAGCTATAAGATAAATAAGTTCTGATAATCGAATGTATAAAATGGTGACTATAGCTGATAAAGCTGTATTGTAAGAGTGAAATTTGTTAAGAGAGTAGAACTTAAATGTTCTCACACACAAAACAGATAAATATGTGAAGTGATGGATGTGTTAATTTATAGATAGAAGGAATGTTTTTACAATGTTTATGTATATCGCATTCTCATGTACATTCTAAATATCTAATAATGTTGTCAAATGTACTTCAATAAAGCTTAAAAAAAGAATTTTGAGGGAATATTAAATAAATAGTCCCAATATTTATTTTTGTTAGTTTCCCTAAGTTATTTATTTATTTTTTAATTCTCATGGAACATGTATCATGGATAGCGGAGAAGAAGTACAAACATAATTTCTAAGTTCTAAATGCCAAAATAGTTTTCTCTCATCATTTATAATGTTAGGTCAGCAATGTATTTCATTTTATTTAGTTTATTTATCTTCTGTTTTATTCTTTCTCCACATTTGCTATGTCGATGACAAAGCAACATTTTAAAAGTATTCGGTTGAATAATTTTGAGAAGAAAGATACAAAATAGTGTGGCTTCACTTATAAATAGAAAAATTGAATGGTAAGTAATAGCTTTCATTACTAGATAAACACCATAATACTTGCTACCTTGAGCTAGAAGAATATTGACATCCAAAGTTTTAATTATCAAAACTTAAAGATGTTTGTGCTTGGGAAATAGGTGTTTCTTTGCAGCAATACAATAAATGAGATTTTGATCTGTGACTAATAAACATTTAATAATGATTATATTAGACTTTATTTTCCTTTGAGTATTCCCTTGATGTGTACAATCTAAGCAGGTGCCAGATTATTTTACAGATACCAGAGTTTAATAATTTTTACTGAGCTTGACATTATTCATCTGAAATCAGGCCACTTGTACTGCTGTTGCTTTGGAAAATGTAATTAGGAGCGAGGGAATTTAAAGCACAAGTAATATAATATAGTTCACTCATGATGAAAAATTATTTAGATGCATTATTGTGAAATATGAATATTACACATTCAATGTTTTATGATTTAAAAATAATTTATTAGAACAGGGAGAGGCACATGTGATCAAAGAAATAAAAACAAAAAACTGTAAAGACTTCTGCCTCAAGCAGTTTTGCTAACTTGACAGTTTAATCTTCTGTTCCATCTATTAAAATCATTGTAATAGAAACTATACTTGTTACATTATCAATAAAACTCTTCTTAAAACTACAAAAACTCAAGTTCCTACTGCATCTTTCTGTTTTTTTTCTTTAGTCTTGAAAAAAAAATATTTCTTTAAAAACAATTCTTTTATGAATGTGAGAAATGTCTGTATTTCAGTCAAAATTCTAAGCATGGATGTGTTTAGAGTTGTAACTAGAGGAATTTCTTACACAAGAATCATGTTTTTACCTGCTTGTAGGCCAGTCTCCACATCAGCCCCAAACATACCTCTGAAAATGAAGCAAGCTTGCTAGTAGACACTTCTGAATGAAGCTTGCCTTCTCTTTACCCTGTTACTGGGTTTCTCTATGTTTCAGACCTAATGTTTCCCCACCCTTGTGGGAGGTTATCGGTGTAATCATCATTGTTGATCTCTGCAAAACCTTTCATTCAGCCAATTTCTAGGCATCTTCTAGTATTTCATGGTCCATTATGACAGAGCCCGTCTAACATTTTGTTAGTTCATTCATTTATTTTTGTTTTTAAATCCATTACTCTGTATCAGTAAACGTTTCCTTTTATGAAAGTAGTGGTAGATAACCTTAACCCATTCTGCTGAGGTGGCAATTATTTTATTATCTTTTCTTAGTTCTTTTTATTCTAGTCAGAGCAGCATATTCTTTTTTTTTTTTTTTTAAAGATTTTATTTATTTATTTGACAGAGAGAGAGATAGCGAGAGCAGGAACACAAGCAGGGGGAGTGGGAGAGGGAGAAGCAGGCTTCCTGCCGAGCAGGGAGCCCGATGTGGGACTCGATCCCAGGACCCTGGGATCACGACCTGAGCCGAAGGCAGCCGCTTAACGACTGAGCGAGCCACCCAGGCACCCAGAGCAGCATATTCTGTCCATTGAATGCTCTACCCCAAGTTAGTTCTACTGATCCTTTGAAACCACTTGACTTCTTAACCCCCATTCTAGTTATTATGAATGCTTGCGATTGCTGTTGCGAGGAGGAATTTAAGTAATAAGTCTCTAAGCTTTCCATTCTTTTTACAAACTTTTTAATGTCTGTAGGTGTATTAAAATAAAATCTGTGCTAAGTGTTAAAGTTCCAAAGCTATACAAAAGAATGCATCATTTACGTGATCTTATTCTCCTCAAAGAAATGAAAGGAAATCTTGAGTCATGCCTGCTAGACCCATGTAATCTGGGAAGTTGCTCTGAAAACAATTTCAGTGAATCGTTAATATCTTGACTTTCATAGATTGTAGGGGGAATGTAAATATATCTGTGCTCTAGTTACAATCTGCTCTGCCTACAGAAGTAATGATATATAATTATATTAGATCATAAATAATGTCTAGCCATTGATAAATATTCATTTGTACTTAAAGTGAAAAATGCTTTTTTAAATTTACATCATTTCTCTAACTCATTGTCTCTAACAAGATTTTATTCATGAAGATATTTATTCATGAAAAGTAGACAATTAAAATTAAGGCTGCATTTAAAAATATTTTGCATCTCATCCCAGCTCTAGTGTTGTCTTTTTTCATTGTTATAAAAGATGATGCCTCCCCCCAAATTTAATATTTTCATGTAATGAATTGTTACATATTTTTAAAGTCAGTCACTGTCTTTCACAGATCAATTACAAATACAAATATTCTTTGGCATATCTAGAGATTATAAGTATTGGCTTAGCTAAAATATGGCATGTTGAGGCATATTTTTAAAGCATTAAGATGTGAAATATTTACCTAATATTTCACCTTTCAGCAAGTCACTTTTCAGAATTAAATTAAATATATACTTTACTTATAACAATTCCTTTGTAACTTTTTTTATGTGAAAGATTATACAAAATATATTTTTCTGGAAGATGTTCATATGGTCAGTCAGTATTTCAGGGATATATACATATATTTCAAAAGCATTCTCTAGTTATCTACATAATTATAAATATATTAATTTTTAGGGGAGTTCATAAATTGCATCATTATGAATAAAAACAACAGTCAGTATTTCAGGAATTATACTTTTTAAGGGAATAATATTCCAGTAAACCTTTAAGACTCAAAGTTCTGGATTGATTCTGTCCTAAAATATAGTACACAAATATTCTAAGTCTGTAAGTTTATATCCACTTAGCAATATGAAAGAAGGAATGATATTTTTAAATATCCAGTCCTAAATAATTTCAATGGACCAAATTCTATTGAGCATCAGCTAGGTACAGGACACGTTCCATACAATCTTGCATACAGATATTATTACCTTTATGTTGAGGTGGTTGATGAAGAAGTTGAACCTTTATGAGACTAAGTCTCTTACTCAAGGTAACTCAACCAATAAATGTAGCTATGGTTCAAACATACATCCATGTGACTCTAATTGATGGACCTTTCCAATTTGAACACAAAGGAGATTTTAGTTTAAAAATTAACTTTGAGGGGTGCTTGGGTGGCTCAGTCAGTTAAGGATCTGCCTTCAGCTCAAGTCATTATCCCAGGGTCCTGGGATCTAGCCCCACATTGGGCTCCCTGTTTAGCGGTGAGTCTGTTTCTCTCCCTCTGTGTTTCTCTCCCTCTGCCACTCCCCCTGCTTGTGCTTTCTTTGTCTCTCTCCGTCAAATAAATAAATAAATAAATAAATAAATAAATAAATAAATAAAATCTTTAAAAATTAACTTTGAAATTTAACATACTGCAAAAAAAACTTCCTCATCCATTCAAGCAATACAACTAATTTGTTTAGAGAACAAGCCAGCTGATAAGCAATTGTTCCAGCTCCAAAATCCTGTTTTATGGTCTGCTGTCTCAGACCATTAACAGTGAAAAATATTATAAGTCAGATTCTCCAAATGCATAAGTTTATCTAGATATTTGGGTTTTCAAAAGTTATTGAGAATAATTTTGGGGACCAATATTTGTGGGAGAATGAAGAAAAAGGAGAAAGTAAAATTTGGACTGTAGCAACAGATACCTTACTGTTCCTATAGGAGCTCTGGTTCTGTGATGATAATATAGCCTCCCAAAATTCATACTGAAGTCCTAACTCACAGTACCTCAGAAGATGACCTTATTTGGAAATGGGATTATTTCAGATATAATTAGTTAAGATGGGCCAGAATGGATAGCATGAACTCTTAATTTAATATGACTCATGTCCTTATAAAAAGTGGAAATTTGGATATAGAAAGCATACAGGGAAAATGTTATGGGAGGATGATACAGCAAAAGCCAACAGACACCAAAAAATTTCAAGTTAATCACTAAAACTAGGAGAGAGACCTGGAACAGCTCTGTCTCTCATGGCCCTCAGAAATAATCCACCCTACACTGCTGCCATTTTGATTTCAGACTTCTAGCCTCCAGAACAGTGAGACAATAAATTTTTAACACCCAGTTTGTGGTGTTTTGTTATAGGAGCCCTAGAAAACTAATATAGACTTTTTTCAGAGTTGTCCAAAATTGGGACTCTAGGTGTAAATATTTGTATCTTTGTATCAACCAGTCTCTCTTTTTTTTTTAAGATTTTATTTATTTATTTGAGAGAGAGAATGAGATAGAGAGAGCATGAGAGAGAGGAGGGTCAGAGGGAGAAGCAGACTCCCTGCTGAGCAGAGAGCCCGATGCGGGACTTGATCCCGGGACTCCAGGATCGTGACCTGAGCCGAAGGCAGTCACTCAACCAACTGAGCCACCCAGGCGCCCTCAACCAGTCTCTTGATACAAACTGGGAGAGGGGAAGCATGACCTGGGATAATGGTTTTATTCATCTAAAGCAACTCCCAGAAGTGGATTCATCTGAGAGCTCTTGAGGGACAACACTCCCTATACTCAGAAAAATTAGTCCTTTAGTCTTCAGACAATGATTGTGAAATATGGAACAGGGAGACCTGGATGGCATTTCAAGGCATCTGTTACATCTGACTAAGGAATTAATTCCATTGTTAGAAAGTGAGTATTTATTAATACCGATAAGCGCCGTATAGTTTAGGTTCTGGACAGGTGACTAAAGTTTGTTTATTTGTTTTAAACCTTCCCAATCTGAATGGAATTATTATGTTATCAATGATATTGGGTCCACTAAAATGCATATTCCAACATTCAGGCATTTGTTGCTGGATTGTAAAGAGCCACATCTGGGTCTTTGAAAGAAAAGACAAAGTGATAGGAGGTGGCACAAAATTAAATCAGAGAAGTGGATAGGAACAGAGAGTGAGGGACGTTTTAGGTCATGTGTTAGATTTGGTTGATGAGGGGTATTGTTGGAGTTTCAGAAGACTGCTTTGACCACATTGGTCTGAAGATATTGGAGGCACAGATGGTAGGGAACCTCCCAATTAGCTACTGTGGGCTTCCAGGTGTAAGATAATATAGAATAGGCTTTTGTAATGAAAATTAAGAAGACATGATATTGACATAAGATTCATGATAATCTTAAATTGTTAAATCTACAGGAGGTAGAAATACTCTGAGTATGGCTGGCAAGGGACGGGGAGAGCAGTCACAGAATGGTGGTGGATGGTGATGTTACACACAGGGATGATGTCATTAGAAGAGGACTGTGTAATCCTGTGTGTACATGCTTGATGAATGAAACGGGGAAAATAATGTGTTTTTAACAAGGACATGTTTAATTAAATGTGCCTCTAAGACATGCAAAATACATTTTTAACATAGAAGGTTGAGATAAGATCCATAGCTTAGAGGGAATGCCTCAGCTGGAGGTACAGATTTTTAGCCATCTCTGTATATGTGTATTTTGATACATAACCATGGATGAGATTGCTTGGGGAGGGAATGCAAAGTGAAAAAGAAGCAGGCTAACCATGAAAATTCATGGTGCCTCAAAATTTAATAGCGGGGATTAGGAAGATGAACCTGCAAGAAGCACTGAAAAGAAATTGGCCAGAGATGCTAGGAACATCAAGGTGGTGTGGAGTCACTTTTGCAGAAAGAAGAAAATTTCTTCAAGAAAGGAGAGGCGTGGTCTGTGAAAGCAGATTCTGCTAAGATGTCAAGGTGGATGAAAACAAATAAAAAGTGTTTCTTTGATTTAACAGGAAAGTTATATGTAGCCTTCCAAGAACTGTTTCAGCAGAATGATTTGAGAAATCCCTCATGGGGCTGAAGAAAAAGTGAAAGGGAAAGCAACGGAGGCAGCAATTTTAGGAGGCATTTTTCAGAAATCTGCATGCGAAAGAGAAGAGAAAAAGAATAGTGGTTGCATAGCTGGAGGATAATATTCAGTCAAGAGAGTTGTGTGTGTGTGTGTGTAAGAGAATTGTGGACATGAGGGGAGAATTTTCTTTCTTTTCTTTTTTTTTTTTAAAGATTTTATTTATTTATTTGACAGAGAGAGACACAGCGAGAGAGGGAACACAAGTAGGGGGAGTGGGAGAGAGAGAAACAGGCTTCCCACGGAGCAGGGAGCCCGATGTGGGGCTCCATCCCAGGACCCTGGGATCATGACCTGAGCAGAAAGCAGATGCTTAAGGACTGAGCCACCCAGGTGGCCCCTGAGGGAATGATTTTCTTGGGAGGAAATCTAATTCTAGCAATGGGGTGTGTGTGTGTGTGTATGTGTGTGTGTGCGTGTGTGTGTGATAGACTAGGTTTTGGAAGCAGGGAACATTTCTTGCTTTGGTTTACTCAGCAGCCCTTCTTACCTTTTTTATAGTAATAATAAATACCCCTCACTGTTGGCAGAATGGCCACCTCCTTTGTCATGTGTTTCCAATGGTGCCTGACTAATCAAAGCATCCTAATTCATGAACATATTGATCCAGGCAATTGAGTCTTTTTTTTTTTTTTTTTTTTTTTGGAAGGGGAAGTTATATGTGTATGTTGTGAGAGGGACTTTTCTATTTCTTTGGGTTGTTCGGTAGAATAATGTCAGCCTAGCCCAAGGGACTCCTGCTAACTGCCCAAGGCACAAACAGGTGGGTGATTGGGAGATCAAATTTAGCCTAACTGCTGCTTGGCAAGCCTCAAGCTTTAACACAGGGCTGCTTCCACCAGAGGGAGAGGCATGCTTTTCTATGATGGATCAAGATACACCTCATATGGCTAGGTCTACTTTGTTTACCTACACAGATACATTTTCCATTTCACAAAAAAGTTCAATGTAGGCCAATCAGTGGTGGCCTTGCTTCCAACTATCTGTGGCCATTTCTTTGGATGTTATACATAAGCCTACAAAAAGTTTTGTATAGGGTCTATATGGAGTGAAAAGGAAATATGATTGAGAACACAGAGCAAGAAGAGATTACAAAGAGAGAGAGAAAATAGAGACAAGAGATCTAACTTATATTTTGTGTCCTTCTCAGCTGCGAAATCCATACCACACCTGGACTTCCTACTTATAACAATTAATTTCCTTTTAAAATTTTCTCATATTAGACACTAGTTTGAGCTGGGATTTTGCCATTTTCAACTCAAACATTCTGATTAATATACTGCTTATATTTCAATTAAAAATTACCATATATTCCTTGATTCAGGAAAGTCATTTCCTGAATAGCTTGTGGTAAAACTACGTAGAATGAAAATCAAAATCACCTATATCTTTATCTTATATCTAGAAACATATTCTTCATTTTTCAGGCCTCATAAATTTTCCATTATGCCATGTAGAGTGTAGGCTTTTTCTTTCATGCTCTTGATAGAAGAACTTCCTGTTCGTTACCTGGTGGCCATAGTGCCTTCTTATCTGTGGCATATTTGTGTTCATGACCAAAACTCCTGTTCATAGCTGGAGTGACTTCAAACTCCCCACAAATCAAGTGTTTCTCAATCTCCAGATTCAATCCTGTCACCACTGGTGGTGAAATGTAGGAACTGTTGGTCAGTAGCTTTGTTAAAATGAGCTGCATCAGCCTCATGGTGTCCTGGAGAAGAAATTTTGACTTGTACTCCAACACTATTAACTCCATTCCTTCTTTATTTCTTGACCAGGGACTTGACTACTATCACACTACCAATAAGCATGTCTGAAATATTTTTTATAGGCTGTCTCCTCTGGTTTCCATGAAGTGAGATTTTTTTAAGCACTCCTAGCCTCTAGACACATTTCCACATGCTCTACCTCACAAGGGAAGTTGGAGTAACTTTTGGGTTTGGAAACCTGAAGCCCAAAGAAACCACATTTTCTGCTCTACTCTATCATGCTATAATCTTCTGTAGAGTGGTCCCCTATGTAGAAAGCCTATAGTTAAACCTGTGATAAAATAAATAAGACTCTCATTTCTGGGTTTCAGTATTAAGATCCTATTGTAGGCCTAACATTCATTCCAGGTTCTCTTAGTAATAAAGTAATCTGCTTGACTCTTTTCTGTCTGTCTCACTTAATACTGAACATAAACAGACAAAAAGAGTGTTATATTGTGACCCCCCCAATTCTAAATAGATTCTCATCATATTCTCTAAGTCTTAATTCTTGACTTTGAAGCCTGTATTCCTGCATCATATTGTTTATCATCATATCCCTACACTCCGCCAGAGTCCTGATGTCATAACTAGGGTCTCTGATGCTTTCCCAGAGCTTAGCTTCTTGTACCCTTGCTACATCTTCTTGTACTATCCTCTGTCCAGTTGTAAGAGTGTTTGGTACTTAACTACTACCTTTTTCTTGGTGATATTGCTCTTGACATATGTGGCAACATTTCTTTCTTTTTATTTAATTTAAATTCAATTAGCCAACCTATATTACCTCATTCGTTTCAGACGTAGAGTTCAATAATTCATCAGTTGCATATAACACCCAGTGCTCATTACATCATGGGCCCTTCTTAATGCCCATCACCCAGTTACCCCATCTCCCCTACCTCCCCTCCAGCAACCCTCAGTTTGTTTCCTATAGTTAAGAGTCTCTCACAGCTTTTCTCCCTCTCCAATTTCTTTCCATTCCATTTTCCCTCCCTTCCCCTGTGACCCTCTGTGCTGCTTCTTAAATTCCACATATGAGTGAGATCATATGATACTTGTCTTTCTCTGATTGACTTATTTTGTTTAGCATAATACCCTCCAGTTCCATCCACGTTGTTGCAAATGGCAAGATCTCATTCCTTTTGATGGCTGCATAATATCCCATTGTATATATATACCACATCTTCTTTATCCATTCATCTGTCGATGGACATCTTGGCTTTTTCTATAGTTTGGCTATTGTGTACATTGCTGCTATAAACATTGGGGTAGATGTACCCCTTTGGATCATTACATTTGTATCTTTGGGGTAAATACCCAGTAGTACAATTGCTGGGTCATAGGATAGCTCTATTTTTAACTTTTTGAGGAACCTCCATACTCTATACTTTCCAGAGTGGCTGCACCAGTTTGCATTCCCACCAACAGAGTAAAAGGATTCCCCTTTCTCTGAATCCTCACCAACATTTGTTGTTTCCTGACTTGTTAATTTTAGCCATTCTGACAGGTATGAGGTGGTATCTCATTGTGGTGTTTTTTGTTTTTTTGTGGGTTTTTTTTGAAGATTTTATTTATTTATTTGGCACAGAGAGAGAAAGCACAAGTAGGCAGAGTGGCAGGCAGAGAGAGAGGGAGAAGCAGGCTCTCCACTGAGCGGGGAGCTGTATATGGGGCTCGACTGTGGGACCCAGGGATCATGACCTGAGCTGAAGGCAGCTGCTTAACCAACTGAGACACCAAGGCACCCCCTCATTGTGGTTTTGATTTGTATTTCCCTCATGCTGAGTGATGTAGAGCATTTTTTCATGTGTTTGTTGGCCATCTGTATGTCTTCTTTGGAGAAATGTATGACAATTTTTTTTGACCTTCCTGTAACTCTTGCTCAGTCTCTTTGTCTACGTCCTCTTTTTCCATCAACCTCTAAATAGCAGAGTTTCTCACAGCTCTGTTCTGAGATCTCTTCTTTCTTTGCATTCTTTTCTTAGATTATTTAAATGATGTCTTTCTAAGGCTGAACACTAAATGTTTATCCCAGAGGAGACCTCTTCTTTGAGTGCCATACTTTTACATCCACCTTTCTAATTTACATCTAGAGTGGAATGTCTTTCAAGAATTTTAAACTTAAACACATCCAAAATTGAACTCTTAATTTCCTTTCCATGCAAATTAATTGCTCTCTGTGTTTTTTTCACCTACTCAAATATCATTAGCATTCATCTTAAAAGGAACTTTGGGGGTCATTCTTAACATTGCCTTCTCCTTCATATCTTAATTATCTCCATCTTCAAATTCCATAATTGTCTCACCTAATTTCTCATAGTCATTCACTTGTTTTCATTGTTACTGTTACTCAGAGGCTAAGGTATTTTTTTCTCACCAGAACACCAAATAACCTTCAAGCTGGTCTGCATTACTGACATGTTTATGAAACTGCTTCAACAATTTTCTAATTGCCCTTATGAGAATATCTAAACTTTTAAACATGGCTTACAAGACTTATAAGACATGATCTGCCACATCTATCTCTTACTTAATTTTTTTTAAAGATTTTATTTATTTATTTGACAGAGAGAGACACAGCGAGAGAGGGAACACAAGCAGGGGGGAGCGGGAGAGGGAGAAGCAGGCTCCCCACAGAGCAGGGAACCCGATGCGGGACTCAATCCCAGGACCCTGGGATCATGACCTGAGCCGAAGGCAGTCGCTTAACCAACTGAGCCACCCAGGCGCCCTATCTCTTACTTAATTTTGAAGCAATCATATCCTGCAACATCCTCTAAACACAGTATTCCTGTTTTGTTGTTGTTGTTGTTGTTTGTTTTGTTTTGTTTTAAGATTTTATTTTTTTTAAATAATCTCTACACCCAACATGGGGCTGGAACTTACAACCTTGAGATCAAGAGTCACATCTTCCACCTACTGAATCAGCCAGGTGCCACCACATTTATTTCCCTTTTAATTCTCAAAATAAGTAAGCCCTTTTTTGTGTTAATCTTTAGTATTTATAGTTCACTCTCCCTGGAAATAATTCCCCTCTTTTATTCTCAGGTTTTACCTAAAATGTCAGTTCTTCCGAGGGGCATTTCCATATTATTCATCAAATAGACACTCTATAATGTTCATCAATTGGGTTTTCTTTTTTGCATTGTTATTACCATAGTAACTAATGACATATTTTTTTTTCTTGTTTATTAGTTTATTTCTTTAACTGTTAGGTTGTAAACTCTTCAAGATTGGGAGTGAGTCTGCCTCGCTGATCAGTATATACTCTGTTACAGCTCAGTGTTTGGCATAAAATAGGCTCTCAAAAAAGTATTTGTTGAATGAATTAACAAATGTATTCAAATATGAAGACTAAATAACTGTCATGAAAATATTTAAATGTGTTTATGTATATATATTATCCTGACAAGTCTCCAAATGATTATATCTAGCAGCCAACTGGCTTGGCAATTTAAGTTCCTTTACTAGTTAGGTTATTTTTAGTGCATACATACCTCACGAGTACTAGTTAGATATTCCACTAGATACTAGTTAATATTCCACAAGGCATAGTACCATCCAGATTCAAGCATTAATGACTAGCACTTTGAAATGCTTTGGCTTACTGCAGATGACCCTACATGCTCCTAAAATGAAGACTACCATTTTACTACACCAGAGTGTCACAGAGTAGATTGCACAAGTGAAGAATTAGGAATGGATGGTATATGGCTACAATGTTGACTTTCTATATTTTGCTTCCTCTTAAATTTATTTAAATATTGTTGGTTATTACTTTCTCAAAAACTTCTCACCTCATTTCATCAAAAAATATTTATTTGGCTTAATGAAGTTTTTTCCTAAGATATAAATATAGGTTTTATTGAAGATTAGGTATCTTCATATACTTGGCTTTTTGTGGGATGAGCAAGAAGAGAGGAAGACAGATGGGACAGAAGAAAGAAAAAAAAGCAGCCTCAAACAAGGAGGAAAAGCACAGGTGAACCTTAATTTCCACTGTCACTCTTTCCCTGTTTTGTTTCTTGTCATGGTGGTCACCGTGTTTCCTTCCCTATGGTTACACTGATACTTCTTCCTCCAAAATACAACTCTTTTAAGAGAAAATAAATCTATCACATAAATGACACCTACCATGATTACATTTCTAAAATTCTTTCACTTATGAAAATTTGAGTATCCTTAAAAGTGTTTTTATTTCTCATGATAGAACCAAAGAAGAGTTTCCTGGCAATATTAATTTCACTTTGTTTTTCAAGCTTTCTGTAACTTAATGAGAAAAGCCTTGTGATTTGAACAGTGGAATCCTACATGATTTTTTAAAATAAGATCATTCGATTCAATAGGACTTTAAAGATGAATGGGTAAAGATGCTAATTAATTTAATGAATAAGCCACCAAAGGGATGATTAAGAGCTAGTTATTGACACTTCTTTAGCTGATTTCAAGATATATCCAATAACCAGGGGTTAACTGGAAACAGAGACAACAGATCTCAGATCTGTATCTCTGAAACAAATAATGCAATATATGTTAAGAAAAAAAAAAAAAAAAGAAGAAGAAGAAGGTAGCGGGAGGGGAAGAATGAAGTGGGGGAAATCGGAGGGGTAGACGAACCATGAGAGACGATGGACTCTGAAAAACAAACAGGGTTCTAGAGGGGAGGGGGGGTGGGAGGATGGGTTAGCCTGGTGTTGGGTATTGAGGAGGGCACATTCTGCATGGAGCACTGGGTGTTATGCACAAAAAATGAATCATGGAACACTTCATCTAAAACTAATGATGTAATGTATGGGGATTAACATAAGAATAAAAAAAAGAAAAAAAACACTTTTTTTGTCAAGACTTTTGTCAAGACTTTTGAAAATGACAAAAGAAGGTTAATGGCCAAGTTTATCCTAACATACTCATTTTGAATAGTGCATTAATAATTAAACCTTTCTGCCTTAAAAATACAGGCAAATACCAATGCTAAGTCACTGTTAATCAAGTATCCAGCAATGCTTTTTTTTTTTTTTTTAAGATTTTATTTATTTGACAGAGAGAGAGACAGCAAGAGGAAACACAAGCAGGGGGAGAGGGAGAAGAAAAAGCTGGCTTCCCGCTGAGCAGGGAACCTGATGCAGGGCTAAATCCCAGGACTCTGAGATCATGACCTAAGCGGAAGGCAGATGCTTAATGACTGAGCCACTCAGGCACCCCTGTAGCAATTCTTTTGACTAGCTCTTGCTGGTGCTTTATAACGAAAAATATATCCCCTTGATATTGTTGAATTTAATTGCTTTTTACAAAAGGTAATTGTTCTCTGTCTTTTTTACATAAAATTGGATTTAATTTCATGATTTAAATTTATTAAAAATATGGATTACATATGTATAAATGCATGTAAAATGTATGCATATATTCAAAACATATTTAAAATTTACAAAAGAGATCTCTGTTGATAAATGCAATAAAAGTTTTAGAGTCTAATGTATTTGATCTGAAATATCTACCATTCAAACCAATGAATTACATATTTGATTAATACTTAAAAATTTAAAACCAGTGTATTTTTGAATTATTATGAATTATGATGAGCATCCTGTTGGCATATTATTTTCAGCTAATATGATCCTTTCTATTTGTTATAGGGCAACTTAAAAAACAAAACAAAACAAAACTTTTATGTCTTTTCAAAGCCAATTTCTTAAATCTTTCTTTCAATTGTTCAAAAGTATTATTAAATTATTACTTAGCTTTGGGTAATATATCATGAGTAGACTGAAAGAAATTTGTGAGCCTGTAGATTTAACTTTTTTGTGATGTTTCATGAACCTGATTATCTTTCTTTTTTCTTCACTGAATTGGACGATCAAATTTTTTTTTGCTTCTATGTGGATATCACTTAATTACACAGTGATACTAATATTTTAATGTTTATGCCTGTAACAAGAACAGAAATTACTCCAGTTGGAAAAAGAATGGGCAAGGGAACTTTGAATTTGATGGAGTTTGACCATGCTTTTGGCTTTATCCTCCATTCTATCCTCCCCTATTCACATCCTGCACTCTTCTCTCCTCTAGGGAGCAACAGACTAATCACCTCTCTCACTATGTACCTCCTTGATTTTCATGTTCCAGAAGCTAAGTAGATTAAAAAGTACTCTTCTGTAATATACATGTAGTATACACATACACACAAAAATCTGCTTATACAATTTGGAGAAAGAGATGAAACAAAATAATAGTAAATGAAAACCTGTATACTAATTTAAAAAACCCCAAACACTACTTGTAAATGAAAACCTGTGTACTAATTTAAAAAACCCCAAACACTACTATTATTGTAGAATTCCCTGTGCTTTCTTCCCTTATCTCATCCCATTTTTGCCACCCCAGAGTTAAAAACTATCATAAAGTTGATGAACAGTTCCTTGATATTCTTTTAAAATATTTCTATCATCTGTGCATGCTTCCTTAAAATATGCATTGTTCAATTTTACATTTCAAATTTTATTTAAATGTAAACATATGGTGTATATACTGTGATTTGCTTCTTTCAGTTACCTCTAACATATTGTAATGCAACTATATCAATATATGTAGCTGGGGGGCGCCTGGATGGCTCAGTTGGTTAAGCGACTGCCTTCGGCTCAGGTCATGATCCCAGGGTCCTGGGATCGAGTCCCACATCGGGCTCCCGGCTCAGCAGGAAGCCTGCTTCTCCCTCTCTCACTCCCCTTGCTTGTGTTCCTGCTCTCGCTGTCTCTGTCTCTGTCAAATAAATAAATAAAATCTTTAAAATATATATATATATGTAGCTGGGGTTGATTTCTTGTCACTGGTATTTTGTTTAATTATTGGGCCCAATTCTTTACATTTCCCTACATCCATATTCTTGCTAAGGCCTCATTGTGGACAAGTATATTTTTCTGTCTGTTGAATTTGGGCTGGACCATGACATGTTGACATATTTTGGCCTCAAATTGAAAACAATCTTAAAATATGTGGCATTGGTTTTGCAGAAATAGTCAAGGCCAAAACCATCACAACTTTTTGTTAGGAAGTTTAAAAGAGTTATGGTGACAACTTATCATTTTAACTAGAAATGGACTCCAAAAAAGATTTAGAAAATAGACCTGCAGAAGCTTGATGTGTTCAAAATGTTTGTACTTGACTCTAGAGAGAGAGGAATGTCTTAAAAAATCATGGTGTATATGACTTTTGGCACATTAACTTGATTAGAATCACATATTTGGAAAACCCAAAATGTTTTTAGAGACAACCATATTGGCAAAAACGTTGACAGCCTAAAATGAAAGGAAGTTAGATTTTGACATACAAAGACATCTGAGCCCCCAACTCTATACAGGCAAGGAGCAGGAAATGCACAAAAGATAGAGCCAAGGTTAGTGAAGACATGCCCAAATTGTAGAATGGGAGCCTAAACAGGTACTTTGTGTAACCTAAGTAGGGATAGTGTACTTAACATTTTCGGGGGCAGAGCAAGATGGTGGAGGAGTAGGAGACCTGGATTTTGTCTGGTCCCAGGAATTCAGCTGGATAGGGATCAAACCATTCTGAACACCTACGAACTCAATAGGAGGTCAAAGAAAAGAATAACAACAACTCTCTGAAGAGAAAAGCGACCACTTTCTGGAAGGTAGGATGTGCGGAGAAGTGAATCTGAGGCGATATTCGGGAGGATAGATGGCGGGGGACGGAGCCTCCGTCAGCTGCTTCTGGCAAGTGATAGAGCCACAAAGCACAAAATCGGAACTTTTAGAAGTTGACTCCGCTGAGGGACGTGGCTCCAGTGGCTAAGCGGGGGGGGGGTGGAACCCTCATGGGACAGTGTGGTCTCAGGAACCTCAGGGTCACAGAAAGCCTGGGGGTGCCTGAGTGCAGCAGAGCTCCCAGGGATCGAAACAGGGAAGCCGGCTACAGAGACGGAGCTGAGGTGCGGGCTCCCGGCTCAGGGTTGCCATAAACCATGATCCGCAGCACAGTCGGGCCACTGCTCCTCCAGGAGGGACCCAACAAGTGGCACATCCGGGGAAATTCCCCTTCCTGCCCGGGGAGGAGTGGAGCGGGAGTGCACCGCAGGGATCTGCGGGGTTTGGAGACTCCAAACAGGGTCAGGTGCCAGAGATAGAAATGCTCAGTCACAGGCCGGGTGAGCACGGAGTGCGGTCGGAGACAGGGGAGACGGGAGTGACTGACTGCTGTTCTCTGGGGGCTCACTGAGGAGTGGGGCCCTGAGTTCCCAGCTCCTCCAGAGGTGGAGATTGGGAGGCCACCATTTTCACTCTCCTCCAAAACTATACTGAAATCTTGCAGGGAACAAAAGCTCTTGAGAGCAAACCCAAGCAGATTACTTAGCTCTGACCAGGCAAGGGTGGGGCAATTCCACCTCCGGCAAAGAGATTTGGGAACCATGGCAACAGGCCCCTCCCCCAGAAGATCAGCAAGAACAGCCAGCCAAGACCAAGTTTACTGATCAAGGAGAACGGCAGAACTCCAGTGCTAGGGAAATACTGCACATAGAATTCATGGCTTTTTACCATGATTCTTTAGTCTTTCAAAGTTAATTTTTTTAACTGTTTTTTTTTTTTTGAATTTTTATTTTTCCTTTTTTCAACCAACATCTTATCAATCCTTTTTAAAAAACATTTTTATTTTTCATTTTTAGAGTCATATTCTATCACTTCATAGTAGTTACCCTTATTTTTGGTGTATATATATAAGTTGTTCTCTCTTTAAAGTTTTGAGATACAGTTTCTTCTAATAGATCAAAATATACCCTAAATCTCTAGTGTACAGCTTTTTTCCAGTCTCCTGCCTGATCGCATTCTCTCCCATTTTTTTTCTTTTTTCTTTTTTTTAATCCTCTCCTTTCTTTTTTCAAACAACTTCTTATCTTATCAATTCCTTTCATAAAATCTTTTATAATTTTCATCTTTACAGTCATCATATTAACCCTTATTTTTGTACATATATAAGTTTGCCATTCTTTAAAATTTTGGGATGCACTTTCTTAACACACCCAAATACACCCATAATCTAGTGTGTGGCACTGATCTATGCACCAGCCTAATCATATTTGATCTTATTCTGTTTTTTGTTTTGTTCCATTTTTGTTTGTTTTTATCTTTTTCTTTTTCTTTTTCTTTTCTTTCCCTTTCTTTTCCCGCAGCTTCAGGTCTTTTCTGACTTGTTTAGAGTATATTTCTGGGGACGTTGTTACCCTGTTAGCATTTGTTCTCTGATTCATCAGTGCTCCTCTGGACAAAATGACAAGATGGGAAAAAAATCACCTCAACAAAAAGAACAAGAGGCAGTACCGACTGCCAGGAACCTACTCAATATGGACATTAGTACGATGTTGGAACTAGAGTTCAGAATGATGATTTTAAAGATACTAGCTGGGCTTGAAAAAAGCATGAAAGTTATTAGAGAAACCCTTTCAGGAGAACCAAAGGAACTAAAATCAAACCAAGTCAAAATCAGAAAGGCTATTAATGAGGTTCAATAAAGAATGGGGGCTCTAACTGCTAGGATAAATGAGGCAGAAGAGAGAATTAGTGATATAGAAGACCAAATGATGGAAAGTAAAGAAGCTGAGAAAAAGAGAGATAAACAACTACTGGATCACAAGGGCAGAATTCGAGAGATAAGTGATACCATAAGATGAAACAATATTAGAATAATTGGGATCCCAGAAGAAGAAGAAAGAGAGAGAGGGGCAGAAAGTGTATTGGAGCAAATTATAGTGGAGAACTTCCCTAATTTGGGGAATGAAACAGGCATCAAAATCCAGGAGGCACAGAGAACCCCTCTCAAAATCAATAAAATTAGGTCAACAGCCCGACATCTAATAGTAAAACTTATAAGTCTCAGAGACAAAGAGAAAATCCTGAAAGGAGCTCTGGAGAAGAAATCTGTAACCCACAATGATAGAAACATTAGATTGGCAACAGACCTATCCACAGAGACCTGGCAGGCCAGTAAGAACTGGCATGATATATTCAAAGCACTAAATGAGAAAAATATGCAGCCAAGAATACTATATCCAGCCTGGCTGTCATTGAAAATTGAAGGAGAGATAAAAAGCTTCCAGGACAAACAAAAACTAAAGGAATTTGCAAACACAAAACCAGCCCTACAAGAAATCTTGAAAGGGGTCCTCTAAGCAAAGAGAGAGCCTAAAAGCAACATAAACAAGAAAGGAACACAGACAATATACAGTAACAGTCACCTTACAGGAAATACAATGGCACTAAACTCATATCTCTCAATAGTTACCCTGAATGTAAATGTGCTAAGTGCCCCAGTCAAAAGACACAGGCTATCAGATTGGATAAAAAAAAACAAGACCCATCAATATGCTGTCTGCAAGAGACTCATTTTAGACCCAAAACACCCCCAGATTGAAAGTGAGGGGGTGGAAAACCACTTACCATGCTAATGGACACCAAAAGAAAGGTGGGGTGGCAATCCTTTTATCAGACAAATTAGATTTTAAACCAAAGACTATAATAAGAGATGAGGAAGGACACTATATCCTACTTCAAGGTTCTATCCAACAAGAAGATCTAACAATTGTAAATATCTATGCCCCTAACATGGGAGCAACCAATTATATAGACCAATTAAGAACAAAAGCAAAGAGACACATCTACAGCAATACAGTAATAATGGAGGATTTTAACACGCCCCTCACTGAAATGAACAGATCATCTAAGCAAAATATCAACAAGGAAATAAAGACTTTAAATGACCACTGGACCAGATGGACTACACAGATATATTCAGAACATTCCATCCCAAAGCAACAGAATACACATTCTTCTTGAGTGCCCATGGAACATTCTCCAGAATAGATAAAATCCTAGGTCACAAATCTGGTCTCAACTGGTACCAAAAGATTGGCATCATTCCCTGCATATTTTCAGACCACACTGCTTTGAAACTAGAACTCAATCACAAGAGGAAAGTCATAAAGAACTCAAATACATGGAGGCTAGAGAGCATCCTACTAAAAAATGAATGGGTCAACCAGGAAATTAAAGAAGAATTAAAAAAATTCATGGAAACCAATGAAAACGAAAACACAACTGTTCAAAATCTTTGGGATACAACAAAGGCAGTCCTAAGAGGAAAGTATATAGCAATACAAGCCTTTCTCAAGAAACAAGAAAGGTCTCAAATACACAACCTAACCCTACACCTAAAGGAGCTGGAGAAAGAACAGCAAATAAAGCCTAAACCCAGCAGGAGAAGACAAATCATAAAGATCAGTGCAGAAATCAATGAAATAGAAACCAAAAGAACAGTAGAACAAATCAATGAAACTAGGAGCTGGTTCTTTGACAGAATTAATAAGATTGATAAACCTCTGGCTGACTTATCAAAGAGAAAAGATAAATGCCCCAAATCAACAAAATCATGAATGAAAGAGGAGAGATCACAACCAACACCAAAGAAATACAAACCATTATAAGAACATATTATGAGCAACTATATGCCAGCAAATTATACAATCTGGAAGAAATGGATGGATTCAGAGAGATGTATCAAGTACCAAAACTGAACTAGGAAGAAATAGAAAACCTGAACACACCCAAAACCAGCAACGAAATTGAAGCAGTAATCAAAAATCTCCCAAGAAACAAAAGCCCAGTTCCATATCGTTTCCCAGGGGAATTCTACCAAACATTTAAAGAAGAATTAATACCTATTCTTCTGAAACTGTTCCAAAAAACAGAAATGGAAGGAAAACTCCCAAACTCGTTTTATGAGGCCACCATTACCTTGATCCCCAAACCAGACAAAGACCCCATCGAATAGGAGAATTACAGACCAATATCCTTGATGAATATGGATGCAAAAATTCTCACCAAAATACTAGCCAATAGGATCCAACTGTACAATAAAAGGATTTTTCACCACAACTAAGTGAGATTTATGCCTGGACTTCAAGGTTGGTTCAACATCCACAAATCAATCAATGTGATACAATACATTAATAAAAGAAAGAACAAGAATCATAATATCCTCTCAACAGATGCAGAAAAAGCATTTGGCAAAGTACAGCATCCTTTCTTGATCAAAACTCTTCAGAGTATAGGGATAGAAGGTACATACCTCAATATCATAAAAGCCATCTATGAAAAACCCACAGCAAATATCATTCTCAATGGGGAAAAACTGAGAGCTTTCTCCCTCAGGTCAGGAACGCGGCAGGGATGTCCACTATCACCACTGCTATTCAACATAGTATTAGAAGTCCTAGCCACAGCAATTAGACAACAAAAAGAAATAAAAGGCATCCGAATTGGCAAAGAAGAAGTCAAACTCTCACTCTTTGCAGATGATATGATACTTTATGTGGAAAACCCAAAAGAATCCACCTCAAAACTGCTGGAACGCATACAGGAATTCAGTAAAGTGGCAGGATATAAAATCAATGCACAGAAATCAGTTGCATTTCTATACCCCAACAACAAGACAGAAGAAAGAGAAATTAAGGAGTCAATTCCATTTACAATTGCACCCAAAACCATAAGATACCTAGGAATAAATCTAACAAAAGAAGCAAAGTATTTGTACTCAGAAAACTATAAAATATTCATGAAAGAAATTGAGGAAGACACAAAGAAATGGAAAAACTTTCCATGCTCATGGATTGGAAGAACAAATATTGTGAAGATGTCAATGCTACCTAGAGCAATCTACACATTCAATGCAATCCCCATCAAAATACCATCAACTTTTTTCAAAGAAATGGAACAAATAATCCTAAAATTTGTATGGAACCAGAAAAGACTCTTAATAGCCAGAAGAATGTTGAAAAAGAAAAGCAAAGCTGGTGGCATCACAATTCTGGACTTCCAGCTCTACTACAAAGCTGTCATCATCAAGACAGTATTGTACTGGCACAAAAACAGACACATAGATCAATGGAACAGAATAGAGAGCCCAGAAATGGACCCTCAACTCTATGGTCAACTCATCTTTGACAAAGCAGGAAAGAATGTCCAATGGAAAAAAGACAGTCTCTTCAACAAATCTTGTTGGGAGAATTGGATAGCCACATACAGAAGAATGAAACTGGACCATTTCCTTCACCACACACAAAAATAGACTCTAAATGGTTGAAAGACCTCAATGTGAGACAGGAGTCCATCAAAATTCTAAAGGAGAACACAGGCAGCAACCTCTTTGACCTCAGCCACAGCCACTTCTTCCTAGAAACATCGCCAAAGGCAGGGAAAGCAAGGGCAAAAATGAACTATTGGGACCTCATCAAGATAAAAAGCTTTTGCACAGGCAAAGAAACAGTCAACAAAACCAAAAGACAACCAAGAGAATGGGAGAAGATATTTCCAAATGACATATCAGATAAAGGGCTAGTATCCAAAATCTATAAAGAACTTATCAAACTCAACACCCAAAGAACAAATGATCCATTCAAGAAATGGGCAGAAGACATGAACAGACATTTTTCCAAAGAAGACATCCAAATGACCAACAGACACATGAAAAAGTGCTCAACATTGCTCGGCATCAGGGAAATCCCAATCAAAACCTCAATGAGATACGTCACACCAGTCAGAATGGCTAAAATTAACAAACAGGAAATTACAGATGTTGGCGGGGATGCAGAGAAAGGGGAACCCTCCTACACTGTTGGTGGGAATGCAAGCTGATGCAGCCACTCTGGAAAACAGTATAGAGGTTCCTCAAGAAGTTGAAAATAGAGCTACCATATGATCCAGCAATTGCACTACTGGGTATTTACCCCAAAGATACAAATGTGATCTGTAAGGGTACGTGCACCCTGATGTTTATAGCACCAATGTCCACAATAGCCAAACTGTGGAAATTGCCAAGATGTCCATCGAGAGATGAATGGATAAAGAAGAAGTGAGATATATATATATATAGATATATATATATATCTATCTATATATATATATCTATATCTATATCTATATCTATATATATATATATTGGATATATATATATATCTATATATATATATATATCTATATATATATATCTATAATATTATGCAGCCATCAAAAGGAATGTGATCTTGCCATTTGCAACAATGTGGATGGAACTGGAGGGTGTTATGTTGAGCGAAATAAGTCAATCAGAGAAAGACATGTATCATATGACCTCACTGATATGAGGAATTCTTTATCTCAGCAAACAAACTGAGGGTTGCTGGAGTGGTGGGGGGTGGGAGGGATGGGTGGCTGGTTGATAGACATTGGGGAGGGTATGTGCTATGATGAGTGCTATGAATTGTGCAAGACTGTTGAATCGCAGATCTGTACCTCTGAAACAAATAATACAATATATGTTAAAAAAAAAAAAAAAAGAAGAAGAAGCAGATAGCAGGAGGGGAAGAATGAAGGGGGGGGAATCGCCAGGGAGAGGAACCATGAGGGACGATGGACTCTGAAAACAAACTAAGGGTTCTAGAGGGGAGGGGGGTGGGAGGATGGGTTAGCCTGGTGATGGGTATTAAAGAAGGCACGTTTTGCATGGAGCACTGGTTGTTATACACAAACAATGAATCATGGAACACTACATCAAAAACTAATGATGTAATGTATGGTGATTAACATAACAATAAAAAAATTAAAAAAATTTTCTCAGTGTAAATTCAGACTTTCTATGCACTAAAGACTGTCACAACATTCCCATTCTTCCCTTTTTAACCAGAGTGTTTATTGTGGTTTTCCTGTCAAACTATCACTGTTTGATGATTGAAGTTTGGTTGTGTAGAGCAGATAACTTTTTAGTTCACAGGGCTTTGGATCCAAAAATCGCACTTGAGGGCCTAATGTATTTAATGAGATCTTGGTGTCAGAATCCGATGGGGCTTACAAGGTCCTAAAATGAGGGTGAGAGCTCTCTTGGCATGGGAGGGTTATGAATAAATAATTGTAGCCAATAGAGAAAACTATGGTAAATTGAACTAATAGCCCCAATTTTTTGTTTTTTTGTTTGTTTGATTGATTTTTTTACCCCTTGCCCCTACAAGCTTGACATTACCTCAGGAAGGAGGAGTTGGTTGGGTGTACTTCCTGGCCCCTCGACTTTGGACTTGGTTCTGTAATTTGCTTGGGCAAACTAAATGTGGTAGGAGTGATTCCAAGCCTAGGTCTTAAAATAATTTGAACTTAAAGAAACTTTTCCCCCTTGTCCTTATGTGCTTCTGCCATCACTAATATTACTGCAGTTCCTGAAGTCTGGGCTCTAAAACAGACCAGACACAGCTAGATTTGGACCTTGGACTGTGAAGAAGGTTTACTTCAGTCAAGCTTGGGTCAACCAACTCCTAACCCCTCTTAGATAAAGGGGTCTCCTGCTAACCTGTGAGAAATAAATACTTCTTTCATGTGTTTCACTGCAAAAGGTGTTTTGTAGAACAGTTAAGTCATTCAGAATTAAATTATATTAATTAACATACCATAATTTTGTGTTAACCCAGTGATGGACGCTGAGGTTATTTCTGGTTTGGGCAGTTATTAGGTTATTGATCCTCAACTCCAAACATAATTCTATTCCCTCCTTTGAGATTCTGGACTAGAACTCCTGCAAATCATATCTCTACTTTGTGAGCTGATTCATGGTTAGGTTACATTAATCTGGGGTGTTCTAGAGAGATCATGAAGCTAGAGGAAAAGAAATGGTCTTGCTTCTTCCTATTTGCCTCCTGTTGCTTCTGTCTCCTTCCTTTGAGAATCATTCCAGCAAACATCTTCATGTCAGCAATAGGAGTTCCTACTTGTAGCAATATTTTGATCTGCTTTGTAGTTTCACCCCAATTCACAAAATCTTATTCTATCCCCTCAGAGACACCAGCACCGGATATCTGGTGACCCTTACCCAGAGGTCTAGATCCAAGCCCACCACTTCTTTCTCAGAGATCTTGGCTACTTTTTAGCTCTACAGCCTTAGGGCTGTTAGCTGCATCCTACAGTTTCTACCTTTGGGAAAACTTTCTGTTTTCTTTCTGCCTTTTCTAGTATATCATTAACAAATTCATATCTATTAACATTTTTTAAATGTTTAATTCTCTCTCTCCTTACGAATCTTCACCATTTTTTGAAGATTGTTAGGAATATTTTTGAGCATCACTATCAATGCACCTATGTAAGAATTTCTCTAGCATATACTCTAACCATGGAATTGGCTCATAACCTATTCACATGTTTAATGATTAGGCAATTCCCACTCTATCTAGAATGTGGTTATGTTAATTTATACACACAACGGTAGTAAGTATGTTAGAGTTCCCAGTACTCAACATTCCCATGCATCCTGGTAATCTGACATCATCTTCCTTCTAATCATTATGAAATTATATTTCATTGTCATTTTAGTATGCATTCTTTAGATTACTAATGAGTTTTCACATCTTTATATATGCACAAAGCCATTTAATATTGTTGTAGTGGTACAGGAAATTAAGTGATGGGTACAGTCATAAGAATTGCATCTGTGTTCCAATCACCTTACCCCCAAGTTCAGAACTGCAATAGAAGCATCATTATAAAGGATGAGTAGTTTTCATAGATTTTCACACAATGCAGCGAATGTAGTTTCAATGCTACTATAGAAAGGGAAAGTAGGGGGGACACCTGGGTGGCTCAGTCGGTTAAGTGTCTGCCTTCAGCTCAGGTCATGATCCCAGGGTCCTGGAATCATAGGAAAAAAGTGAAATAATTGTAGAAAAGAAGACTCTAACATGGATAGAGCAAAAATTTAAAAGACAACCCCACCCACTTTCCTCAAATGTACAAGTACAAAGGGACCTATTAAAGGCAGGGGATAAACTGCCTGATGACAATTTTAAAGAACTCCTCATTTTAACCCCATAGGCAGTATCTCCAGAGCCAATGCCTCATGGAAGTTTGAGGCAATTGTCTTGCTCTTGTCTGTTTTAAAGAAGTATGTGCCTCTCTATCCAATATTTTTAAAGAAAACATGTATGCCTCAGAGTGCATATGACCACTATTAAAGGATATTTGGAAATGGGTTAGCAGTGAAATTAAGTTCCATAAGTAGAGGTAATATAATCAGAATCATGATATCAATACTTCTCCATCTAGTTTTCTCTACATGATTAGATTTTGTCCTAATCTTACAAAGGTAAAACACTTTCTCTATTCATTTTTTTTTATTTTATTTTATTTTTTAAGATTTTATTTATTTGACAGAGAAAGACACAGTGAGAGAGGGAACACAAGCAGAGGGAGTGGAAGAGGGAGAAGCAGGCCACCCGCCAAGCAGAGAGCCCAATGTGGGGCTCGATCCCAGGACCCTGGGACCATGACCCAAGCCGAAGGCAGACGCTCAATGACTGAGCCACCCAGGCACCCCAACACTTTCTCTATTCAAATCAGTGTACCATGGGCATTAATTGCATAGAGACATTGTCAACTCATGTGTGTACCAGCACACATGAAATCTCCAAATGCATGCATGCTCTCTATCCATGCAATACTCTTTGAAATCAAAGTATAAGGCGTGAGAATATGGTCTGTATGTGCCTGAGACAAGGATTTTTCAAGCAGAAAACTCAGTTATTGTTTTTAACACAATTTTTAAAAGTGTATTAGAAACAAAATTCACAGTCTTTGGAGATTTATTGCACATTCAGACACCAACATTTCGGTAAACTAGTTACAAATCTTCTTTGAGATGATAGCCATGTCTTAGGAACTAAGAAACATTCATTTTTGAAGCAAGTGATTAAGCTACCTAGCAGAGATTTTAACTTCACAGTGACAAGAAAAGTTACAATGAAAAAGAAAAATATTGCTAGCTATGAAGGCTGAGTATTAAAAGGTAAAAACAAATCAAACACTTGCTATTGTGATAAGGAGCTTGTAATTATGACGTGGCTTCTCAATTTCCAGGCTTATAATGTGTAAATGATGTTAATGTTGAGGCAGTAAAAATAGATTTCAAGAGTGACTTGACCTCAGAAACACAGCAATATCATATTTTTCATTGTTTTGGATTGACAGTTTGGATCCAGGTATCCTCTATGTAGCATGTCCTCTTGTGTCCTTTTCTTTCCAACTCATACCTTTGGGAAGCTCACCTGTATCACATGTATCCTATGGTTTACCATGATTATCTTCTCTCACTGACAAACAGATGTGACAATAGTTCCTTTTTTCTGGGGAAACCTATAATAAAAGTGTGCAGTTGGGCAGAAACTGTCAGAGCAGCTTATATCAAAATCAGTAATCCTTTTATTAACACAAATGACATCCAACTACACTTCTACTTGTAGTGTGAGTGCTGGATGGTCTCAGGAATTTCCATTGCTCTCTTCTGACAAACCTAAGACATCCTCTCAAGCAGTAGCTTTGGAATTTTGCCCTCATTAGAAATCCAACCAAAAATTCAGTGTGCTTCTGACCAATTATGTTTCATGGATTTTAAGTCAACCTAATGTTAAATGCGGGATAAAAAGTATATTTGTTTTTTGTGTTTTTTTTCCTCATGATCAGATTAACTATATGATGATCACATTTGATTTTGATTTCCTTTTTACAAACTAAAATGTGCCCAAAGTAGCTTATTATCTTTTTTTATATTTCTGTTGGATCCAAGTTGTTAAGAGGCCTTCAGAGGCAGAGGAGGAAGGTGACCCTAAGCTTGCCTACTCCCTTGAACACAGCTAGATAAATATCAAATGATTCTGAACACCCAAGAAATCAATTGGAGATCTTAGAGAACAAAGCTGCTCCTCTGCAAGCAGAAAAAAAAAATGACTTGTGGAAGGTAGGAGCTACAGAGAGTTGATTTGGGGGAGAGAAGAGCCATGGATGCTATGGAGGGGAGAGAGCCCTGATCTTGGAGAGAGGAGTGAGAGAGAATGAGAGAAAGAGAGTGAAAGAGTGAAAAAAAAAAAGAGTGAAATCACATGCAGGGTACTGCACAAGAAGACTTTCCCCCCAAATCATTAACTGGGACAAAGGAGAGTGTTTATATACTACCAGTTTTTTTTTTTTGTTGTTGTTTTTTGTTTGTTTGTTTTTCTTATAAACAGTGGAGTACAGGGTCTGAAGTTTCAGACCACTGCCACTACCAGGGTCATGCCTGGTGAGCTGAGTGGTGTTCTGGTGGGGAAGCAGGGTGGAGTCCCAGGAACTGACAGTGTGGTCTGAGGATACCCCGGGTTGCACAGGAAGAGGTGGTTTCCCTGCTTGGAGTGCATTTGGGAAAGGTGATATAGCTTCTCTGCAAGCAAAAGACCCTGTGGGCACCGTTGAGTTGCCCTGTTCACCAGAGTGGGAGCAAAGACACTGGCTAAGCGTAGCAAACCCTGGCACTAGCTGTGTGTTGTGATTTACCAAATTCTGAACCCCTGCACTGTTTTGTGACTGTTTTCTGGGACAAGTCTGCACCAACCACAGTGCAGTGAGATCCTCCCCCAGAGGATCAGCATGGTCCACCCTGTGGGGATCTCTGAAGTGTGGGGTTTTGAAACTCAGCCATTCCTGAGATAAAACACAGGAGTGCTGTGCCACCTGGAAGATGGAGCGCTCCAACAAAGGCAGGGGGAAGGTGGGGATCTGATGGAAGTTGGGGACATAGGAAGGGCAGTTGTTCACTTGTCTGTTGGGCCTTCCTGAAGAGTGGTGGGCTTGATCTCCCCTTCCAGCTCACCCATCAGCAGTGACTAACCTCAATGAGACAAAAACAGTGCCCCTAAATGGACACCAGAGCTGCTTAGACCAAGGCCTGCCCCACTGCACACTGGAGGGTGCATTTCCACTAGGGCAAGTCCACCTGAGAATCAACACAGCAGGACCCTCCCCAAGAAGGCCTCTCCTGCACCAAGTCTACTGATCACAGAGTGTTGAAAAGTTTCAGCTCTAGGGGAAACAGGATTTAGCTTCCTTTGGGTTTTTTTATTTGTTTGTTTTTTTTGTTTTTGTTTTTTGGAAGCAGAAAGAACAGTTTATTTTATTTCATTTTTTAATTTTATTTTTTTTAAATTATTATTATTTTTTTTTTAAGATTTTATTTATTTGACAGAGAGAGACACAGCGAGAGAGGGAACACAAGCAGGCGGAGTGGGAGAGGGAGAAGCAGGCTCCTGGGCGAGCAGAGAGCCCGATGTGGGGCTCGATCCCAAGACCCTGGGATCATGACCTGAGCCGAAGGCAGACACTCAATGACTGAGCCACCCAGGTGCCCCTATTTTTAATTTTTAATTTTTTATCTTTTTTTTTTCTATCAGTCTTCCCCTAACAAGCACACCAAAACACACCTAGGATCCAGCTTCCTTGATTGATTGATTGATTGATTTTTATTATTTTATATTTTTGATCTTCAAAATGACAAGATGGAAGAATTCACCCCAAAAGAAAGAACTGGAAGAAATGATGGCCAGGGATTAATTAATACATATATAAGTATGATGTCTGAACTAGAATTTAAAACCACAATTATAAGGATACTAGCTGGGCTTGAAAAAAGCATAAAAGACACTAGAGCATCTCTTACTGTAGGGATAAGAGAACTAAAATCTAGTCAGACTGATTTGAAGTCTTAGCTTCAGCAATCAGAAAACAAAAAGAAATAAAAGGTATCCAAATCGGCAAAGAAGTCAAACTTTCACAATTTGAAAATGACATGACACTTTAGAAAACCTGAGAGACTCCACCAAAAAATTGCTAGAACTAATACATGAATTCTGCATAGTTAAAGGTTATAAACTCAACCTCAGAAATCTGTGGCATTTCTATACATCAATATCAAAGCAACAGAAAAAGAAACCAAGGAATTGATGTAATTTGCAATTGCACCAAAACCCATAAGATACCTAGAAAGAAATCTAACCAGAGGTAAAAGATCTATACTCTGAAAACTATAGAACACTTATGAAAGAAATTGAAGATGACACAAAGAAATGGAAAAGCATTCCATGCTCATGGGTTGGAAAAACAAACATGGTTAAAATGTCTACACTACCCAAAGGAATCTACACGTGTAATGCAATCCTTATCAAATACCACCAGCATTTCTCACAGAGCTAGAACAAACAATCCTAAAGTTTGTATGGAATCACAAAAGATCTCGAATAGCCAAAGCAAAACCAAAAAAGAAAAACAAAACTGGAGCATCATGATTCCAATTTCAAGCTATATTACAAAGCTGTAGTCATCAAGACAGTATGGTACTGGCACAAAAACAGACACATGATTCAATGGAATAGAATAGAAAACCCAGAAATGGACCCACAACACTATGGCCAACTCATCTTCAACAAAGCAGGAAAGAATATCCAATGGGGAAATGACAGTCTCTTCAACCAACTGGACAGGTGTTGGGAAAATGGGAGAACAACATGCCAAAAAATGAAACTGGACCACGTCCTTATACCATATACAAAAATAAATTCAAAAAGGATGAAAGACCCAAACATGGGATAAGAAAACATCAAAATCCTAGAGGAGAACACAGGCAACACCCTCTTTGACCATGGCCATAGTAACTTCCTACTAGACACATTGTCAGAGGCAACAGAAACAAAAGCAAAAATGAACCGTCGGGACTTGATCAATCTAAAGAGCTTTCGCACAGCAAAGGAAACAATCAACACAACCAAAAGGCAACCTAAAGAATGGGAGAAGATATTTGCAAATGACTTATCTATAAAGGACTAGTATCTAAAATCTAGGATGAACTTACCAAACTCAACACCCAAAAAACAAATAACCCAGTTAAGAAATGGGCAGAAGCCATGAATAGGCATTTTTCCAAAGAAGACATCCAGATGATCAACAGATACATGAAAAGATGCTCAACATTACTCATCATCATGGAAATACAAATCAAAACCATGATGAGATGCCACCTTACACGTGTCAGAATGGCTAAAATTAATAACAGAAGACAGAACAGGTGCTGGTGAGCATGAGGAGAAAGGGAACACTCTTACACTGTTGCTGGGAATGCAAACTGGTGCAGCCACTCTGGAAAACAGTATGGAGGTTCCTAAAAAAGTTGAAAATAGAACTACCCTAAGATCCAGCAATTGTACTACTAGATAATTACCCAAAGGATAATATATAGTATATTGCTATATAGGAATATTACTTGACCATCAAAAATAATGAAATCTTATCATTTGCAGTGATGTGGATGGAGCTAGATGGAGGGTATTATGCTAAGCGAAATAAGTAAGTCAGAGAAAGACAAATACCATATGATTTCACTCATACGTGGAATTTAAGAAACAAAACAGATGAACATATGGGAAGGGAGATAAAAAGAATAATAACAACAACAAGAAAACAGAGAGAGGGAAAACAAGGTATAAGAGACTCTTCCTTGACATTAGAGAAGAAACTGAGGGTTGATGGATGGAGGTGAGGGAGAGGGGGGATGTGCTAGATGGGTGATGGATATTTTGGAGGGCACTTGTAATGAGCACTGGGTATGTTATGTAAGTGATGAATCACTGAATTGTACTCCTGAAAGACATATTGCACTGTCTATTAACTACCTGGAATTTAAATAAAAATGTAAAGAAAAAAAAAAGAGAGAGAGAGAGAGAGCTTCAGAACTTTAACTGAGAAAGAAGAACTGACATACAATATAATTAAATTAGCTGATCAGGGCACCTGGCTGGCTCAGTAGGCACAACATGCAACTCTTGATCTTGAGATTGTGAGTTCAAGGCCCATATTGGGATTAGAGATTACTTAAAAAAATTAGCTGATCATTACACTTCTGGGTCTAATTGATATAAATGTACAACAGAAAAATTAAAAATTTAATGCAAATATGACAGTTTTGTCATAGGGCCACAGATACTCTGTGTGTAGAAAACAAAGTCTTATGTATCTACACCTCTAGTATTTGTGTAATGTCTATAAGCATATGCATATACGGTCTATAGGTGTGTACACAGTGACTTTTTCTCCTATATATACTGTTTATATTTTGTAAAGTACTTCTATACATTTAGTATCTTATCCTCTGAATAATCGTGTGAAGTAGGTATGCTGTATCCTAATATTGACTTTATAGATGAATAGACAGAGCTCCAATTAATTTCAGGAACTTTTATGAAATGTCTCAACCCAAGTCCATTCCTCCTCTTCTTTGTGTACATCTCTAAAATATCATGATCTTTCTTAAAGATAGTATTTATCTGCAACAATTTCTCCTCTAGCCAAAGAAAGATAATGTGCAAAAATTGACACACTATATGTCATTTATACTTCCCTAAAAAAAATAAGGGTTAAAACAATTATTTATATAATAGAGAGAGAAAGTATGCTTAACAAGAGAGATCTGCTCTAATTAGATGTTGAGATTATTTTAATAGAAGAGAATGCATTTTGAAGTAATTTCCCATCTGATTTAGAACTATTTGAAGACAAGGAAGTGGGGATGTTGCATATTTCAGTACTTTTTGTACTTCCATTAGTTAGAGTTCAGATAAATATAGCTTTTTAGGTTATTAGCCATCTTCAGGATTGTTTTCATTATATATCATACTTAATATAATTTACTGTAATTGCTTATCAATATCTGGATTCACTATTTTTATTTTATATATTTTTAAAGATTTTATTTATTTGACAGAGAGAGCACAAGCAGGGGGAGCAGCAGAGGGAGAGGGAGAAGCAGGCTCGCCGCTGAGCAGGGAGCCCGATGAGGGGCTCGATCCCAGGACCCTGGGATCATGACCTGAGCCGAAGGCAGATGCTTAACAACTGAGCTACCCAGGCGCCCCTGGATTCACTATCTTTTAGGTGAAATATGTGAAATATTATAAAATTCTCGTATGAATTGAGGCTATTTCATTTTAATAACATATAGCGATAATAAACAATCTGATTATAATTAATCAAATATTTTAATAAAAACCATTGCTATCTAAATGATCAATGAGCTTTTAGGAGAATACACAATTATTATAAGACTAGTATTTGTATTCACAGTACTTTTCCCATCAAGTATTATTCTTTGCCAATTCATTCTTTAGTTTCTACCATATGGACATACAATTAAAATTGAAATATTATTATATGAAAAATTTTCTAAAAAAATCACATTTTCTCTGTTTTATTTTTTGCATTAAAATAATAAGATTTTAAAATTTGCTTAAATTCATAATAATTTAAATTATTTTCAAGTAAAGCATAAAAAAGTAATCATTCTGGTATAAAGTGTATATATCATGACCAAAAAGAACCCAGATTCACACATTTTTAATTTGTCTTATGTTCTGATAATTTACTGGCCAATTTACTGCAAGAGAAGTTTGGATTAACAAGAATAGTGTATAGTTGTAAATGGTACTGATTTAAAAAATTTTGTTTGAGTTCACAGAGATAATGGATAATACAAAATATTATATTCTGCATATTTGAAGCCATTCTTGAGGTTCAATTCTACTCTATAGTATAATACCAAAGATATAGCCTTCTTGTGAATAGCTCATTTAGTTACGGTTTTTATAAAAGTAATTTATCATATACAAAATATATTGAAACCTCCTCAAATCCATTGCCCAAATAGTTCAAAATTAGATAAGAAATTACTTCCGAAATGCACTGTCTTTGGTTAAAATACTAAAGCAGTTTTTAAAAACTTCTTTTATCCTTTAGCTCATAGAAATTTTTTAGATAAAAGTGACTCACATAAATTTGGGCTCTCGACATGGTGTGATATCCTTAATCACATAGCCGTCAGTTAAAGTCATAATTGCAAAGGCAGAAAAGCCATGATTTTCAAAGGAAGGTCCTGGTGGAACCAAGATTAGGGATCCTGATACAATTACCGTCAAAACCAATTCAACCCTTTCATCATTAGAGGGAAAAGAGAAAGAGGAAGGGAGGGAAGAACAAAATGTTATATGTAGTATTCTTTATCTGAACTTTCATTTGGGAAAAATAATGACTATATGAGCTGAGAAATTAACTAGAACCTTTATTTCATCAAAGCTTGTCATACATGGTGGTACAACCTTTATGCAATGTTTTCCACATTTACTTCATTACCAACAATTGCATAAACAAAGGTGGATAGAGAGCTGTGCTGTCTATAGAGCAAATTCTCTTTTTGACCTGTCATGGTTTTCTTTTCTTTTCTTTTTTCTTTTCTTTCCTATTTCTTTCTTTTTTTCTTTTCTTTTCTTTTATTATGTTATGTTAATTACCATGCATTACATCGCTAGTTTTTGTTGTAGTGTTCCATGATTCATTGTTTGTGTATAAAACACCCAGTGCTCCATTCAATATGTGCCCTCTTTAATACCCATCACCGGGCTAACCCATCCCCCCAACCCCCTCCCCTCTAGAACCCTCAGTTTGTTTCTCAGAGTCCATAGTCTCTCATGGTTTGTCTCCCCCTCCGATTCTTCATTTTTCCCTTCCTACTGTCTTCTTCTTTTTTTTTTTTAAACATATAATGTATTATTTGTTTCAGAGGTACTGGTCTGTGATTCAACAGTCTTACACAATTCACAGCGCTCACCATAGCACATACCCTCCCCAATGTCTATCACCCAGCCACCCATCCCTCCCATCCCCCACCACTCCAGCAACCCTCAGTTTGTTTCCTGAGATTAAGAATTCCTCATATCAATGAGATCATATGATGCTTGTCTTTCTCTGATCGATGTATTTCTCTTAGCATAATACCCTCTAGTTCCATCCATGTCGTTGCAAATCTGCCATGGTTTTCTGATTCTTACTCATCTATATTCTGCATTGTTTACTCTTAAAATGACTTTAATGATTATAAAAACAATATGATAAAATTTTGCTTATTTTGTTGATGACAGGGGAAAATAAACAGGACAAATTTTAAAAAATTGTTACTATTATTAAATCGTCGCTATTTACTCAGTTGTGTTATAATTATGGTAAGTTGTTTCTTAACAACTTATAAATTTACGTAAGGTTTTGCAAATATCAGTTGGGATTTTTTTTTTCTTTAGTAGGTAATAACAGTAATCAAATCTGATTAAGAATGGGGGAAAAAAAGTTCTTTAAAGCTACCTGAAATTTTATAGACTCGATTGTTATAATTAGACACAGGACAAAAAAAGGATAAAAACGAGGATCAAAAATATACAGTTATTCAGGTACCAGTGCTAGCATGAAAAAAAAATGTAATGTTTTATTCCACCCTTGCTTCATTATGTTCAAAATTCAAAACCTCCAGAAAGAGAGTTTAATTAGCTTAATCTAGGCTTTACCTTTACTCCTCTGAGGAGCCAGAGATCAAGAACCCCAAATGCTTTCAACAGCTGGACTGCCTACCTTTTATGCTATTTCACAAAGCCAATTGTGTAGTTGAAGGTGTGATTTTTAAATTTTTATTGTTATTGTTATTGTGAATATAGGCAATACAAATTAAATATTCTGTGTATCTTCAACTATACTTAAAATGCTACATTTTTGTAATATATGGTTTCAAAGGTATTGCCCACGTAAAAGTGAGAAACTGAACTTTGTGCAAAAAACAGGGCACTTGTAAGAAGGGAGGACATATAGTGACATACTTAGTTTTCCTATCGGTTTTGTTTTATAATGTTATTTTGTTAACAAATTTTAGCATTGCTCTGTTTTATTAAATATTTTTCAGAATCATGGTGTTAATGATTTTATACTGGTACATTACCTGCTGTTCTACATTGCCCCTGCTTTGGTTGCTTGCTGGTTTTAAAAGCACCCTGCATGCCTTGTTGGAAATTAAAAACCTGAAAAGGAGAATTGCATATATCTTTCTCTTTGTCCCAAGTTAGACAACCCTTCATTTATATTATAATTGGAATTGGGATGTATCATTAAGTTGATATATAACTCACATCCATTTGATTGTAGTTACAATTATCTCCTAATCAATGACATAGTAGAACTGATAAAATACAATCTGGAACGATTGGGCTATATAGCTATTTAGGTCATCTCTAAACTGAAAATGAGGAGCTGGATGGACTAATTCACTTAAAAGAATGTTAGCAATATGAAGGCTGGAAAATAGCTCTATTCAAAAAATCAAAACACAGATTTATTTTGTTCTTTTGGTGAGTGTCTAAGGAAGTAAAATGTTTTTGACCCTAAGAGATGCTTATTTAAAAAAACATGAGAGGATTTCTGCTTCTGGATAATAGGGTGCACATACTTTCCTTATATCTCCCTCTAATTATATATAAAATAAGCATAACATTGTATATTATATATTATATAATTACATATATTATTATATATAAAATAAACATAAGATTCTGAATGGTGGAGAGATGGTGGCAAATCAGCCACGGACCTTGTTATCCAAGGAACAACATAGCAGTAAGTTCATAAGTTCACTGGTTTTCTTTTTGCATCATATATTCCAGACTTGGAGAAGTCAGCAAATTCTGTACCAAAGATGGGAGCTCTCAAAAAAGCTCCCCTAAAATTCTGCTCTTTCTGGTCAAAGGACCATGTAAAGGCAGTCTAGCTGGACAAAAAAACCTGTAGAGAAAAACCTCTCTACTCCAAACAAACATCACAAAAGACTATGAGTCAAACCCCACCCACATTCACAAAGCCCAAATGGGGAGCTTGTATTTCCATGCTTGCTAAGCTAAAACAAAGCACTCCAAGTCAGATCCAAGGGTGGTATCAGAACAGGCAGATTTGGGACCCGGGGCCTTCATCCCCACCAGGCATTAATAATGCCACATCTTGTGATGTCTGTAGAGATTGGTAGAGAGCCTGGATTTCCACCCTAACCTGAAGCAGAGAGACATTCTGCCCCCTCTGCTGGAGTGGTATCAGCTCTGTCCCAGTTAATAATAATGATCGACACCATTGACCAGCAGTTAAGAGATTACTAACCCCCTTCCCTGTGGTGTCACTGGAGGCCACATTAAGAGCAATAATGAGGTATTCATATCCCTCCCAGTCCCAATGGTATCATTGGAGGTGTATGGGGAGCCAGAATGGCCACTCCCATCCAGTAATAATAATGATTATTCCTCACTGTGTGTCAAAGAGGCAAAGGGAGGAAACTGAAATTCTACTACAGGGATCAGTTCAGAGGAGACCACCTGAAGCAGAAGGTTTAAATAAGGTCCAGTCTCATAGCATAATATCTTAAATGTCCAAATTTCAATAAAAAGTCATTAATCAACAAAAAACAATTGATGGTTGCTAAAGGCAGGGGTGGGGGCTCGGGAAAATGGGTGAAAGGGGTCAAAAGGTACAAACTTCCAGTTATAAAATAAATAAATTGTGGTGATGTAATGTACAGTATGGTGACAATAGTTAATAATATTGTAGAGTATACTTGAAAGTTGCCAAGAGAGTAAACCCTAAAAGTTAACTCTATACAATGATGGATGGTAACTACACTTATTGTGGTGACCATTGTGCAATGTACAAGTACCAAATTATTTTATGAAGTTATTGTTACCCTAATACCAAGCCATAAAAAGATAGCTCCAAAAATTATAAAGCATTGTCTTTCATGTATATAGATGGAAAATCATTAACAAAATATTAGTAAATAAAATTTAGAAATATATAAAAAGAAATATACACTGTGACCAAATGGAGTTTATTCCAAGGTTGCAAGGTGTTTCAATAATAAAAATCAATCAATATAAGCTATCATAATAATGGAATAAAGAAGAAAACTTGTATTGTTAGATCAGCTAGCACAGAAGAAAGTTCACCAATTATCATAAAACTTTAAGAAAAATAGGAATACAAGGGAAATTCCTTGATTTCATAGGGAAATCTACAAAAAACCAAGAGCTAATATTATACTTAATGTTAAAAGACTGAATGTTTTCTCCTATAATTGAATAAGGCAAGAATTTTTTTTTTTTTTTTTTTTTTTAAGAGTGTTCTATTACCACTCATTTAATATGGTGCTGGAAGTTATATCTGGTGCATGAAGTCAAGAAAGGAAATAAAAGGCATAAATATGGGAGAAGTAGAAATAATATTGCCCCCATTTTAGCTGGCATGACTGTCTACATGGGAAATCTCAAGGAATCCAGAAAAAATACCTATGACTAATAAGAGAGTTTAGTAAGATTACAAGATATAAAATGGCTATAAAGGTATCATCTGTACTTCTGTTTACTAGCAATGAATATAAAAATTAAAAATATAATATCATTTGCCATCACTCAAAAAATAAAATACTTGTGTAAATCTAACAAAACATATATAGGACATGACTACATAGCATTATAGAAATCAAAGAAAGTGTAGATAAATGGAGAATCATACTATATTCTTGGACTGAAAGACTCAAGATAGCAAAGATGTCAATTTTCCAAAAGTGATATAGAGATTTAACATTATTTCCATCAAAATCCCATCAATATTTATATTACATTTTAAGTTTACAATTATAATTTAAATATTTAATTATTATATAATTATAATTTAATTATTATATAATTTTAATTTAATTAAATATAATATAGAATTATAATTTCAATATATAATTTTAAAATAAGCTTAATACATATAAGCTTATTTATATATAAGCTTGATTTTATATATATATGTAAAATTATTTTGAAATTTAAAATTTATATGGAAATGCAAATGAATGAGAACAGGTAAGCCAGTTTTGAAAAAAAAAGTCTAAATTAAAAAATGGTAACAATAGTAAATGCTGATGAGGTTGCAGACAAACTAGGTCACTCATACATTGCTGCTTGGAATATAAAATTACACCGCCACCCTGTAAAATAGTTTGTGAGTTTCTTTCTTTTTTTTTTTTTATAAGATTTTAAATATTTTGAATAACTATAGTACAACCAGGATAATAATATCCATACACTCAAGATGAAGAATGATTCCATCACCACAAGAATCTTTCATAATACCCTTTTATAGACATGCCCACCTCCCTGCCTGCCCCTATCATCTCCTTAGCCTCTGGTAACCTCTAATTTGTTCCCCATTTCCATGAGAGAGACACAGCAAGAGAGGGAACACAAGCAGGGGGAGTGGGAGAGGGAGAAGCAGGCTTCCCGCAGCGCAGGGAGCCCGATGTGGGACTCGATCCCAGGACCCTGGGATCATGACCTGAGCCGAAGGCAGACGCTTAAGGACTGAGGCACCCAGGAGCCCCAGCTTGTGAGTTTCTTAAACAAACTTACCATACAACTTGCCATAATTGAGGAATTTCACTCATGGGCATTAGTCACAAAAACTGAAAACTTACATTCACTCAGAAGACCTGTACAAAGATGTTTATAGCAGCCTTATTTGTAATAGCCCAGACCTGGAACGGCGAACGGCATCCTTCATTGGGTGAGTAGTTAGTAAACGAACTGTGGCACATCCAGATCATGGGTTACTACTCAGCAATGCAAAGAAATGAACTATTGATAAAATCAGTGACTCAATCTCCTGTCTATTATGCTGAGAGAAAAAACCCAAACCCAACAGATAATGGACTTCATGGTTGTAATTACTATACCATTCGTGAAAAGACAAAATCAAGGAAATGGGGAACAAATTAGAGGTTGCCAGAGGCTAAGGAGATGATAGGGGCAGGAAGGGGAATGGGCACGTCTATAAAAGGGTATTATGAAAGATTCTTCTGGTGATGGAATCATTCTTCACCTTGAGTGTATGGATATTATTATCCTGGTTGTTGTACTATAGTTGTTTAAAATATTACTGTTGAAAAAAGCCTAGGGCGCCTGGGTGGCTCAGTTGGTTAGGCGACTGCCTTCGGCTCGGGTCATGATCCTGGAGTCCCGGGATCGAGTCCCGCATCGGGCTCCCTGCTC
>NW_023270454.1:49570416-49601340 GCF_011800145.1 Mirounga leonina
GTCTGCTTCTCCCTCTGACCCTCCCCCCTCTCATGTGCTCTCTCTCATTCTCTCTCTCTCAAATAAATAAATAAAATCTTAAAAAAAAAAGAAAAAGAAAAAGAAAAAAACCTAGTAAAGTGTACACACCACCTCTTTGTGTGATTTCTTACAACCGCATGTGAATCTACAATTATCTCAAAATAAAAAGCCCGATAAAACAAAACAAAACATGGTGAGAGTATTATTTCTTTACTAAAAGAGAGAACCAGGTTTCATCTCTACCTAAAGAATATTCTTCAAAGTAAGCAGCTCTGAGGAAGTATAGGCGTAGTCCTGTCAGGAGCTTGATGAGGGTGCTGAGAGAAATACCTAGTCAAATAAAATGTGTAGATTTTCTAGAGACAAACAAACAACCTGGGCAGCCACATATAAAAAGGATAAAAGTAGTCATAGAAGATTAGGACAACTTTAGAGCATAAAATGGTACCAGAATTGTTTCAGATCTGTCCCTTAATAGAAATGTTTATTTCTAGTATCAAATTTTTGTCTTGTTTTGTTCTGTTTTTAACATTTAAACCAGACAGGATTGAAACATGTTTATAATATTAGAGACTTGGTTTTCATAAACTGGTTAAGGAAGCAACATTTGATTAAATGTTAATTGAAATAAAAACTAGAATTCTTCTTCTTTTTTTTTAATTTCCCTCTTCCTAACCATGTGTTGTCTGTTCTCTGTTTCTTTTCTCTTTATTTTCTGTAACATTCTTTAAAAAAAAAATCTAATAATGCAAATGTGTACCAAGGGAAAAGGGAAATAGTTCTACTCTTAAAGGAGTATTTAAGATTTAGATTGCATTACACTCTCTCAACAGTGGAAAAAGCCAGATGTGTGGGTCATGTGTTAGAAAAGTAAAATCCTAAGGAGAACATAGTCTGAGTTAGCTATATATTCAGTCAAATTTCAAACTGGTATTTCTGTATGCCTGTATTAAGCATTATGCCCCCTGCCTGACATCAAATGTGGCTTACAAGTTTCTCTCTCTCTCTCTCTCAATCTCTCTCTCTTTTTACTTACTATTTCATTCCTTCCTTTTCTCCTTTCTCTGCTCCAGCATTTTTAAACATATATATATATATATATATGTTCATTGTACATGAATCATACCCTCTATATAGTTCTTAAGACTGGTTTGATGTTTCAGTAAAACAAATAACATTAAATTTTAGGTTTGCATCTCTAGTGGTCCGGCATAATGAAAACATTATGCCATTATTTATTGGATTCATTTCCCTGTAGGCTGAAGATAGAGATTGTTAGAGCAGAAATTCAAAAAGAAATAAACAACTTTTAAAACAATATCGGGAGCAAGAACATATATAAGTTCTAAATCCTAAATCCTTTTATGCCCCTGCTCTCCACTCTATTAAACCAAAGAGTCAGGCCTGGTGAACTAGAGCAGAGACTGCTCCATTCCATTGGCACTTCAATTTTTCTCTCCATTTGTCCACTGAGCTCTTTTCTCTGGGTGATTCCCTATTGAATTTAGATAATAAAATTCATTATTTTAATGACTCTTTAGTCAATACACTTAAACATTTATTTTCTTCTCCCATATTAAAACAATATATGCATTATAAAATATTCACATAAACATAAAATTTAAAAAATAATGTAATAGACAAGAAAAATATTACTAAAATCTTTCTATTTTTGATAATTCTATGCTTCCCAACTGGACAAGTAAAAATATACACGTAGGGTATGGTCCAGCAATAAAGATCACGGGGCTATATTTATATTTAAAATAATTTGGATATGGGCGCCTGGGTGGCTCACTTGGTTAAGCGACTGCCTTTGGCTCTGGTCGTTATCCTGGAGTCCCGGGATTGAGTCCCACATCGGGCTCCCTGCTCAGCAGGGAGTCTGCTTCTCCCTCTGACCCTTTCCCCCTCAAATGTTTTCTCTCTCTCATTCTCTCTCTCAAATTAAAAAAAAAAAAAAAAAAACTTTAAAAAAATAAATAAAATAATTTGGATAATTCACTTTTTGGCTGACATCATGTCAGAGCTGATTAGATAAGACAATTATCATTTTCAATTATTTTTATATTATGCTTCGATCTAATGTTAGTTGTAGCACTTTTGATTTAGGTTCTTTTGGAAAAAAAGCTTTAGATCATTTATCTGTTTATGAGTCTTAATTTAGTAATCTAAATATACTTTATATTGGACACCCATGAATTTCTAACTGATGTGATTTACGATGAGAAATGAAAAATAAACCTGACACCAACTCTCTGTAGAACTTCCTGTTTCTCAAAGTTTTACTTCATATTTACTCTTCTTGACCAGCATAGATTAGAGACAACCAGTAATATGTGAGAATTCACCTTTTTTTACATCTCTAACAATTCCCAAAATACCCAGACATTTTGAATCATATGAATATGATGGATATGGGCTTGTGTCTTAATAGTGTGCTTACCTAATTACCAATTAAATCAAGTTACTTTTCATGTTTACTGGCAGGCTCTTCAGCTTAATCTGGCTCTTCACTGAGTAGAAGATCAAGGTCACATAATCTTATAAACATGAAGGTGGTCAAACCCCAATCTCTATTCTTGAAGCCTGTTTCTTGGGCTATCATGGTATCAGCTCAAGACTGCTATTCTTGTTTGTTTTTGAGTTCCCTCAGTATCTGGTAGCTCCTTGAAGAACTCTTCTTTCATTAGTTCTGATTTGGTTAGCTTTTTTGTCTTCATTTATTGTGCCAGGAACTATGTCCTTTCTACTTTCTCACAGGACACTGAGAAAACCATATTCAAAAACATGATTACATAGCACTGCTTCTCATTTGTTGATTTTCTTGTTGATGTCTCTGTTCTTTGTGTCTTCCACCAGACTCTATGCTACTTCAAGTTACAGTCACTGTCTTTTAGGTGTTTATAATTTTAGTGACCTAGTGATACACACATTATTAAAGAAATTAGCTATAAAAAGAGATTGCAATATTTACACACATGTTATTTGGTATAGTTAATGGGAAACTTCTGTTTCTGACTATACAAATATTATTCACAGGACACTCCACAAAACATCCAATTGTTTTAATTATTTTCTGTCCATTCCCTTGTTAAGAGAGGGATTTCCACCCTAGGTTATGAGGATTGCCCGACCCAAGACACATAACACTGGGCAGATGAGATTGACAGCAGATTATTAGTCATATATACTCACACTCAGGGAAAGAGGACATTGTATGTTACACAGGGCCCTATAGGGGTGTACATGGGAACAGAGTAAGCCAGGGGCTGTGGGAGGTGCCAGCCTTTTGTAGTGTCAAAAGGGTGGTGTGCTCTGTTTTCTCATGGAAGGATGTAATTAGCTTGTCTGAATAATTCCATCAGCTTTCAGAGAACTAAAGCCTACTACTCATGGATGAGCAGGAATTATATCTGGCCCCTTAGATAACAAGAGTTATTTGACTAGGGGACCTTATCAGTGGAAACGGAGTGGGTAGGCCTGCTTGCAGTTAGGTCATTTGAGGCCATCCCGATCTTACTAAATGTCAAGGCCCGCATAATGTTGACCTTCATTTAAAGCCTTATACCACATGAATCTAGACATATAAACTGAGTTTATTCTCATTAATATTATCTTCATGCTGAGAGTAACAGATTATTGGCTCCTAGTATTGGTTAAATTTTCAGTGACCACAAACTAGAAATATTATATAGAATTTTATTGAAATTTTTCTCCTAGAGAGGGAATTTATTCTCACACATTAAAGTCATTCATAAACGTTTTCTTGTTTTTAGTTAATCTTTACAAATCTGAATAAAGCACTCTTGAGTATACAGAAAACTGCTCTCTGACAGCTGTTGAAAGCTGCCTATCAAGGTGAAGAATATACACAAGCTAAAAAAAAATCCCAGATGCATATTAGTTATCAAACTAACTCTATACAAGTTCTGAAGGAGGAGAAGTTCCCAATATTCACAACCGTTCTCTGAACACCATTCAGTGAATAAAAGTACCTGCATCTCTAGGGGAATTGAATATAAATAAAGGATTTATGCCATTTTTAGTGTACAATAGAGACAGAGTAGAAAGAAAAGTTTGCATAATTCAAATTTGGATGATACAATGAGTAGTCAGGGGAACACAGTAAGAAGTCTACATACTTGTAAATTGATAAAACAATGTCATAACAATAAATAGGTATTGGAAATACATGAGTAAAATCCAGAGGGGATAGTAATGAAACATTTAGTTCATTTTTATTTTTGTCATACTCAGAAGACAAGTACTATTCAGACTAAATTGATTGCTATTTTGATGGATTAAATCTTACAAGTTAACCAATGTGCAAAATGTATAACAAGAATATAGTATCTTTAACAGGGAAATTAATTTGGAGATATAGAACACTGTGACAAATTTAAAATTACAAAAGGAACACAAAACATATATGGGATTATTATCTTTGTATTGAAGGGATATAGTACATGATAATCCACACAGGGTCATACACTAAATGAAATATTGAATGATTATCTTTCATATAAATGCTAGCTATATAATTAGCTTTAAGTCATTTATCTTAATTTAGTTTTATTCATTCAGTCATTCCTTCTATCACTAATACATAAGTGGTCTACTATACATAGGGATTCTGCTAAAATATTGCAAACTATTAATGATGAAGGTGGTTTCTATAGTCATGAAATGCATAGTATAATATGAAATTTATGACTGTAGTTCTGAAGTAAGACATCCTGTGGTTAAATGTTCAGGTTACTTGCCATTTCTATCTCATTAAATAGCCAAATAGAATTTTATTTGATGAAGCTATGCTCTAAATCTCTTCTGTCCACTAATATTGAGCACTTGAAATGTGACTAGTAAGGCTAAAGTTTTAATGTGGCTTAATTTTAAGTAATTTAAATTTAAAGTTAAATAGCCACATGTGGCTTGTGCCTACATGATGGAATAAGCTGTAGAACTATTGTAAATATCAAATATACATAAATCAGTTAATACAGTGCTTACATCATAATGAATGCTTAACATCAAGTAGTTATTAGCATGATGATTAGCATGATAATGATGATGTAGATTTCTTGTGAAAAAGATTAAATAGTATCAAAATGAGGAAAACTCACAAAACCATACTGATATTACAGTTTAGTAATGGGGACTGGTTTCTGAGTAATCATAAGATAAATATTTATCACTCTGATGCTTATGGTTATGGTACTAAAATTTAATATACATGCAATGACCATTAAAAATTAACCCACAACTATGGGGCGCCTGGGTGGCTCAGTCGTTAAGCGTCTGCCTTCGGCTCAGGTCATGGTCCTAGGGTCCTGGGATCGAGCCCCACATTGGGCTCCCTGCACCGTGGGAAGCCTGCTTCTCCCTCTCCCACTCCCCCTGCTTGTGTTCCCTCTGTCGCTGTGTCTCTCTCTGTCAAATAAATAAAATCTTAAAAAAAAAAAAAAATTAACCCACAACTAAAACAAAATCCTTGAGTAGTATCAATTTCTCACAAAGATAATGTCAGTTATAAAAAGCATTCAAGAGCTGGGGTAGACACTGATATGCACAGAAGGGAGTCGTGAAGATTTCTTTCCCATTAAGTAAAAGGGTTATTACAGAAACATATCCCAAGAGAGCAGCAAAATTACTTATATTCTCGAACTCTTAACACTATATATTTATATAGGTGTAGTGTTGTAATGCCTCAAAATCTTCTACCATGTTATGGATACCTTCAATAATTTTTAGAAGTAGGTCACGCTGTGGCACAACTTTGTACTAATTTTGTACTGTTTGGAAATTGTTCATCTTTTGGCAATGATACTCTCTTTTGGAGTATAAATATTCCATAAGATAAACACGTATTTAAGACAGCATGATATCTGGAGTGGCTTATATTTTAACTAGGGATCATTCTTCACAAGAAGTTGCACACTGGAAAGGAGAGTCACTTTCTGCATCCGCACACATTTTCAATTTGAGAAATATATAAAAAGGGTGTCAATAGAACTCTGTTTGATATCTTCTGCAATTTGCTCCAACTCCACTAGCTACCTATCACCATCATGTTTTGTGACCCCGAAAACTGTTTGGATGGCATGAAGGGACTCCCTTTTACTTTGACTTATGTTTGTGTTTTGGAAAATAGCTCCAGAAAGAAATGAGAGGGTGGGGAGAGTGAATTCCTGCCCTATCTTTTCAAGGCTAAGGAAGGTAAAATTTCCCATTTTACCTAGAATATCTAGAATATCTTACTGGTAATCTTAAATATTGTTTATAGCTTTTAAAAGTTTTGTTTATTAAACTATTCTCAATTACTTTAAAAGAGTGATTTGTTTGCTGCCAGGCCCCTCACTGATACAAGAACCAATCTTGGTATGAAATTGCAATTTTTTAATTAATTGAGAAATCTAAATAAAATATTGGGTGACTTTTTGCATGAACAGACTTTTAAGAATTTATTTGAAATCAGTGCTTTTGGGACTATAAATGTTAACTGGATAAAGGACACAATTTAGGTAAGACAATTTGTCAGACAGCTCGATCTCGAAAAAGAACAAAAGTGTGGAGAAATTAAAAGAGAAAAACACTGAATTAGATCAAGTAGAAATGAATACTATTGTAAAGCCATCATCTAGATGAGTGAAAAGTCATCAGGATATTGAAAACGAGACAAGTGATAAATTATGTCTAAAGTAATTTACAAAGTAATTGTGATCACTAAAATTTGTAACTACAAGAGTGAATAAAATAGAAGGAGAAAGAAGAATAATGAAAACAAATCTTAGTCCTAGATAATTTTTAAATTTAGTCTTTTTTAAAGAAGATTTTATTAATTTATTTAACAGAGAGAGAGAGCATGAGCGGGGGTGGAGGGGCAGAGAGAGAGGGAGAAGCCAGATTCCCGCTGAGCAGGGAACCAGATGAAGGGCTGGATCCCAGAACCCTGGGATCATGACCTGAGCCAAAGGAAGATGCTTAGCCTACTGATCCACCCAGGTGCCCCTTTTTAAATATATTCTTGTTTGTTCATATTCCTAGAGCTTCCATGTAGAGTAGGACAAATTGTATGGTATTACACTTTAAGTAAAAGTTAAAATGACAGTGAAAAATAGTCATTTGCATATTGACCTATTTTGTGAACCACAAGAGTGTATACAAATTAATTTTAATTCCAGATACAGTATAAATAGAAATTTTGTGATTTTGTATTTATATATTCAGTTTATTCAATGAGCTAAAATAATATTCATCTATATCATCATTCTAATCATAATAACTCTTCCCACCCAACCCAGCCCATCTGAAGAGCCCATGCCTGATAGATACAGAAACCTGGTAGAGGATCAGTGTTGTAAATTCTTCCACAGATTATATTTTCAGAGATTATTATCTCTTACACTGGATACCCACAAAATATAAGGCATTATAACAGTAATATAATGCTAAGAACACAGGCTCTGGAGCCAGGTCCATAATTTCTATGTGGCATCGGTTAAGTTACATAAGCTCTCCATCTCCTTATTTATAAAACAGAGATGATATTATCCCTAAACTCTAATGTTGTTATGGTTATTTAAAAACTTACCTCACATAAAACCACTATAAATATTAGTTATTGTTATTATTTTGGCACCATCACAGAAGGCTAAATTTGCAGACTCTCATGATACACAGCTTAATTCAGCTCTAAGCTTTACTCATAATTAACAAAGTACACTAAAGTAGAACCACAACAATGGTTACCATTAAACAATAATCATGGGGCCTTAAATTTCTCATATGCAGCTTCCTAAAATCACTTTTCTCCACAAGACACATTTTGGGTTCACAGATAGAAGCACCAACTATTCATGGTACAAGTTAGCATGGGAGGTAGGTTAGTCCTATAGTTTCTATTTTTTCATGCATTGATAGTCATATCTAAGAAGATACATGATTAAAGATACATGATATTTTTTTTCTTCAGCACAGCTATAGCTCAAAAGACCAGGTGTATATACAATAAGCAATCCTGATAGACAAATATGCTCTGCTAAAAAGATTACTTAGATAAATAATTAGTTCACAGAAAAATTTGGAAGACATCATTCCCATTTTGTTCATACATATATGATATATATGTAATATATATATTATTTGTATATATATATATAAATAAGAAACAGCTATCTTTCTTTTTTTTTTTTAAGATTTTATTTATTTATTTGACAGAGAGAGGCACAGCAAGAGAGGGAACACAAGCAGGGGAAGTGGGAGAGGGAGAAGCAGGCTTCCCACGAAGCAGGGAGCCCGATGTGGGGCTCGATCCCAGGACCCTGGGATCATGACCTGAGCTGAAGGCAGACGCTTAACGACTGAGCCACCCAGGTGCCCCAGAAACAGCTATCTTTCAATAGAATGTTATGTAGAATGGAAAATGAATGAACTATGGCAATATGGCTTTGATGGATAAATGTCATAAATATACATGTTACAGAAAGAAAAGACAAAAGTTTACATACTATACAATTTCATTTATCAAAATTTTGAAAGCTGGCAGAACAAAACTCTAATGTACAGAGGTTCATATTCAGGTGTAATCCTTATAGAGAAAGGTATGACTACTTAAAGCCCAGATGGTGTTTTTCTTTAGGTAAAGTGATGGAATTGTTTGGTGGAAAAAAGTGGAATGCTTTTGGGGTATTGAAATATGCTGTTTCTTATCTTAGGTGATAATGATAGTGGAAGATGTTTTTCCTTTTGGGGATATGTTTTTAAGTGATTTGTTACACAAGAGTGTTACATTTTATCCCATTTTCTCTGTGTGATTTTTACTTGTCATTAAAAGAGCCATAGCCAATAATAGACTAAATTTACAAAAAAGGAACAAGAGAGGGTGCTTTTCTTTATTTTCACAAAAATGGGTGTATATTATGCATCTAACATGTCTCTGGTGTGGAAGGTTGTTTTTGAAATATTGTTTGACTTTATAGTTTGCACTGAAGGATATAAGCAGATTACTTGTCTGCATCTGTGTGCTTTATTTTGTTGCAATGGCCATTTATTGCTTTTATAGTGTGAAAAGAATACACAATAAAATATTGGGCCATAATTTCAGACTTTTACAATGACTTACCTTTAAATATAATGTCTACATCATTGGAAGACAGTGGATATTGTTGTCTGTCTCTGTCATCCATTCCTACATCATTGTTTTCTAGTCTTGTAGTATGAGTTGGTTGGATTCTATCTCTCCTGGTTGGCTTTCCTTTTTGGCCAGAAGAGCTATGATTGGCTTTCCTTTATGCAAAGTTCTCGCTTCAAAATCTGGACTTAAATTGTTCTAAATGGAATCAAGACCAGAACATTAAGTAATGGTTGGAAAAAATGAAGTTTTCCCTTCTGGACAGTGTGGGAAAGAAATATGAGATCTTAAGTTGCAGTATCAATTTTACTCCTGCAAGCTATCCCAGACTGTGGATGAAGATGGCAACTAGAATAGGATAGAGTTGAGAACCTTTCAGTGATATTGAGAGTCACTCAAAATTAATCTGGGTTTTTTAGTTATTTGTGAGATGGAAAAGAGATCTCTTTGGACCCTATTCTTTATGTGGGTGTGAGGCAAGAACCTAAATCTCCTTTGTCATTTGTCAGTGTGAGTTGGATTCTCTGTTATTTGCAATTAGTTCCATTTTACCTGATAAAATGAAGACCTGGATAGTAATCAGGCCATTGTCTGTTATGCCTTCATATACATAAGATTTTAGATTTGTGGATCTTTAAATTATTTGAGATATAATTATATTTTCCATATACAAAGTTTCTCTTTTATTCACATCTGAACAAACTCACGATGGTGTAGGTAGATAATGGGTAAACAAATGCTAACCTAGAAACTGTCTGCTACAGAGGAAATTCATTTCTATAGCCTGCAGATTTTGACTTATTTTATCTTTAAGCCAAACTTTAATTTTGAAAAAAAGAAGTATCTCTGGAAGGTAAATATAAAACCCCTTGATATTTCCAAATGAATATAAAATGTTTTTTATGAAACTAAATAATTTTTGGCATGTCTGCTGGTGTTTGTCACAATCTTATAAAATGATATTTATATTACGTCAACCATAAATGTAGTTATTTATTCTTGCTGGCCTTGACATCTCAGATACCATCATTTAAAAAATGTAGCCATATTTTCTGGCCCCAAATTCCTTACCCACATTTCCTCACAGCTTTGTCCCCAGTCACATGACCTAACAGAAGACTATCTCATTTGAGCTCACAATAGTATTTCTACAAAAATCTGACTGTTCAGGAAATATTACAGATTGCCTTCAGAGATAGAGTTTAACAAGACTTTTTTGTGATAATAGTCATTAAAGCCCAGTTCTTAAAATTGGGCATGGAACGAAGCCAGAGAGTCAGCAACAAAGTAAGTAACTATAGGCATTCCTTATTCTAAAATATACGTAAACACTGGAAACTTAACTATTAGTAAAGACTAAAGTATTTCAGCAGAAATATATGTCTCAATCTGAATTGAAAAACTAATTCTAGGACTTGTTAGATATGTTAATTGGTTCAACTCACAATTAACATATGAAAAGGAAAGGAAAAGACACTGAGAATAGACAGTGAATTAAAACAGCAAAAGAAGTAATAGAAATAAACTTTACATGTGACAGCCTGTCACCTTCATAAAATAGGTTGTGTGGCATAAAGCCAGCAGCAGCAAAGCACCGTGACACTGATATTCAAGAGCGCGCGCAAATGTTGGTCACATAGACATTTTCTTTGTAAATATTCATGTCATTAATCTTCTTTCAAAAATCACCAAAGTATAAACATGAACCAGACTTGCATTTGTGCAGAAAGAATGCACAAAAAATGAGTTTGCAACACTCCAGGTTGCTGTCTGTTTACACGTATTATAGCAAGTGTATGTGACACGAGAGGGAGGCTGGATGCTCTGAATGCTTGGTTTACCTGCAATCTATATAGAGCTAACAATGTAGCTTAAGAAACTTAGAAACTCATGTGTCTCTATGTATTATAGCTTTTGTTGGCTTTGTAAAGTTGATCCTAGAATGGGGCCTAAATGAGATTTACATCCTAGTAATCCTATTTACTTCTATATGTAATGAACTTCTCATTACTTACGTAAACATATACCCACATCTATGAACAGAGATAGAATTTTTTTGTGTACAACTAACAGTCAGAGCACATATAAAAATAATACATATTCATTAATGTGTACAGTTAGCAAACATTTATATGCTCACAGCTTTGTGCAAGGAACTAAAGAAAAAAGATAAGTCCTTGCAGACAGACTCATCATCGAGGAGTCAAATGGAATCCTATCAGTGGGGTTTTAGCAAAGTATTATTGAGGTAGGGAAGAGAAAATCTGTTTTTAGAAATGGCAGAGGCTTTGTAGAACTTGTTAAGGAGAGAAATGTCCAGGACAATCGAGGTAGAGGAAACTATAGGAATCACTATATGTACAGACTATTGCAAATAGTTTATCCTGGCTCTGATATAGTTTGCATAGGTAAGGACAATAAGATGACTCTGGACAAATTTGCTGGACTCAATCACAAAGTTTTTGTATCTCCTGGGACGTCTGAAAGATCACAACAGGTTGAGACAAGATCAAATGCCCAGGAAACTTTCATTTTAATAGTAATGATAAAAACTAAAGGAAGTAGTATAGGAAAGTGGCAGAGACACCATTAAGATAGTCATGTTATTATAAGTGAAATTAGGTGGGGGCTATTAGTAGGCCAGTGGTAGTAGTGATGAAATAAATAGAAATGCCTGAAGAAAGTATTTAGAATGAAGCACCCACCAGATTTCAAATTACATTTTGGAGTCAAGGGAAAAAGAGGCGGTCTTACGACTACCAAGGTTCTGACTGGGTGCCTGGAGGGTGATGGTAAGGAATACTCACCATAAAATATTTTTTAAAAAGAATTAAAATGAGTTTAGACTTCAGACTTGTAAATATTAAAATTATAATGGGACTATATGATTATATCAGGTTTTTAGTTAAATAATAATTTCTGAAATGTAATGCACAGATTTGGCTATTATGTAGTGATAGTGAAGTTTCTATATATATATATATATATATATATATATATGTAAATTATCTTGCTAATTAAAACTAAAGTCTTAGACCCATAACTTATGGAAAATTTGACTATTATGAAAATAATTTAGAGACGATGTAAAGATAGATCTTTACTATTCAACTCTCTAGTTGAATGCTATTATGTAGACATCCTGTGTGGAGAAAGGGCACTCAACCAAGGAGGGAAAAAAGAATGATACAAGACATGAGTTAAATGATAAATATTTTAGATTATGCCCACCATCAGATAAAATTTGTTTTACACAATTGGTGAGTTAATCAACCGTTTTACATCTATTTTTAGAAATAACAAAATATTCTATAATATTGGTATCCAAGTCCTTTTTTTTTTAGTTTTCATAAGAACTTTCACATTTTAACAGACTCACACAATCATTTATCAACATTGAGAAGGAAGGTAATATTAAAGCCCTAGAAACCATGAAGAGTAGTACTTCGTGGAACACTTAACCCAGATCCTTTAGAAAGATTAGAATGTAAGCTCCTTAAGTCAAAATATCTGTTCACCTTTCTTATAAATTGTTTTTGTTTTGTTTTGTTTTTGTTATCCCAAATTCTGTACCTGGGATAGAACCTACACTCAATAAATGTTCACTTAACTGAACTCTGTAAACTACCAATAGTATATTAATTTTATCATTATTATTTAAAAATTTTTTTTTAGAGAGAAGGGGGGAGGGGGAGAGGGAGAAGGAGGGAGAAACTCTTAAGCAGACTCCATGCCCTGTGTGGAGCCCAATGCAGGATTCAATCCCACAACCCTGAGATCATGAACTCAGCCAAAATCAAGTCACTTACCAACTGAGTCACCCAGGTGCCTCAATACATTGATTTTTCTTTGTACAGCATATTATAATATACACAGAAATTGTATATGTTGTACCATATCACTATTAGATAAACCCACTGAAATGTAGCACACATGTTATTATCTCTAATTTGCTAAGTCAAGCCATGGAGAGTTAAAGAAATTAGGCATGATTTCTTGGAATAACTATAAAGTCAAATCTAGAATATGGTAGTTTCTTTTTTTAAAGATTTTATTTATTTATTTAAGATAGCAAGAGCCAGAGAGAGAGAGAGAGAGAGAGAGAGAGAGAGAGCACGAGTGTGGGGAGGGGGGAGGGGCAGAGGGAGAGGGAGAAGCAGGCTCTCCACTGAGCAAGGAGCCTGAGTAGGGGCCAGATCCCAGGACTGTGGGATCATGACCTGAGCTGAAGGCAGATGCTTAACTGACGGAGCCACCCAAGCGCCCTATAGAATCTGGCAGTTTCATCTCTAAGGTTAGGCTGCATTCAAGTATAGCTCCCACATGCATGACACTACAAACACGTAAGCCACCTTATTTGTACCCTTCCAAACCTAATAGAAACATATATAAGAGGACATAATAATTTACCTCACTTTAAATTATTATTATATGTGCTACACGTAAAAATCCATATAATAAACTATTACTCAACTTCTTGAAAAACTTTTGGAAAATACATGAAACAAACTAACATATGGATAATTAATGAACATAGTATTTCAGTAAAAATGTTTAATTTTATAAGGACATAAGACATTATACCTATGGTTGGAAATTCTTTTGTAAACTTTCCTAACACTATTTTCTTTTTTTTCCAAAGAAAATGTTATCATGAAATTGGTACTTATACATCTTGAACATATTACCTAATGTAATATAAGAATATATTGTATTATTTTCTTCCCTATAAAATAGCAAATATTTATTATTACAGGGCGCCTGGGTGGCTCAGTTGGTTAAGTGACTGCCTTCGGCTCAGGTCATGATCCTGGAGTCCCAGGATCGAGTCCCGCATCGGGCTCCCTGCTCAGCAGGGAGTCTGCTTCTCCCTCTGACCCTCCTCCCTCTCATGCTCTCTGCCTCTCATTCTCTCTCTCACAAATAAATAAAATCTTAAATATATATATATATATATATATATTTATTTATTATTATTACAATACGTTCCAGAAACCAGGACACTGCTTATAATATCAGAAAATGATATAAAGTATCAAACTATTAATAAAGCATATAAAATGTGGGAATTTTTTAAAAAAATATTAAAATAAATTAAAGAAGATCATGTGTAAATGGATAGGCATGTCATGTTTATGAATGGAATACATCTATATCACGATGATCAGCACTTTATAATCAGTACTACCTAAGGGGATTCTAATAGGGAAGTGTGAATGTCTGGTGTTTTTGAGTGTGTGAAATTTGGAAATCTAATTTTAAAACTATTATGAAAGAGTAAAATAAAATTAAAAGAAGGATCATACTGAGAAAATAGCTCTAAGAAATATGTAAAAAAATCACATAGTATAATATTAGCCAGTGATTAAAAAAAACCCAAAGGAACAGATTAGGAATATGAAGACATGTTTCCACACGTATATGGAAATAGGTATGCCAATAACAGTAGTATTAAATTAAGAAAACTCATTCTTATAGGGGAAATACAATAAAGATAAATATCTTTTCACCATATTCAGATGTGCATTCTGTGTGGATTATAGATATAAATGTGAAAGCTAAAACTATAAAACGTGACAAAGAGTACGTCTGCTCTTCAATCTGTTCTCCCTTTTCATAGTAAACAACTTAAAAACAATAAAACAATAAAAGACAAAAATATGACTCAAATACGGGCACATAATAAATAAATGTTCAAAACTAAATTGTATTTTCCAGATGCCATTGAAATTAGGTGTCACCATGTAACAAAATTTTCTTCAGTAAAAAGTAAACAAAGGTTACGTTCACAAATTCTGGAAAAACGCATTTAAGAAACCTATGTACACAACTTATTTTCCCTTCCACTGACTGGACAGAGATGATAGGCCCTAGGGGATATGTCCAGATTGAGTGCTCTGCAGTGGACCCAGGCCACCTGGATTGCACTGGGTTCAAATACTATCACCAGCAATAATGTAGAGCCCCATCCCCACTCTTTCTGAATAGGTAGAAAATAAATAGAAGTATCAGTTTGTTAAGATCCACAAATGATGGGGCACCTGGCTGGCTCAGATGGTTCAGAGTCTGCCTTTGGCTCAGGTCATGATCCCAGGGTCCTGGGATTAAGTCCTTCATCAGGCTCCCTGCTCGGCGGGGAGCCTGCTTCTCCCTCTCCTTCTACTGCTCCCCCTACTTGTGCTCTCTCACTCTCTCTGTCAAATAAATAAACAAATAAAATCTTAAAAAAAAAAAAAAAAAAAGATCCACAAATGGTGGTGTTTGCCTGAGGCTGAATGTTGAGATAGTAAAGGCATATATCCCTAATAAATGGCTACACAGAAATCTGGTGCCTCTTTTTTAAACAGCACTTGACAAGAGCTTTCTCTTTCCAGTTCTTGCAATGCAAAAAGAAGTGCACATATGTCCAAATAAGAGGAATTTATCTACGTGCCCAAACATATATATGTTGTAGCTGGTAAGTATGGCTGCCGCAGGAGAAAATTGTGTGACTGAGTAAAGTGACGTGAGCTAAACCTACTTTTTTTCATTCATCTTTAGAGCCTCCTAAATTTTGAATATGTGCATATAAGCCTTTCAATAACGTATATGCATTTCAATATTTGTATTACATACACACAGACAAAGCAAACAAAACACATGGAGTTTGAATTCACACCGGAAATGGAAAATAATGTGGGATTAAAATCTCAAGCCTTGATCCTCTGATATAAATTTGTAAATTGATACAACCTCTTATATTTATCCTTATCTTCTATAAGGAACGATCTGTTTAAATAGTTATGTTTGTTTTATTTATAAATACTCTTTGACTCAGAAATATATTTCTAGGGCACCTGGGTGGCTCAGTTGGTTAAGCGACTGCCTTCGGCTCAGGTCATGATCCTGGAGTCCCGGGATCGAGTCCCGCATCGGGCTCCCTGCTCAGCGAGGAGGCCTGCTTCTCCCTCTGACCCTCCTCCCTCTCATGCTCTCTGTCTTTCATTCTCTCTGTCTCAAATAAGTAAATAATAAAAAAATCTTAAAAATATATATATATTTCTAAACATATATTTTATTGACAAACCTGTACACATGTAAATATTATTTATCTGTTTAAGATTATTCTTTGCAGGATTACATGAAAGTTCAAAAGATGGGAATTAATCTGATTTGTCTATAAAAACATTATTAAATAATTGATAAAAATCAAACAATGGTATACTATATATTTATATAGAAAAATAAGTCATTTATGTTCTAAACTAGAAGTTTCTTCAAGGCAAATCACATAGCAAAAAATACTACAGTTATAACAATATGTTTAATATGCTACTATTCCAGTAAAAGTATAAAGAATCTGAATTTGCTTGTCTATACAATGAATAATTTTAATAGGATTCTCAAGGAGCTAAGTGAACTATCTTCCCTCTGGGGAGAAGAGATGGGAGGCTGAAGAAAATAGACACAGTGGAGACTTAAATTTTTTATTTATTTATTTCATTATTGTATTTTTAAAAATATTTTATTTCTTCATTTGAGAGAGAGAGAGCACAAGCAGGAGGGGCAGAGGGAGAGGGAGAAGCAGAATCCCCGCTGAGCTGGGAGCCCTACAAGGAGCTATCTATCCCAAGACCCCAAGATCATGACCTGAGCCGAAGGCAGATGCTTAACCATCTGAGCCACCAAGGTATATACATATATAAAAGGGAGAAGGAGTAGAGGGAGAGGGAGAGAGAATCTCAAGCAGTCTCCATGACAAGCATGGAGCTGGACTGGGGCTCGATCTCATGACCCTGAGATCATGATCTGAGCTGAAATCAAAAGTCAGACACTTAACCGAGACACCTAGATGCCCCTAAATAAAATATATTTATAAGAATAGGGAAGAGATGGAAGGCAGTGAAGCCAGCCTTCAAAAAGTAAATGAGAAGTGTATTCTGTGACCCAACAATCTGTTTCAGGGTATACACCTTAGAGAAAACTCGTCACAGGCCTCTAAGGGGACACACAGGAAGATGAGTTATGAAGGATGTGTACTATGGGATGCTCTTCTACATTTAGAGGAAAATGTTACTAGTTATACATTGAGCAAAATTGGTAGGTATTAAAAACGTGAAAAAACAAAACAGAATGGCATCTAGGGCACAATTGCATTTTTATAAATTGAAAATACATTTACAGAAAGTGGCATTATGTATCTTTCAAGGATATATACTGACAAAGGATCAATATCAAACACACTAGCTTAGGTGTCTAAAGTGAAAAGGGAAGTATTAGTGACATATTGCTACATACCAAAGTACTCCAAAACTTCGGGGCTTAAAACAATAAATATTTTTACTTCAGTTTCTAAGGGTCAGGAATCTAAGAATGGCTTAGTGGGATGATTCTGGTTCAGGGTTTCTCTTGAGGTCGCAGTCAAAATGTGGGTCAGCCCTATAAGCATCTGAGGATTTAATGGGGATTGGAGGGCCAACTTCCAAGAAGGAGCTTCCTCACTGGGCCTGCCTGAATGTCCTCAAGACATGGCATCTGGCTGTCTCCAGTGCAAGGGTAATCAGAGGAAAAAAGAGTGAGCAAGATACACGCTGCGAGGTCTTGGATAACAATCTCAGAAGGTGGTATAACATCACTTCTGCAATATTCTATAGGTCACACAGAATAACCCTGGGTGATATGGCAGGAGACCATACAACAGTTAGCAGGCATCGTTAGGGGCCATCTTTGAGGCTATCACAGATAGTAAAAATGAAGATCAGAAACAAGGGAAAAATAAAATACAATCAAGTAAAAACAAAAAATTACTCTTATACTGCCAATAGTAGCGTGGAGTGATATAATTAGCTTGGTTTTATGTGCCTGAGTAGAAAGGCAAACACACATACAGATGTGTTATTCATATATATATGCCCATAGCTATTTATCCATTCTCTTGTTTGTTAACTTATTTCTTTTTTTAAATTTTATTATGTTATGTTAATCACCATACATTACATCATTAGTTTTTGATGTAGTGTTCCATGAGTCATTGTTTGTGTATCACTTTCTAAATTTTTTAAAGATTTTTTTTATTTATTTATTTGACAGAGAGATAGACAGAAGAGTACAAGCAGAGGGAATGGCAGAGGGAGAGGGAGAAACAGGCTCTGCACCGAGCAGGGAGCCAGTGTGGAACTTGATCCCAGGACCCTGGGATCATGACTTGAGCCGAAGGCAGACACCCAACCATCTGAGCTACCCAGACACCCTTCTAATGTGTTTTTTAATACAAATAATGATTCAGTGAAAATTTCTCTGTAGCTCTCCTTGTGTAAAGTTTTCCTAAAAGATATATACTTGTAAGTAGAAATGTCAACTTTTTTATGAATATCTCAAACGATACTAGCTTGGGCTAAGTTTCTCTCCAAATTGGACATAATAATGTACAGTCTAACCAGCAGTAAATGAGAGTTCCCATATTTATTATCCTTCCTAATTATGGTACATGTCAACTTTGAATTTGATGCATATGAAATGGAATAATATTGTTTCAAATATTTTTTTCCTGATTACTCCTGAGTTTGAGCACCTATTCACATTTATCACATATTCATATTTCCTCTTATGTGACTATTCTTTTTAAGCCTTTTTCCCACTTTTTAAAAACTTGGGGTTATTTGTTCTTCTATTATTTTATCATTCTTTTTGTAATCTGATTAGAAATCTTTGACCCTGTACTGCCTTGCAATGATTATCTCTAAATCCAGGGCTTGTATTCCTTATTTTGCTTAGAATATCTTTTTTTGGACAGACATACTCATTGCATGGTAGTCCAATTTATATAATTTTCATTTTATGGTTTGTACTTTTGTATTTTGCTTAAGGAATCCTTCCCAACATTAAGAATATATAGTCTTCTCTACATTTTTTAATGCAAGTTTAAAGAATTTATTTTCAGTTCAGTCTTTAATATGTTTGAAACTTAAATTTATATATGTTGTTAGAGTAGAATTATATTTCACTTCCTACAGTGATAGCCAATTGTCCTACAATGATTTTTGAAAGCACATATTTTCCATACTGACTTGTTAATATATCCTCTTATATACTAAATTTCAATATATACATGCTCTATTCTGGGTTCTCTTTACATCTCTTTGGTGTATTATCTATAAAACTGCACCAGTAGCATACTATCCAACTTTTTGACTTTATAATAATTCTTTATGTCTTTTTTCACTTCCCATTTTATTATTCCTCATAATTTTTGACAATACTAAGCCATTTAGTCTTACATTAACTTGCTAAGTTCCTCTTAAAAAAATGCTTTTTAATTGAAATTTCTTTGAATTTATAGATAAACTATCAGAGGATAACATCTATAAAATATGGAGGATTCCCATGCAGGGAAGGGATACTTTTCTGTTTGTTTAGGTCTTCTTTATATCCTCCAGTAGCATTTCATAATTTTCTCTATAAATGTCTTAAATATCTTTTATTGAATTCATTATTAGATAACTTAAAATTTTTGCTGTTATTGCAGAATAGGATTTTTTATTACATTTTAAAATTGGTTGTTGCTGGTATATATTGATTTCTGGATCTTGATCTTATATTTGGCACCTTGCTGAAATTTCTGACCAATTCTTATTGTTTCTAGATTTCATGAGATTATATGTATTGGCAATCACATCTTCTTTAAAAGACTAACATTACAATTGTTATATTTCATTTACTTTTATTGCTTTCTTATATTATTTAGGGCCAGTAATGTATTCAGTAATGGCAGTGATACTCAGTATCCTTTTCTTGTTCCTAACTTTAAGTTGTTTCTAAAGTTTTTTTTTAAGAAAGATGTATGCACTGCACTCCATGATGATAAAGCCGATCTCTTCCAGTTTACTAAGCTTTTCTTTCTAGTTTATGAACATTTGCATTATGAATGAGTGTTAATCTATATGTATTATTTTTCTAATCCACATACCTGATTATATATTTTTTTAAAATAATCTGATAGATTACATTATGTTAATGTTTATTAGAAAAAGTCTACATTTGGTGATATGTAGTTTGCTTAGTAGACATTTATAATACATTTGCAAATAAGGTTGTTATATGTTTGCTTATTTAAGCTCTATAAAGTACATAATTTTGGTATTAATTTGGTACTAATTTTGATGTCTCATCAAAATGAACTAGGTATATGCTGCTTCTTTTTTCCCTGGCTTCTAAAAATCCGAAATAAAGTAGGAATTTTATGTTCCATGAGGTTTTGATAAGAGTGTTTCTTAAACCACCTTGACCTGGTATCTTTAGGTGGAGATTTTTTACTATTAATTCTATGATTTTAGTTTAGACAAGTTTTTCATTTCTTCCTGACTAAATTTGACATAATTTTATTTGAAATTAACAACTATGTTTCAAAATTGACTGGCATATGTTTTTCTTTTACAATGTTCTTTAAAATTTTTTACAAATGTTTTTATCTTTCTTTGACACCTATGCTGGGTTATTAAATTTTTATTTTGTAAATTTCTTCTCTTAATTATTTTATACTTTCTACTTTCCTCATGTTTATTTTATCCTAGTTTCTTATTTGATTTAATGATCTCATTGATTTTCTTAAAAGTATTACAACATAAAGGATACTTTCAATTTTTTTTTTTTTTTAAGATTTTATTTATTCACTCGAGACACAGGGATCCAGAGAGAGAGAGAGAACACGAGCAGGGAGAGAGGCAGAGAAAGAAGCAGGCTCCCTGCTGAGGCAGGAGCCGGACGTGGGGCTCGATCCCAGGGCCCTGGTATCATTCCCGAGCCAAAGGCAGATGCTTAACCATCTGAGCCACCCAGGCGCCCCAAGGATACTTTCAAACATAGCATCATCTATGTTCTGTAAGAATTGATATTTGATCTTTTCAATTTTGTTTATTCTAAAGTTTTGAACTTTACAATAATTTTCCCAATAAGCTATGATTTTCTTAGAATTTTTAAATCTGTTTTACAGGTTTCTTTGAATATTTGTCATTTTCTACGGGTGGCCAGATTTTTCTTTATTTTTTCACTAGCTCTTCAAAAGTCACACTGGATATGGTGACTTGCTCACTTCCACTTTCCAATTTGTGAGGCCCCATGGCCTCCTGTCCCATACCCACTGTTGGAAGGCCAAGCTTCTTTCTGACCAAGGTAGGCAAGCACATAGCCCTTATCATAACCTTGGCTCCTAACTCTCTCTTTTGAACTTCCTGTTTATTTTGGAGGCTTTCCTTTTTATTTTTTTTATTTTATGGGGTTTCAGATTTTTTAAGAATCTTATATTTGATAATAATTTTTATGGAATACTTTTATTTTATTTTATATTTTATTTTATTATTTTTGAGAGAGAGTGGGGGGAGGGGGAGAGAGAGGGGGAGAAAGAGAATCTCAAGCAGACTCCTCACTGAGCATGGAGCACAACGTGGGGCTCAATCTCACAACCCTGAGATCATTACCTGAACCAAAACCAAGAGTTGGCTGCTTAAACAACTGAATCACCCAAGCACTCCTTTATGCAGTACTTCTTTGAATTTTGAGAAGAAAGATTTTCTAGCTATCTTTATAGAAATAAACAAGCAAAAAAACCCCAAAAAAAAACAAAACAAAAAAACCCAAACCTTTCCCAAACTCTTGTATGAAAGTTAATTCTGAAACACAACATGTATTCCTTAAGTGTATGAAATGAAATATTCCATTCTGCCTTCTTCTTATTGTTACTAGGGAAAAAAAAGCTTGCTGTCATCTAATCATCATGAGTGTAGAAAATGTCTTTTGGGGCACCTGGGTGGCTCAGTGGTTAAGCGTCTGCCTTCGGCTCAGGTCATGATCCCAGGGTCCTGGGATCGAGCCCTGCATTGGGCTCCCTGCTCCACGGGAAGCCTGCTTCTCCCTCTCCCACTCCCCCTGCTTGTGTTCCTGCTCTCGCTATCTCTCTCTCTGTCAAATAAATAAATAAAATCTTTAAAAAAAAAAAAAAAAAAAGAAAATCTGTCTTTTTCCTCTGGTACCTTTTAAGAATTTTATTTTTATTTTTTTATTTTACAATTTTATTTATTATCAAGCACCTACTTATGGATTTTTTAAATCTTCTTCAAAAATCAAGTTGTCATCTTGAAGATTTATTTATTTCTTAATTCTGAAAAGTTTTAGCCATTATGCCTTTATATATTGCAAGTCTAGTTTCATCACTGAGCTGGTATTAGTCTCTTGTTCTGTATGACATGTATTTATTCTCCTTATCTTCCTTTGAACCATTTGCCTATTCTGAATCAGGTTCTAAGCCCATAGGCTTGCACTTTCTGGACTACTTACATTATTAATTATCTTATTTCAAAAGTTGTTTGTTTTATACTTCTTAGCTTGTCAATTTTTCCTAATTTGTTGTCTTTTATCTTTTATTTTTTATTGCTATTTATTTGAGACAAGGAACTCAATAAATTTATTAAATTGTTTAACTGAAGTCTCCTAGTTTGCATATTTAAGTGGGAGTGGAGAATTTGCATAAGGGATATGCATATTAAGTTTAAAATTGGAATAAATTTATAACAAATATTAGATACACAGATGCTAGGATTCAAATTTAAAAAATATTCACATGTTCAATTATTGTACTGGAAAATGTTTAACAGGAATAGCTGTTAGTATCTGATATTATTAATATAACTAAAAACTTGGCAACCTATTCAACAGTTGATATATAAAACACCTTGATGTACCAGTCACTTAAAAATAAAATATACATTAGTTAAATGTGATTGCTGAGTTCCTATAATTTACTGGAAATTGTGCCAGGCTCTGACAATATAGCAGCGAATAAAACATCCTGGCAAAAGAGTATTACACAAATGAACAGATAAATATATATTAAAAATTATGATAAAAGCTATGGATTTAAAAGAGAGATATGAAGGGGGGGTACTAAAGAGGCTTGCAATTGGGATAGTCCTTTCAAGACAAATTACATCTGAATCTGGAATGAACATATGAGGTTATGCTTGCTAATAATGAATGCTGGTGTGTGTTCTAGGCAAAAGAAACCATTGGTTCAAAAGTCCTGAGTTAGAAGATAATTGTTATCTTCTAGAAATTAGCTGAAATATAGAAAGCAATGAAAGAAGTGACAAGACATGAATTTGAGAAGTGAACAGTACCCAGATCCCAAAATGGTTTTAGGCCATGTTTTGAGTTTGGATCATAATTGAATTTCAAAGGAAAGCCATGACACAAATTCAAGAAAATAAATGATTTTATTCACAATATATATTTTCTGATATAATAAATGCTCTTATTTGATGGATGAATGACATCAGCTTATACATGTAATTGTAACAACAACAAATGTATCTACTCACCAGTCATAGTTGTTAGATTTGGGCTTTGCTGCCATCAGCTGGGTCACTAGGATTTGAGCACTGTGGACCCCCTGTTGTTCCCTCACTTCAAACTATTTCTTGTTGTCCTTCTGAAAAATACAAGAAATAGGCTAAAATTTTCTGAAGTAAATGGTACATTTCTGTCTAGGACAAGCCCAGTGTGATAGTTAATTTTGTGTGTCAACTTGGCTAGGCCTCAGTGTCCAGTAATGTGGTCAAACATTATTCTGGATGTTTCTATGAGACTGTTTTGGGATGCGATTAACATTTAAATCAGTAGACTTCGAGCAAAGCAGTTTCCCCCCCCATAATGCGGTTGGGCCTCATGCAATCAACTGGAGCCCTGAACAGAACAAAAGACTGATATTTCCAGAGCAAGAAAGAATTTTGCCAGCAGACAGGCTTCAGACTTGAGCGGCAACTTTAACTCTTCTGGGTGTCTATCCAGTCCACCCTACAGGCTTTCAACTTGTCAGTCTCCATAATCACATGACCCAATTCCTTGAAATCTCTCTCTCTCTCTCTCTCCATCCTAATGGTCCTGAGAAGGAAAACCGACTGTTTCTGTCTTTCCTTATTGACTCTTTCACTGGTGCTCCTGGCAACAATACTGTATGTTCTGGTATTAAACTCCCCTGCTTTTATCTCCTGGAAGAAGAGAAATTTTGTAATAGAAGCATTTTCCTGTTGTTTGCTTCTTTATTAATTTTAATTTATCCCGTAGAAGATCAACAATGCCTTACTTACCCCACATACATTGCAAGGAGGCTCTCAGCTGCCAAACTCTACTACATGCCTCTACCTGAAGGCCTTCTCATGCATATATATTATAGTAAGTACTTTCATTTATACTGTCAATATAATGTCATATTGGGGCCATTCCTGAAGACTATGCTCCACTTAACAAAAATGATAATGCTCAGTTTTCAGGACTACTCTTGGTACAACATTTTATTCTTTTCTTTTTAAATTTAATTATAATAATATAATCCTTAAATTATAGGATTTACACCCAAGCTAGGTCTGTTACCAGAAGAAACTTTTATTCAGTATGATATTACTGATATTATATCAGATATTACTCTAGCAAATTCAGTTACATTTGCATAGGGATAGTTAATTTTTACTTGGGAAATTCATTAAATTAGAGATTTACATTTAAGAGTATTACTTCAATGTTTCTCTTTAATAAAGGACTAAAACTAATTTATTATAATGATCTTTTTAGTTATATGGGCAGATATGAGTTAGTTATATAATTGTTTTCATATTTAATCTGAATGCTTTTTTGGAATATGTAATTCTTATGTTTATTAATTCTACTCTTGTCAATTCTGTAAAATGTCAATTCATTTAAAAACGATTATCTGAATTTCATATTTTATATTTTTACCTATTTATTTAATGACTGACATCTTGCCTTCTTCCAAAATGGACAGAAGACAGCTTAAAATAAAGCAGTGAAAACTGCTAGTCATGATAAAAGGAAAAGAAATGGTAAAATGAAATGAAGCAAACCTGAGTTTAGTAAGTGAGCCCAAGTTCCATTCTAGGGTTTGACCATACATCTGTGCCTCAGAGCAAAAATAAAAACAAATTTCTTCATTTTACAAGAACAACAAATTCTGTTGCTAAAAAGAAAAGGCTCAATTCTCACACATTGAAATTGAGTCATTATGGAAATACCCAAGTATAAATAATGGTTTCTTCTGCAATTTAACTTAAGAAATGTGAAATAAAGTTACAAGACTCATGTAATATTGATTCTTCCTAGTAGGGTCTTTCTCACTTTTTATATTAACATGGTACAGGGTTCCATAAATTTATAAGTTCTACAAACTTAACCATTGTTTTGGACACTGCTATTATCATCAGCGAATCTGGAGATGAGGGGTGTGTGTGTATGAGTGTATGTGCATTTTGAGTGTACTCATGAATTATTCAACTAGTTCTCAGATTCATTAGAATTCATGAGCCTATTCTTAATATCACTTGACAAAGTTTTGTAATATTTTCACTACATTTTTGAAAATCTAATATCCAGTAATAATAAATAACTTGAGATACAGATATTTTTTATCTAATAATTACAATTAGTTATCTTAAGCAAATATTATAGAAAGAGGAACCTTTCCTGAGGGATAACTACAAGGACACTCAAGAATGCCATTTTCTGTGAAAGGCATGTCTATGTAGTTAAATATGTTTTTATTCAATAAGTACATATTTAAAAACTAGATTTGGAGGTTTAAGGGGTTATCAATATGGTTTCCACCTTCAAAGAGCTTATAATTAAGAATTAGTACACAGTTCAGGAAATGTAGCATTGGGCACAAAACATGAAGGATGCATGAAAACTTAGCAAAGGTGCATAGAAGGGAATAAAGTCAGCTCCACATAGGCAGTATTTATCTGTTCTATTTATTCCTACGTACAGTGCCTGGAGCAGTGCAGAAGAGCAGTTGGTGCTCCACCAATATCCATTAATATCCATAACTGGAATAAAAACATTTCAAGAAAAGGTCTTTGCGAGCATAGGTAACAACATAAACTGTTTGTATATGATTTTCACATTTTAATATTTAAAAAAATCCAATTCTTCCAGTCTATAATTTTCTGGAAAAATGTAATTGTACTGAAGATGTCAACTAACTCCTCTTTTATTCAATATTTTTTATATATTCTTTACATGGTAATTGTCTTTTGAAGAGTGCATGAGAAATAGTTTATACATGAAACAAATGGTAAGAAGAAAAGAGTAATGGAGATCACAATGGAAATTTTGCAAACTGTGTATCCTATTTACTTAGCTTTAACTCTCCCACTTTTTCTATGAGGTCAGTATGTAGCACATCTGTTTTGTTGTTGAACAAATTATTTCTTATACAGGATTCACAGATATATTGGAGACTCAAAAACCTATACTTTCATTTCCAGTTGAAAATGTCATCTGGCTAGCAGTCCTTGAAATAGCCTCCTCCACTTTTTCTCTAAAGTTGTTAGGAAGAGACTTTAAAAAGATGAAATTGCACAACACTGTGAACTGGGACTCACTGTCAACTTATTGTCAGAATATGAGAGGAATTTCCATTAACTACAAGGCCAAGGAGAGTGGATTAAATATACAATCAGTATGATGCTGCTAGTGTGTCTGCCTGCCAGAAAGTAGATAGAAAGACCTTTATTTCTTCCCTCTTTCTCTAATCCCTGGATCAGAAACAAAATCTCAACCAAGCAGAAAACTGAATAGCCATCCTTCTACTGACTGCATGCTAAATTTTAGGCAGTGTTACAGTTTCCCATGCCCCCCACCCTGACCCCTAAAACTGTCTTATTTTTTATTCACTTAAGATATTATAATTTCAAAAAAATACACAAATGAAAAAGTGAGATAAGGGAAGGAAAAGAATTACTGGAAATGACTTGAAAGCTGAGACTGACTCTTATGACTGGAGCACTAATTGAGGAGGGGAAACAAGATAAGCTCTTATCAGGGCATTTCTTTGTATTTATTCTCCATCAGTTATGAATGTCCTACACATTTCAGGTAGATGGGAGAGGACCCATGTCATTGGATGACAACACTCAGTAGATAAATAGCAGATAAATATTGGAAATTGGGTTAGGAATTGGGCATACTATGATCTGTAGGTTTATGCGATTATCCATCAAAGTTAACTGGATTTGGATACCCACCTCCCTTTCAACAATAGGTAAACAGGAATAACAATATTAATAATAATATCAATGTAAGGTGTCCCTCCCCTCCACATACACCCTGAGTCATTCAAGTTCCTATTATCGTGTGTCAGTGTCTTCATAGTGCCTATTACCTCTGAACTATGACTTCTTATTTATCCCTCTGCTAGTTGTGGTTTTGCTGACTAGATTACATGCTCAGTGAGCACAGGATTCTTCTCTGTTTCATTCACTGTTCTATTCTCTGCACTTACCGGAATGCCTGAGACCTATCAGGTGCTTGACAAATATTTACAAAATTAAATAGTGAAAGAGAATGAATGAATTCTGAAAATTTAAAGAGCCTCATCGATATGATCTACTCTAAGAATAGAAAACACCATTTTAGACAGTGTAGTATCTATGATAGGATACAAAAAGTACTGACATCTACTAAATGGGAACGAGAAGCCTAGAACACCTGGTTAAAAAGCCAAAAACATAAGTTAAAAAGGAGATCGAGGGGAGAAGATCGAGAGAAAGACAGATGCGTTGATACATGTAATTATCTCCTACAGAGCCTTAGATCATGAAATAAACTTACATATTTCAACATTTCCTTGGATTTCTAGGATCTTTTCTATCTGTGCTCAACTGATTTAGTCAGGCACTAATACCATACAGGCTTTAAAATAGAAGGCTATTCATAAAGACTATCAGAATATGGGAAAAATGACATAAGAGACTCCCTTAAAATTTGATCCTAATGCTAGTTACTTCATGCAGACACACATCTGAAAGGATGCAATTGATCTTGTGTCTCTGAGGCAGAGACAGCGATGTTTCCGATGTATCTTCGGAATGAATGTAGATCAGGGGCCTCTTGCTGGACCCTGAAGGGCTTTTTGTATGGAAAAGGCAGAGCCTCAGGGTCTGTTAGAGAACTTCTAACAAAATTATTTAGTGTGTCTGTCTAGGCACTGAAATTTATATTTTGGATGATTTTATTTTCAGGATGTTTGTCTTAAATGAGACACAAAAATTGTTTTGCATCAGACATACTGTAGCATTTGTATGCCATAATTATATGAAACATGGTATGCTTACAGCTAAGAGATCTTACATGAATTAATATAAAGACTTTAGTAAAAGATGGAATGTTTATCTGTGGTAAGGTATATCAAGAAATGTGAAGACTTGGGGCACATGGGTGGCTCAGTGGGTTGAGCTTCTGACTCTTGGTTTTGGCTCAGGTGGTGATCTCAGGATCCTGGGATCAAGCCCAGGTCAGCTCTGCACTCAGTGCAGAGTCTGCTTGTCCCTCTCCTTGTCCCCGCTTTCACTCTCTCTCTCTTCTCAAATAAATAAATTAATTAAATTTAAAAAAGAAATATGAAGAGTTAAAAATTTTATATCCTATTTCAATTAGCAGAAAAATGTTCATATTGGATATAGTTACAGTACAATGTTATGATGTGGAAAAACACATCAACGATGCTGGTAACTCACTTGGGATTCTTTACCAAAGAATGATGAGAAAAGATATAAAGAGATGAAAAAACATGGAAAGAACAAAATATAACCGAGGACAGAGAATAGAGCTCCAGTATAAGAATGAAAAGTGTTCTAGGGCGCCTGGGTGGCTCAGTTGGTTAAGCGACTGCCTTCGGCTCAGGTCATGATCCTGGAGTCCCGGGATCGAGTCCCGCATCGAGCTCCCTGCTCGGCAGGGAGCCTGCTTCTGCCTCTGACCCTCCCCCCTCTCATGTGCTCTCTCTTTCATTCTCTCTGTCTCAAAAAAAAAAAAAAAAAAAAAGAAAAAGAAAAGTGTTCTTGACAGAAACCTGAAAAGTTTTAGGAAAATTATTACACAAAACATAGCTATAAACTTACTGATTTGAAAATGATGTATAAGTATTTAAGTTGAAAGTCATACTCTATTCAACAGCAAAATCAATGAGAGTGCAATTGATAAGAGGCACCTCCTATTTACATTTTTGTTGGCTTATGTCTTTGTCAACTGGGGACAATAAAAATGCTAAAAGCAAAGTAATCAATGCTTGCAAAGTTTTGAGAGTAGAGGATCATGTCCTCTATATTTTATATCTTAGAAATTTAATTGTCATGTATATTGACAGACACATACAAACAACTCAGAAAATACTCTACTCAATTTCTCTTATTCTTTAAAGCAAGCATACATACAAACAAAATCACCAGGGTTCTTAGAAAAATGTAAAATGCACAAATCAAATCTGGATAGTTTAAGCAGTAAATTGGTTTATTAAATGATATTAGGTAAGTTTCAGAACTGCTCAGAAGTTAAGAGAAATCAATGCTTTACTACACTTGCTGGGCTGCTAGCATTGATGTAGTCCCTCTACTGGAATCAGGCTTGCTATTACTGAGAACTTGTGGTCACGGCAACTATGTCTGCCACCATTGAGGGCTGATATTTTCTCCTCACCATACCAGTAAAAATTAATGTCTGAGAAAGCCTATTTCATCACAATGCTCATTTCTGAATTCAAATCTTATGGCAGTACCCTCTGATTGGAAAATTAAGTCATATACACATGACTGCACTATATAGGAGAATGGGTACTTAGCTCTCATTTTCTGTAGAAGGAACATGTAAGATTCAATATATAGGAATGCCTCTACGGCGCCTGGGTGGCTTAGTTGGTTAAGCGACTGCCTTCGGCTCAGGTCATGATCCTGGACTCCTGGGATCGAGTCCCACATCGGGCTTCCTGCTCAACAGGGAGTCTGCTTCTCCCTCTGACCCTCCCCCCCCTCATGAGCTCTCTCTCTCTCAAATAAATAAATAAAATCTTTAAAAAAAAAAAAGGAATGCCTCTAAATAAAAAAAAAAAAATCAAAATATGAAGACAGTCACGAATATGGAAAATACGTATGACAACAACACAAATAACAAAATAACACAGCAAGCCAATCAACCTACCAGCCAACAACTGAGAGCCAATAAACAAGATTTATTCCTGTTGATAGAGGCATGAAGCATTAACATCTCAAGAACAGACAAGTCATGGTACAATACAACCCTACCTTTTCAGTTAAACTATAAACTTGGGAATCCTGAAGCTCCATATATTCTCAATATGGGTTGTGACACAGGAAACAGACGTGAGACGTGCTCCCAGAGCCATTCCTTTTCTGTTCAATTTCCTTATAATTGAGAAATGTATGCCTTGCATCACATCTTTCAATCAATAATCCAGGATGCATTTATTCCTATGTTTAGTAACATCTAAAAACGATAGCGAATCTTCTCTAATTTCATAAAAGTGATTAAACTGTTGACTTTTTTGGGAAAATAGTGTTAGAGAAATTATTGAACAAAATATCAAAAGATTCGGGTGTTAGGAGAATTAATGAACAAATGACTTTCTTTCTCTTCTTTTTTTCTTTTCTTTTCTTTCTTTCTTTCTTTCTTTCTTTCTTTCTTTCTCTTTCTTTCTTTCTTTTTCTTTCTTTCTTTCTTTCTTTCTTTCTTTCTTTCTTTCTCTTTCTTTCTTTCTTTCTCTTTCTTTCTTTCTTTCTCTTTCTTTCTTTCTTTTTCTTTCTTTCTTCCTTTCTTTCTTTCTTTCTTTCTTTCTTTCTTTCTCTTTCTTTCTTTTTTTCTCTTTCTTTCTTTCTTTTTCTTTCTTTCTTCCTTTCTTTCTTTCTTTCTTTCTTTCTTTCTTTCTTTCTTTCTTTCTT